>NC_079461.1:34577646-34894254 GCF_026250575.1 Diorhabda carinulata | reverse complement strand
CTTCTAGTTTGATCTCCACTCGAAATTTTGATTCGAGTCCGTCAAAATATGGTATTGATGCTGCCAAAAAAATCAAAGTAAAGAAATTCTATCCAACTTTTTATGTAGGCCGTTTTTCGAAAAGTAATATTTTGACATAAATAATTTTTTTCACTTTCCATTTAACGTTCCTCGACAGCGCTGGTTATTTGCACACGACAACAAATCAAAATATACAGGAGTTAAATGAAAGACTACAAAATCTATTACAATACATAAATTATATTAATTTTCTAAAACATCTTCGTACCTTTAAGAAACTTTCTTGATTTCTGTGGGGCGGATGTGCTTAAAAGACAACTTTGACAGACTTTTGCGTATTGGATGCGAAGTCTTTTAATTGTCACAGCTTCTCTCCTACACAAAAAGTTTAGAGGCAGTGGATTCTTTGAGGTAAGTCTCCAGACTTTAAGCTGAATTAAGATTTTAGAATCATTCTTGGCTGCTTCTTTGGTATGGCGGTCTGCTGATTGATTTCCTGTGATTCCAGAGTGCGATGGAAGCCAGATAAGAGTTTGGTAGATGTCATAAACGTTTGGAGTATTGGATGGTCGGTAAATAAAGTTCTAACGAAAGAGAATCAGTACATATGGCGATATGTTTATGGAGAATAGAGATAAATTTGAAATCTTAAGGGATGCTGTCTTGTCCACCGTTGTGAAGCTACACGTCGAAGGTAAGCTGAAGGAACGAGCTCGTGGTTTGTAATGACAGCCTTCGTGGCAGTGGTTTTTTTATGCAGAATGTTTAGAGATTCGTCCTCCACAAGAACGCGAAGTGAGGTGTCGACTTGGTATTTTTAAGTAGAGGCGCGATTAATTGGGAATTTATAATTTTTTGAAAGTAAATAGGAATAAACGGGATTAAAAGGATTGTTTTCAATAGGATAAGACAGGAGAAGAGGTTGTCGTCATAAAGATAACTTCAACATTGACACTAGTACTAGGGCTTGAGCGGAACGTACCAATGCAAATGTGAAGAATGTACAGTGCATGGTTCAATAAGTCAGTTTTAGACTTGGGAATGGACATAAATAGATAAAACAACCTTAGAAAAGTTTGGAATACATGAGAACTCTGTAAACTCTTTTTCATTATGTAAATTTGATGGCAAACATTTCAAACGAATTGAATTAGAAAAATAATCTCGATATCGTCAGTAAATTTTTATTACTATGTTAAAATGTTTTTTTTCAACAATCAACATTCACATTTGGATCACGTATTGGTTAAAAAAAAAAAAAAGGTTTCTGTCGTTATTTTTAATTGTAATGCTAATTTGACGTGAATTGAATTTTATGGGAACGAATACAACAAATAAGTTACTCAACTAATGAGCACTCATTACAAATTTTTTCCATATACGTTTCAAAAGTACAGAATTATTGACAAGTTCATTTGAAAATACACTAGAAGGTGCATTTCATATATACATATGTCTTTAACTTAGATAGTTGGATAGTTAATAGGTTTTAAAATTAATGTTTTGGTAACGTTACATTTTATAGCGAGTGTTCACTATATATAAATAGGATTAGTTTATGGTTGTTCTTATTCGGTTTCTTACAAATCCTCGTAGAAAAAGAAACGAGATTCTCATTACCAATAGTACCAATAAAAAGTTTTATTCGATGCAGACGATTACTGGATTGTCAACATTATTTATTTTATCTACAATGTATATTAATAAAAATATTTTGTCAAATTTATTGACGAGCACGAAGTTTATATGTGTTAACGGTATATTAAAAACTAAATTTTCGAAAATCCATTCACAGTTAATTAATAAGGAACGGGAGGACTGCCAACTGTTCAGTAATTGTTTATACATTCAGCAGATTGTGGGTTATAAGTCATTTCCAGGAAGGTTTCTTGGATTTATTGTGATCAGTTATTAAAACACTAACTTCTTTTACTGGATAAGAATCATTGGGTGACCAATATACTGCTCTTCCATAAACAACTTTAAGAGAAGAAATTTTTAATTTACCTTTAGGAAATATTGATATAATTGTTAAAACTGTTTTGCTTTTAATCTTGAATTTAGTTTGATGATCAAGTAATTTTGATTTGAGATTCACAGTTTATTTACACTGTAAGAATACTCAGGCGTCAAATTTTAATTTATTTATATAAACAAATCAGAAAAACATCAGATATTAGATTTTGTAATATTTATAATCATAATTAACAAATTTATAAACTGAACATGAACATTTATCGCAGGATATTTTGAAGTTTGTATACATATCAAAAAGGCATTACGAAGTTTTAAATTTATAGGCTAATTATTTATACCTTTAATCCAATTATTTATACCAACGGAGATGAGTAGAATATTACTTGGTTAACAATTGAAATTTTCTACCTGAATCAAAATTCTTCAAAAACATTTTGCTAAAAGTAATTCCGAATCCAATGAGCTTACGCATATTATTAAGAACTTTACCTCTATTTTTCAAGTTTTAGAATTGACTATAAGGTGTATTTCATTTTTGCTGATTGATTGTTTGAGTTTTCTTCTTATTTAGTAAAGTTATTGGGTCTTGATCTCGGTCTAGCGGCACTGACCTTGGTCTTGCTTTTTTACAAGACCGCAAGACCAGAGCTGTTCATCAATAATCGTAAGAGTTGTTACGTTGAACAATAGTTTACAGAGTAAAGGTCTGGATTATGCGTTTTGTTCAGATACCCTCGAATTTGGGCCTTATAGAGAATTAGAAACTGTTGCAAAGTACATAACTTTTTTGTCTTAAGGAGGGTATCTAGTTTTTGTGAAACTGCCTTGGCTAAATCGGCTACGCGACTATGTCAGGACATGGGGATCGTAACTGTTTCAGATATTGAAGGCTTCGTTTGAATAAGGATTAAATGATATGTCTACATTTAGTACATAATCCATGATCTAAGCTGCAAAAATATGTTTGTACCAATTAGCTTCCAAAGATTTGTTTGTACAGTTGAAAGAAAAATTGTATTAGCGACTAAGTCATTTATTCTAATCAAAAATTACAATAATTGGTGATAAGCGTCTAATGAACGTCGAGGAAAAGTTAGACTAGATTCCAATTAATAAATACAAAATTATCAGAAACTTTGTGATCATTGAATTTCTTGATAGCTTCAAAAATTAATTTGATGCAATTGTGAGTCCTTTTTATTGGTTAATGCTATTAATTTACTACGTTACGAAAAAAATATAGAAAAGTTTGATAAGAGAGGGACATGTTTTAATTTCTTGATTTATTGTGAAAAAACGTAATCGATAAATTCATTTACAAACACACTGTATATCTTACGAGGGTGGTAAAAACAGAAATCAGAATTTTAGTATGAAAGATTTTATTAACTTCTTCGTAAAAATCTCCAAATTTTCGACAAATCGGCACGTAGTAAACTGGACGGTCTTCGTCTTTCTTTTTCCACTTCATAGAAACGCATTTTTTAGAATATAATGGTGTACCCATTCGTCTATGGTGAATAGTCGGTGCAATAACTTTTTACCTTCTTCTTCATGCCGCTGCGTATTAACTTTCCAACGTGTGAATCCCTGCCGAAAATTCAAAAGTCTTGGTACATATCTAGCTGAAAGTTTGCGCTAACTGTTCATGAATTATCTGCCCAATTCTTGATCCATGTCGCTTACAGTACAGCGTCGGTCTTCTAAAATGAGTTTTTCTACAACGATGACGGTCTCAGTGCAGCCACTTCCAGGACACTAAATTTTTTGAGCGTTTATTCAAAAATTCCCGTTTATATTTGAACCACCCGCGTATATTGTTTGAAAAGATGAGAAAATCCACCACCTACATTATTGGAATTGAAACTAAAATAGCAGCATGTTATTGAATGAATTCTTACCCTTTAAGTTGTATGTCTTCGTGTATTTTTAGTATAATGTTTATGTATATACTAATGCAGATAGTTTTAAGATTGTAATTCATGAATTACAAGAAATAGAAACACTTTATCGTATCTGAATCAAGAAATCCGGCTTCTAAAATGCCCGCATTTTATTACCTTTGATTTAATCTAACATTCAGATCGGCGTGGGTTATTTTTGACGTCTAGAATAAATCTTTGTCTTTAATTAATATCTATTTTCAGATCCTAGCGTATTTTTAATTAGAAAGGGGTGCATTAGGGTCTAAATGGCATTATATCGGAAGGTATAAACAAAATTTTCTGTTGTTTAACTTTAAATCCGTTTGAAGATTTCGAAGAAAAAATTTGAATTTCACACAAAACGATAATAATGATCGTGAATTAAATTAGGGAATAATAAAGAATTTATTGCTAAAAATGCTGCTACATTCTCAGATAATACAATTGTACACGCAGAAAACAATAAACTTCCTTGATAAATCGCTAACATATACGAGGAAGGTTGAAGTTAGTTTTCAGATATTCACAATTATATAGCTACTACTATAGTTAGTTTCCACTATGTTTCATATGAAATAATTAGATAAATACTCATATAAATCGGAAAAACAACGGGGAAAAGTTATATAGAAATTATAGAGTTGGCTGGTGATTAAAATTCGAACTGATATTTTTATATCTTTAAAAATAATCAAAGTATCAATGAGAACGATGAAATAAACATTCATAATGAAAAAACACGAAGGTACGAATGAGGTAGAACCTTTTATGAAGTATTTATAAATATATTAACTAACTTTTGTTTTTTTGGGACACAAATTTATCAACAATTTCAATGAAACAATTTGTTATAGAATAGAAAGTTATTTCATTGAAGAGGATTACACCAGAATATATATTTTACATTATTTTCTTCCTTTTGTATCTTTAATTTGATATCTTCATGCAGGGAAAATAATAAGTTGAATCTTTTTCGAAAAAATTGCGTGATTTGCAAAATAAAGATATTGCTTGATCTGCTTGAAATAAGTAATTTGGCACTGATTCATTACTACCCTTGCAAATCGAATAAATGTTCCTAATCTAGTACCTAAATATCTTTCCAAGCCTTGAATACACTCCACGATATTCAATTTAAGATTTCGAAGAATTTTACTCAAGACAATAATCCTTGATACTAAATAATTATGTATGAAGTTTTAAATCTACAAAGAAGTCATGTATAACTCTGATATATCTCTGATAACCAAAAAAGCGTCTGCAATAAATTCTGCTTTGAAATGTCTATAAAGAGTAGACAATAACGGACCACCACATTTCACACTACAAGTTTTAAACGCTCTCGAAAAAATCGAACTTGAGTGTTCATTCGATCTTTGTAATTTTATTTTGAGAAATACGATGCACTGCACTGCCCACCTTCTAGGATCGGCCCTGGTGATCAAAACAGAGCAAAAACTTTTTTTTTCCAACACCAATAAGGTCCTGACTATAGACTTTTGGAATTCCTATTGATGATTTAAAAAAAAAAGAGGAAACGCTAACGCGAAAGAAGGGAATCATTATGTTTGGCCCTGATATAGGAATTACTCCTCTGCAGGGCTCGAGTTGTGGTGGACGGTAGAGTGATTTGTACTGGGATAGGCTAAAGAAAAGCGAATGAAAACGAGTAGTGAAAGGAACGTCCGATTTTTCGCAGATATGGTGATATATTTCTTTCGGTATATGATTTATTGCTTTTTATTGTTTTTTTTTGTAATTTTCGTTACAACTTTCGCTGGATGTTACAACTGCGGCTGCATTATTTCCAATCTGCAACACGAACAATTGAAAAAACCATGCATTTAGTGAAGAAAAGAGTTTGTTCTTTCCCAAAAAAGTCAGACAATTGAATAGATGCGTTCTGCCTAAACTAATTAGTATTTTATGGAACTTTCGATTATTATTTGAGAAAACTTCCATTCTTTGGTCAAGCATTCCTCGTAAACTGCGTTCAACCCTAGACATCGCAGTTTTAATTGTTTGAACACGAAAAATTTTTCATTTTTACCCCTATGAATCAAGGTTATATCAACCACTAACAGATAGTTTATACAAGTCTTCATTCCGCTATTTTGGTCGTCGTAAAAACAGTTTCTGCAAAGGATATAAAATCCCAGATACTCGTACTCAACATAATTCAGTGCAAACGGGCTCTATACCACTTCATATTATATTATTTCTTATTACAAATTATGAAGGAACTACATGTGAAATATTCGATCTAGATTTGTGGAAATTAGTTCATTTAGTTAATATTAAAAGCACGTAAAACACTTTTCCGAGTATAGCACATCAAAGATGAAGTACGAACGAATTTTTTATCAATTAAGTTGTTCGCTATTTAACTATAATTGATATTGTCCATTAAATAATTATAAATTACTGATCATATTTCGCACATTGTGAAAAATTAACGGAAGTTATTATAAATGCATGCCAAACACGTGTAAATTTCATTTTATAGCTGTGATTTATAGCTCTATAAAACTAAATTTGTAATACGTTGGATTAAAATCGTTCGCTTTGTTTATTATGCTAATTGTACTGTTGTACAGAAAAATGCGATTGTTGATAGTGCCCTATCTTGATTTACCTTACATTATAATTGATTTTTATTAGTCTGAAATATACCGTTAATTTCTAAATTCGATACAGACAAATATTAAACGTATTCAATATACAGAAAAACTTTTTAACTTTTTCATCCATCGTAAAATTGAGATACATTTGAAAATTATTTTCTCTAGTTAATGAGAAACTGTGTTAAATATTCATCAGGCAAATTATCCAACCAAACAAATTTTTTTTCGCCACAAACTTTTCTATTTTCAACCCTTTTAAATAACGGTAGCAGTCTTTCTCATCAAAATAGGTATTTACGTAAAGGAAAACACCTTCGTATAATGAAAATCTCTTTCCTACAAATAAAACTTTGAGGTTGGGAAAAGGAGAAAGTCGATGGGGGCCAGAATTATTGAGTACAATAAGTGGACAATCAATTCGAAGTTTAATTCATCAATTTTAGCCATGGCAATCACCGAAGTTTGAGAAAGTGAATTTTCCTTATAGGGAAACACTGTTTTTTTCTTCAAATGTAATGTGGTTATTTTTATACAATTTATCAAAAAATAATGAGAAGATGGGTTTCCTATCCATTGTAATCAAACTCGTTTCGATATCGTTAATGTTTCCAAAAGGACGCTTGTTTGATAAAAAGGATTTATATACGATTTTTCCGGCCGCCATTTTGAATTTTCCTAATCTGGAAGAACGTAAATTTTCCTTAACAAACAGTCTAGGTTTCCCTATATTTTTATCTCGATGCGACTATTTTCAGTATGATTGCCAGTTAAAAAACGTCCTTTCGAAAACATTTTCATATTTTGGAAAATTTCAAGTCGAAAAAATTTTCATTTCACAAATCGACTTCCGTCATATTGTAGGGCATGAAATTTCCTATGAATTTGATCTCTACGATTTTTTTGTGCGAGTACGGCAGAAAAAGTTATAAGCAAAAATACCTTTAAATTTTAGAGCTTTCAGTTGTGCTTGCAAGCTGCGTTTGGAGCTTTCAGGATTTGGCTAGAAATCTAGAAAGGCGGTGACCCCTACATTTTTTAATCTTACTTACTCCCCGGACTAATTTAAAAACCTTTGTTTTAGAGTATATAGGAAAAAAATAAAATGTGCAATCATATTTTATGCAACTGCATAATTATTAAATGAAATTTTCTTTAGGAGATTAATTCCTTGAATAATTATTCTAATTTCTCAATAATTTTACTGAAATTATATAGTTTATTGAATTTTGAACAAACAATTTGTATTGAAAGCGACTTACTTCCCTTGATTGACGTATATTAGAAGTCTGTGTGACTTCAATTTACATAATTTCCAAACATCAAATTTACGAGTGCCCCTTTTTCGGGACATATGCTATGCACTTTACAACCGTATAAAAATTAAGTAAATTAATTTCCCATCTCATTACACAAAATCAATAGCGCTAGGGGAATAGGCTCCATTATAAAGAAAAAAAAATGACAAACGTGCCATGTGTGTCACATTAAAATCGACTCGTGACAATAAAAAAATATTTTACAGTTTGTTGAACATCAACGCATTCGGTTGTATTTAGTCATAATATTTATTCCGACAGAATTGTAGAAAGGAACCATAAACACTATCTAACAGTTTATTTGTTTATTTCGGATATTAAAATATAACATATCATTGTTATTTTATAATCTGCTAGGATTTATGAAAGTTTGGCTACCATATGTTGGCAGTCTGTCTCATCATCTTCGTCTCCTCGATAGTTAATGGTAGTTATTTTAAGTGTTTGTTCGAATTTAATGGACGTTTCTACATTTTCATGGACATAAGTGAAACAGTAAAATAATTTTCACTAATTTTTTTATAGTTAATACTACGAAAATATTAGCATAACTAAAATACTGATGGATAACATTTACTCGTTTTGTAGATATGTTTTATAAATCTAGCTGGTACAGTCTATTTATTGTTAATGTGAAGAAAGATCTTTTTAATACCATTGAGGGTCAATACCGCCCAATGGCGTACATATTTTTTTTTTTTTCGAATTTACTATGGGAAATTAAAAACACTCAATATTTCTTATCCACTTTCCTCTATACGGAATAATTGTATGGTCAAAAAAAGGAGCTCTTCTTGCTGCAGACACGATTAAATCTTCTATGATGATGAAAGTTTTTTTTTTATTTTAGTTTCATGAATATTATTATAATTTTCTGGTTTTTATTGGCTTGGAAAAATGCGGTGCCCGCTAAAAATACGTAAAAAAGAAAAACGCTCTATTTGGAAAAAAGGTATGCCCAACGAAAGGAGCTATTCTTGAAAGAGAAATGAATGAGTCGTCCATGTTAATAGGGAATCTTTTTATCCTAGTTTTATGCCAATTTTCTGGTTTTTATTGGCTTTGAAAAATGCGGTACCCACTAGAAACACGTAAGAATGAAAAACGCTCTATTTAGAAAAATTTTGTGCTCAGCGAAAGGAGCTCTCCTTGTAAGAGAAAAGAATGAATCGTCCATGTTAATAGGGAAACTTTTCATCTTAGTTTTATGTATATCTTGCTAATTTTCCGCTTTTTATTAACTTTGAAATATGCGGTAATCGCTAGAAACACGTAAGAATGAAAAACGCTTTATTTGGAAAAATTTTGTGCTCAACAAACAGAGCTCTTCTTGCAAGAGAAAAGAATGAGTCGTCCATGTTAATGGGGAATCTTTTTATCCTAGTTTTATGCTAATTTTCTGCTTTTTATTGGCTTTGAAAAATGCGGTACCCACTAGAAACACGTAAAAATGAAAACCGCTCTATTTGGAAAAATTGTGTGCTCAACAAAAAGAGCTCTTTTTGCAACAGATAAGAATGAGTCGTCAGTGTTTATATGACATGTTTTTATTTTAGTTTTATGTATATCTTGTTAATTTTCTGCTTTTTATTAGCGTTGTTAAATGCGGTACCCGCTAGAAACACGTAAGAAGGAAAACCGCTCTATTAAGTTTTTTACCTCTTTCTTAAGCCCATTCTTCTGCTTTTTATTGGTGCATAAGAAACAAAAACACTAACCTAAGTAAAATAGTCACAAGTAGAATCGTTTTTAGTTAAATAATCCTACAAGATGTGAAAGATATAGTGGGACGGGATTATTTTCGAAATAATTTACCACATCAAACCCAATACAGTAGAATGCATAAATAAGTCCTTTTTTTTTCATACGGTACCTACGTGTTGCCGGATCATAAAAAGTGTCAGATTTTTTAAGACAAGCTTCCTAAGAACCTTACGAACAAATATTTACTGAAAAAATAATAAACAAATTGTATAATAACAGTGATTTTACGAAATATATATACTGAATTCACTATTTTATATCCACGTAATCAAAAAATCTTCTATGAAGAAAATATTGCAAGTAGAATTGATGTATGATGGTCTCGAAATCTCTAACGACCTAAAATGCATTTCCTCTCGTATCAAATTTTAAAATACATGAATAAATATATAAATTTCAAGATATTTGTTTTCTGTATGTACAGAAAAATGATATTTATTTGTATTGCAGTTATAAAATCCGTGGACTTAATGCGAATGTTACTTTCTTTATTTTCTTTAGAAATCTCTTACTTCCAAGCCATTCTAAAGATATATCATCGCCATTAGAATAGCAAAATCTCACGGGTTTCAATGCACATATAAATACACGTAGTTCGTGATTTGCATTTGTTCAAAAACTAGTAACAAATTGGTATTCCGTGCATCTGGATTCCTCAAGGAAAATATTTAAGTCGTTTATCGATAATCATCGTCTTAAATAATTAACATCATGATGATGGGGATGATAATATTTATGAAAAATTGTTGATTTGTTGGGGTAATAACAAAACAGATAAGAAATATTGGTTCAAGTCAGTTAGATCGGATTCAATTCGACAAAAGAAAATTAATTTCTTGTTTTTTTGGCATGCTTGAGCCTGATGTTATTTCTTCGACATTTGTTGTTAGTAGTAATTCAATTTCCACCCTTCTATACACTGTTACAGAGAGTCGTGGTTAACGGCTTCCTAAGAAGTACTCTTCTAGACCACGGTCAATAATTTTTGGAACCAAACAAAAATAATAGTAGGATGGAACCCATTGGAAAAGAAACAAAATATAATAAACAAGAAAAACATGATTTAAGGGCGATTTGAGATCGGGAAGGGCAAAAGGGGTGTGTTTTGCGGGTATACAACTTTCATATTCACTATTTTATTACATAACCTTAAATATTTTATGAAAAATTATTTGTTTTTTCATTTTATCTATTAGAAAAAACATTTCACGAAATTTTGTGAAAGCTTTCACTGTAATTTCCGTCTAAAATTGTAATGAATATCTAAAAATTGTACGCAATTATTAAAAAAAATTGAAATTCGACTTTTTTCCGTTTTTTTTTTTACCTTTTCTGGGAAAATTCACCATGGTGATGAATATCTTTTTCTCATCATCAGAAAATAGAGATTCCGACGAACAAAAAATTCATTCAACTTGTTA
This sequence comes from Diorhabda carinulata, assembly GCF_026250575.1. Lineage (NCBI taxonomy): Eukaryota > Metazoa > Arthropoda > Insecta > Coleoptera > Chrysomelidae > Diorhabda > Diorhabda carinulata. Next base: position 34,883,206 of record NC_079461.1, on the reverse strand, counting down.
ACAAAAGTGGATATTTTGACAAGAGAATTTTCGTTTGAAATTATTTTTTTTTATTAAGTGAAAATAAGATGAAAAAATAAATATTTCAGAATAAAAAAATCACAGTATATTTGAGACATAATAAGGTGAGTTTTCACTAAATTTCATGAAGAAAAAATTGTTTCTGGTAAAAGATAAAAATTAAAAACCAAAAATTTGGTTATTTCGATTTTTCACACACATTTTGAGGTTATTTGAAACAAGTATAAATATAAAAATTACACCTACAACTTTTTCCTTAAAAATTGTAGTTTTACTATATATTGTAACGTTTTAACTACTCACCGCTTTCGTAATTTGTAACTTTCGTAATTTCTTTTTGTAAATAATTTTCTCAATAAGATATTTTGTTATATTTGTAGTACTTTTGTAGTTTTGTATGTACTTATTGTTCCTGGAATTTAAGTTGTTTTGTACAGTTTAATTTGTCCTTTTATTGATTGTTTGGTTTATTTTCTTTTGAGGTTAAGTCTTGGTCTATAGGACGCAAGCTTTATTCTAAATTTGCCAGTGGTATAACTGGTTGCAGAATTATGTTGCTTCTAAGAGCCAAGTTGCTTCCCCTTAGAGGGTTCGAACAACATCTAGTTAACTGTTTACGGATTAAGTTATTCTTAAGTTATTCGTGCAGTACTTTTGTAAATGTTGCGGATATTGATTTTTGGTTGTTCAGTCCGTTGAAAGATTGTTTTGTTGAGTGATTTGTTAGCTGGTGTTTTTGAAATTGAGCTATTGTTGCACCCATAAAAACATTCCCTTTTGTCTTTCATTTCAATTATATTCCCCTCATTGTTCAATGGGTTTCATCCCATTATTTTTTCTTCACTTTTTATCATTTTTAAACCCTAGTCAAATCAAATCGTCAGCACTCATTTCATTTGGTGTTATTGGAAAGCTTTTGACACAAATTCAATCAAATCTTTATGTATCGTTATTATTCAGTAAGATTTTTGTTTGCTTCTTCAATGAACATCTTTGAATTATCAATCAACAATCAAAGGTCAATTTTTGAAATGTATCATATCCCAATTTTCACAGCTTTTCTGTATTTTTCGCTCCAATCAATTCCAGTTTCTCGTTTTCAGCCCTTATTTAAATCATCTCAACGTCTAACGATGACTGTAAGCATCTGTCTACTTCATTAGTCAATTTAAAGAAATAATAAGGCAAGAATTCACTCCAATGACATTATATTTGCAAAAACATGTACGTTCCTATACAGAACACAATAAATTAACGTTTCTCTTCTTACGATGCCAACTTTGAATATAAAATATAGTTGAAAGCAAAACTATAAATTACGTTTTAAATAACCATCGTTGAAGAACTTTGATAATAAAAAAACTAAATTGATTATACCTTTAACTTGGTCGCAATTAGAGATATATATAAGAAAATTTTGTTCCACAAATTACACCCTTTATATTTTCCTACAATTTCATTAGCCCTTTTTGCCTTATCTCGAATATAAGAGGTCAGGATTTTCATTTACCGTCTCTGCATCAACTCTGCACAATTTGTACTGTGAGAAACTATTATAACTGCATCCCGGAAACTACTAAAATAGTTTAATCGCAACTAGTATATGGTACGGTATTTTTTTTTTCTCTTTTCTGTTGATTCCAAATAAAATCGAGCGTGCTAGGAAAATGATATGGATGTAATCGTAGCTCTCTAAGATTCTATTAAATCATTCCACCATTCCGTTCGATAAGTTGTGCAAAATGGTCTTCCTAATTCTCAAGATCTCGCAAATCATCTAGAATACTTCCAACGGTGCACCGAATCGATTAAACACTTTTAGCTCTAGACCGAATAATGTCTCCTGATTGGAAAGTGCATAAGTCCACGACCATTTATTTGTGGGAAATGTCCAGTCAAATCTATCGTTATCCGATTAAAATTTAAATTCTGTGTCAACTGAATGATGTCTATAGTCTAATCGATAACGTTATCAATTTCTTCTGTATCATGTTATGATAATAGCAATTCTGCTTCATTTAATTAACAGCTTCTATTGTTTCTTCCATAATTTTCAACGGCTTGGTGCTAAAGATCATTCCTTCATCATCCTTACTTACGTTTTTATCCTAGAGTATACTATTGAGTATTATTTCAGTCTTTGATTGATCCACCAACGCTCTAATTTTTGATTCCCTCAAATTCTTCAATGATTTTTCGAAAAAAATCTATGGAAATGGTATTAAATATTCGACTAGATAAATGACAGAGAATAGAATAAACTAGGAAGAAGAAAGATTACAGAATTTGAATAAGTTGCGTGTTATGTATTGAAAATATATTTTATTACAAATGAAAAATGAAATATTTTCAATGAGCAATTACTTATCACTCGAATATGCTTGGTGGTGTTCGCGTGTTGCGGTCGGAGTCATTTCCGTTTTGTGGCTTGAGCCGTTTTAACAGATTTTGTCCCGTATTTTTATTATTACACCGGCTATTAATAAAAACCGCCATATGGCGCCGACTAAATCAAGAATCTTAACCGAAATTTAAGGCTCATTGTGATCTCGATTTTTCATCTGTTTATTTTTCTTTTCCTTCTTTATTTGATGAAAATTGACTGAACAAGTCACTCCATTGATATTAATCATTTTTAGTACATGAAAATATTAGATTCAGATAATGATCTATCTAAAAATAATGTTATTTAGTATATATGAATGAAGATTATTTGGATTTACGATCTTCTACATCATCATTAACACTCTAAAGCGATCTCTTGGTGTTGTTGCCTCCAAAACATGGTAAACAGATAATTCAAAAAGCACCTGAGGAGTTAATGGTACGATATGCGTGGCTGATAATGGATAATCCTAACCAAGCATTACAAAGGCATTGCAGAATCTGTAAATTAACTAATTAACTATCACGAATATGAAGAAGGTGGTAACCATAATAGAAGGTGTCTGTATCGTTCTAAAAAGTTTCCTTAGAACTATGATACCACAAAATCTTCAGTGTAGCAGCGTCTGGTAGGTTTAAATTTTGTAGGAATGAAAGAGAAACAACGCCTTTCGATTAAATACAAATCGTAGATTGAAAACCTGTAAAGCTCAAGATCTATTCTTTTAAAATCCAGTACATACGCTGGAGTTGATTAGTTCTATTCAATTATCTATGGAGCTCCTAATCTATATCTATATAGCTTTCCATTCGGTAATATAAATGGAGTAAATTATTGATTTCTCCATCTCCATCTTTTTGTCGGGAAAAATGTATTTTTAAGAAACATTGGAGAGATTTTGAGTAGGGTAAGTTTTTGTATGTAAAACTTAGAAATATTTTTTACTTTCTTATTTCTTAGACCTTTTGATATATTAATGCATCTAAATGTCTTGATTTTAGGTCTTTCCTGTTTTAAAATTGGTTTTTTTAATAATTTTTGGAAGAAAAATAAAATTTGACGTTTCGACTTTTCTTTAAATTTTTATCCAAAAAACATATTGATAAATAAAAATACGCAAATTGTTAGTGTTAATATCATATTTGGATAAAAACTTCGAAACGTCAAATTTTATTTTTTTTACAAAACTTATTAAAAAAACTAATTTTAAAACAGAAAAGACCTAAATTCAAAAACATTTAGAAGCTTTAACTAAAAAAATTATGACCAATACAATACACGGTAATGTAGAAAACAATTTAATAAGAATTTTCATTATTTTATATTCCAAAAAATTTTATGATAATAATTTACGTATTTATATAATTTATTTATGTTGTTAGAGCAATCACCTTCACTAAATTTCTTTATTTTATCATGTCCTCTGCCTCTTCTTCTCATCTTTCTATAGTAAATCTTCTTATATCTACTTTCACCTCTTCATTGGTCTTTCTTTTTCTCTTTTTGTCTCCTTCTGTTTTTCCTGTATTCTATAATTGATCATTCAAGAGATTTGCTCCAAACTGTTCTCAATTATGATACCTGAATAATTGATGGGTTTATCATAAACAGCCGTTACTTCTTTGTTTTTCTTCTCCATATCCTTCATCAGTTTAATTTGCTCCAAAAAAATATTTATCAGTATTTTTATCAATTTTCCGGTTTATCCACTACCACTTTCGATAATATTTATAGTTTGGAGCAGTAAGGCATCGTTGGAAAAATGTTTTTTGGGCCAAGATTGTCTTGATTTTTTCTCCAATTCTTGTTTCTACTTTTCGAATTTCTGTATTTTTGTTTGTAATTGCTACCTCTAGATGTGTTTTATATGAAGTCCGTTATCTTTTGTTATTAGTTCTAGCCTAGCTAGGACGTTTTGTATTTTTTGATTCATAAAATCATTTTTTCAATATTTTCAAAAAAAATTTTGCATACTTTACTTAAATCCAATCAATATACTATTAAACCAGAATCTCTTGAATCAGAATTTCCTTCCTTCTTATTAATAAATGTTGATTATTGCTATGAAAACACTATAAATCAAATTTGTTTTTCTTCATTTATACGGTATATTTGGATAAAAAACACAATTAAAATATGAAAATAATCAAATTAATCACGTCTCCCGTGTTTGTGTTTAATATTTAAAAATATCGTACTGATCTTAGAATTTTCAATGCTATTAACTTTAAAAAATTGTTTCTCTTGGTAATTACAAACTGGAGCAGATGTGATTTGAAATTTTTCATCATTTCTTGGTATTATATTCTACCAGAAAACATTCGTACACTTTATAATATGAATCATATCCGGAATTTATATCATCACATTTGAATTATTGAACATCAAGCGTTTTATTGATATTTTGTTAATAAAAATAAATTAATATGCATTGCAGATTATGTTCTAAAATTCCTACTTTACCTAAAAATGTCAACACCTCGTCAAAATGATAAATAAATGAAGATGTAGCATATCAAAGCGAAAATTTGTTTGTAACAGAAGCAAATTATAACAGACAATAAAGAAATAGACAGAAAAACAAACAACGAATCTGATACTTTGGATCAGAATCCTGCATTGGCCTCGTGAGATGCAGATGAGCCTCACTAGAAAAACATTCCTAAAAAAATCCGATTGATAACTACATCAGATGAAAAGTCTGAGGAACTTGGAACTCGTAGTGATTGGAAACGACATTAAACTGGTGTTAACCCCGTTAAATAGATGATTCTGCAACCAAACCATGGAGCATTTACTCTGTGAATGTCATATCCATCTAATCAGAGCTTCGGAGGAGTTAGGAAGTGATAAAAAAACTGAAAATAACCTTATTTGGGAGGAAAAAACGTATTTTGGAAGATGATATCGTTATATGTTTAGAAAGGCGCCTGACCTGAAGTTTTGTGTTAATCAAAATAGTTCTTGCTAGTGAGCTGTTCATCCCAATTATATTTCATGAACCAGGTACATAAAACCATAATAAAACCTTTAAATTAATATAGAATACAAAACTATGTCTCAGAAAGTGAAAAGAACATAATCAAAATTCGGTATTTCCAAAACAAATCTCACCGTTGGCTAATGCACTCTGGTATATATTCCCAACTACGTAGTCCACTGAGATCTCAGAGCTCCATTAATTATTAAAGAATGTGCTGAATTAGCGGAGAGTCCCCAGTACATATTGAGGTCTGACCCAAATGAACCAGTTGCAGGCCCTATTACCAATCAGACAATGAAAATATTGAAGAGGTAAAACATACTGGACCCAATCCCTCAGACATTAATGTTGTGTTTGTGTTTGTGTAAACCTATGTTACTTTTTGGAAGAATTATTGTTTTGAAAGAAACAGATAGCATTTATCAGGGACGTAATGAAAAATATAATCATTTGAACAAATATACTGAATGATATTATATATCTGCAATTTTGTATGTTATGCTTTTGTTTTCTAAATGTGTTATACTTGTATCAAATTCAAGTTTTGGTTGGCAATACAAAGTAGACGTCTCAATAATCTTCGGGGCAATTTAATTCGATTAGAATTTTTTTTTTTCGTGAGTTTTATTGCCCCAAAGAACAGGTGGCGGATGAGGAAACGAGGCGGGGGAGTATTTTGTATATTTGGAAAATATTCAAATGAATTCCAAGTATAAGCAGCTGATCTTTCACAAACATAGACAGGTGAGACACGGATGATAATTTCGATAATTTTAATGTATTTTTGTAAGTGCTCAGCCTAATTTTTACTGCCCTTAAAGGTGTCCATTTTATTGACATATATTTTGAAAGTAATAAATTAATTAAGGGTAAAATTTACATTATGCATCATATTAAAATTTGTTTAAATTATCAATTTTTAATGATTAATATGAATTAAAATCGATTGAGTTTTGGTGAACCCCGTATAGCTCCGATCGAAAGGAGACAAAATCGTAAGTCTGTAACGTATTGATTTGGTGCATCTTTGTTCTGGTTTTGGGCAAAATGCTACCGAATGGGCAACCGTCAAGAAAATTTGCATACGGATGGATGGAACAATAGTGTAATAATCCAAACGAAAAGATCAAAATCAATATAAGACAAGCCTCAAGACCAATCAACGAGTCGTCTCATGCCAAGCACAAACACATACATTAGATATTTCAACCAGATCCGGTATAATTTAAAATATATACTAATTGGACATGTGTCAGTTCTATGGCTGCTTTACTCCTTTTTAAGACTTCTATTCTGATTCATATTATATTAACTTTTGATGCGATTTGAATAGCGAGGTCAGATACATGCATAAAAAACCATTAATCGAACATATTTTCACATTTATATCAATGTTTTTCCAACTAGAACCGTTAGGGACTCTATTTATAATAAAAAAATGTTATTTTATTCAATTAATAACTTGACTATCCTAAATTGGAACTTTACCTCGAGTATTTTCAGACGAGCTATGACATTCCGAGCTGTTCTTTCCCTGAAAAAAATTACCACAATTTCTTATACTCGGAGTAGCGATAAAAAATATGAGTGACCGAAAATAGATTCATTAAAATAAGTTTAATGACACGTACATATCTTCGGGCGGGCAAAAAAATTTTTTAGCTACCACGAATATATCGTTCAAGATGACCAAAAAAAAATTCTGGTAGAGTTTGATCTCTTAATATCTACATTTAGATGCCACATTGTGATTTTTGATTTTTCATTTCAATTACCCGGGAAATTTCTGTTTTTATTTTTGAAATTTTAATGTATTTCAACGAATTATTGTGTAGTAAAAACAAATAGACTTTTTTGTAGGAAACTAGGCGATCTCCAAAAAAGGTCTGAAATAATTTTTCGCTAAATCAACTCAGTTAAGGCTCAGGTAGATCCATAGCCTTGTAATTTCTCTCCACTTCTTTCGATCCCTTGCTTTTTCTCTCCAGATCTGGATGTTTCTTCTCTAAGGTTTTCTTCCATTACTTTCCTCCACCGTTTTCTTGGTATATCTCTTTTCCTCTTGCCCTCTGGTATCTTCAATGCAACTCTGCCCATTCGTTCTAAGTGACCTAGTCATTATAATCTTTTTGTCTTAAAATACAAAAAAAATACCGTGTAATTTAAACGGAAAATGAAAAATCACGATGCAGCACCTCTAAATATTGATTTAATAGCTCAAACTTTACCAATTTTTTTTCGCCATCTTAGAAGATATTTTAGTGGTAGCTAATCCTAATGTATCTATCACTTTCCAACATAACTGCTGAACTAATTTGTTTAACCTGTCTTTAGAACAACAAAGACTAATCTGAGAACTTTCGAAAATATATAATAGTTCCTAGATAGTAAATTTTAGTCCATTTTCTCAACAAAACCATCACAATAACTTCTGAGTTGTTTTAGATCTGCCACTACCATGCTGGATATCGGTATCATCACCCAAGACGATAGGATTTTTCATCGTACAGCTTCAGATAATGTCATGTTAATGGTCTAGCCTAGCTCCTAATAACACCACATGATTCCCAGATAATTAATTTAACCTGAAATGTCTTCCATCATCAGGAATATTACTCCATGCTTGTTGAGACTGAACAATGAAGTCAACGTTACTTTCCTCGATGTCAAGTGATGGTCCTCAGAATGGCAAGGCTCTAACTTTATGTCAATCGTTTACTCATCCCCGAATTTTTTGAGCAATGTTTGATGAATTTCTGCGGATTTTACATTGTTCAAGCTGTTGTCTATGCTTCGTAACATCCAATACATCCACTTCAACGACGCGTTTGTTAAAAAAAAAGGCGTAAATATCTATTAAACGTTATCTATAACATAAGATCGTCCTCATATAAAGCAGGAAGCTTTGAACATGAATTTTCTTCAGTAGCAAAGCCCCCGAATCGAAATTGCTTTTCACAGATAAGTTTTACGAATTATTCTGGTGGTAATAGAAAACGTAAAATACCCAAGTCAATTTTTTGCGATCACTTCACTAATTTTTACAAATCCTGAAGACTCCTTTGTGTAAACGTATATTTGTTTGTACTATTACTAGAAAAAATCAATTTCTAATAGTTTGATCTTTATCGTAGGCGAGAAATTTCTTTAGAAACAACTCGTATTTCGTTTTTCATGATCTACCGTTGTCACGAATTTGCGGTTCTCTATAAATTTCTTAATAAACCTGATACCTTCAGTCGAAAGCATAATTTAATAAAAAGGTCTGTCTATCTGACGACACTGAATCAGATATTACGAGTATACGGAAATATCAATGACATTTCTAAATCGATAGTGTAGAGAAATTGGGTGTAGATTAAGTAGAAATATAAAAATAAATATCTTTTGAATTTTTATAATCTAATTTAATATCTAGCGATGTTGTGATCCTCACAAACTTCAAAAAGAAAGGATAATAGTCTTGATAGAATAATGCTATTTTGTAAATAAATAATTGAGAATTATAAACATTTTATTTATTGAAAAATATAATGTACTTAATGATATTTACAATATCAATATTAATTTATTAATCACTTTTCATCATCATTCATTGTTATTCATTAATTTAGACAAAACTTCGGATAAAACAAATCATTTCAGAAAATTTAAGGTTATGTAAAATCATCGAAGTGAAACTGTCAGCTGTCAACTGTCAACATTGAAGTGGCTAAAGTCACTCCAGAGCATCCCGAAAGTGTTTTGCAGTATGTAACTGTCATTTTCACTACATGGAACACTCAAAACGCAACTTTCGGTATTTAAATGAATACAGAACAAACAACTTTCAGATGTCGTCGTCTAAAAAGGTAATTTGACAGCTTTGTCGATATTCGGTGAGTTCTGGGACATACTGGAATTGAGGAAAAAGAAATAACAGTAGACTTATTAAAATAGGAGGAATAAACCCTTCCTACACCCTGAATATTTCTGGGAAATCACCAAACAGGTTAATGGAGAAACAGCGGTCAATATAATACAAATCTTGTTGGGGCATAGCTGCTTCAATCGACACCTGTAGCCGTTAGTTTCGATAGATAATGCAACGTGTAGATTCTACTACGTATAGCAATAGCAGAACATCATGCATGGGATCTACAACATGAAAAGTTAAGATCCCATATCCTGAATTTTTTGAAAGGAGTGAGATTTTTCGAAAAGCTGGAAACATTGAGTATCCTCAGTGCTACAGCAAGAAGAAAAGACACAATATATTCTTTGAGCCATTCCTGCATTCATACAATTGGATGAGAATCCAACCTCAATTGCTTGGCCAGGAATTATAGAAAATCAAATTATATTAACAATATTCTTTGACCTAACTCTCAGTTAAGCGGTTGCGTTATTTGTTATCTAACTCTAAACAAGCTAATGTCCTTAATAAGGTTAAGAAAGGATTATGTTTGTCCCTAATTTACAAGCCCTGTTAGTAAATATCTGGATGCTAGTTTTCCAGGCAGATTTATAAGTAGAAGGAGCCTAATTAATGACAATAAACGAATATCCCCAAATTTCAATCTTTTGGATAAACTGAAAAACTGAGAAATAAAATAAAAAATATGATATAGTTAATTACAGAAACTATTTTTGTATTTAGCTCAATTTCAACATTTTATATAAATAATAAATTTGATGAAAAAGAATCTACTGAGTTTTATTTGCAATTTACTATATTATTATTAAACAAACTTCATTACACAATGAAGCATTAAAGAACAAATTATTGATGTCATAATGGTTGGAATTGCGAAAAAGTGAATAAATAAATGACTTCTTTTATTATTTCGAAACATTCAATCCGACTAAATTGTTAAATGAGTTATTCAAGTTTTACATAAGTAAATTAAAAAAAAAATAAACACAAAAATGGATGAATGGGTAAAGATTAAAAAAAAGTACAGAAGAAGGTTTTTTCTTCAAGTAAACACCCATAAAGACGTATAACAATCATGTCAAAAGCAATGAGCTATTCAATTCCAATTTAATCTTAAAGAGAATGGAATCTGAAACTAAAGAAAGGGTTTGTACCTCTTCTTTCTAGCCCAGTTATATCAAAGAGCTGTATAACCTAGACATCGACATGATATTGGAGTCTACCTTCAAAACTTTTGACTAATTTATTTATGGTCTGGTCAACAGTGCCCATTTCCATGCGTCCAAGTTGCTTGCTTTGGTGCATCCCCATAGTTGGGTACCATAAGTCCATACAGGCTTCTAAAGCATGAGCTTATTATGTAGAGACAGAGTGGAGTGGAGAACTTTGAAGTTGATACGTACTGTAATTTCAATCTCTCCTCTAGGACACTTCCTGGTAGTACTTGAGCCTCAATTTCTCTAAGGTAGATTCTCGCTTGGTTCTAAAATATCTCTCTGATATGTAGGAATTCGAATATTGTTTTGGCAAAACCATATAAGGACAAATAAATTCAATCTGAAGAAGAAAGAAAATACTACAAATAACATACAAATAGATAAAGTCGATATTGAAGATAGAAACCAAACAGAAGAGATGGAAAGAATACATCAGGAAACTATTTGAAGTTATTCAGATCGCTAAGAATGGGGAAGTAACCAAAAGCAAAAGATAGAGCTTGATGACTATTATATGAAGAAAGACATTGTCAGCAAATTCTAATTGTCATAATTTTCCCATTGGAGAATTTGGAGAATTTCGATACATTCTTCGAAAGAAGACTAAAAGTTGAAATTAAAAATAACCGTAGTGCAAAGAAAAATTTATGGCAGTCAAAGTGATAGCAAAAGATATTTAATTCGGTATAATTTGCGAGATATACCCTGTATATTATTATTATACATCGCGTTGGGAAAAACTATATATATATATATATATATATATATATATATATATATATATATATATATATATATATAATTTTTTTAAAATAATTGAATTTGTACTACGGAATTTATTTCATATTAAGGAGTTTTTAGTGGGTTATGTAATTAAATTTTTAATAATTTTGGTGCTATAATCAAAAGTTAGTTAATCACTTTATTCGGTTGTGAGTGTTCAACCAGAAATTTTCACGCCAGCTTTTACAGTTGTAAACCTCACCAGATGTCAATAACCTACTCAAAAAACAAACGAAATCAATCTATACAGTTTGGTTGTTTTCAGAAAATCATCGAATCAATTCATTTCAATTTTAATTACTTATTCACAGTAATAATACGACATTCAATTAACTAATTTTTGAGGTTAGGTCATTTTGGTCAGCTGCAATATCCTCTAATAACGATATTTCAGTTTTCCTCCAACGTGATGAACCGGATCACCAGCCAAATGGCCGACGATAATTCGTAGCTGTATTATTCCTTATCGGAAAATCCGTTTATTTGTCGAACCTTTCTTCATTTTCTTCAAACATCCAGAAGTCTGCAATCTATACTGTGACTGGTTACATTTTTATTTTAGACAGTTACCACGTGACTAGGCTCAAACCCTAGGCTTGTGATATTAGATATATCTTGCAAATACTGCTGCGATTATGGAAGACAGCGTGGAAGAGTATCTGCCGTTGTAGTATCGATAAAACAGTGTCAGATCGGCGACCTTTCTTCGAGTCTCTAAGCTATCCAAGTTTCTGATCAGCTATGGGTCGTCGATAAGTCGAATTTTATTGAGTCGAGCATACTCAATGTACAAGATACAACAGTACTTCAAAGATGAACTATTCTGGACTTTGTAGAGGATTAGAACATAGTATATAGCTTGTTGATCTCGGAGAAGACTACGTGTTTATTCCTTTGTTTCCAGCCAACAAGCGATGGGAAATTTTATATCCAGTTAGGATCAAATCCTTAGTTGCTGTGCCAGCTTTCTTTGTAAAACATCAGCTCGGGTCTTTGCTGTATTAAACTCCTGCTTTGGATCGATATTGATGGTAATGATCTGTTGCTGGGTACGGATTTAGGTGATTAGTCGAGTTTATTTGGATGGCTGATCAGAACGATGACAGTGCAATTTCGAAATTTAAAAGTGCTAGATTGAAATCTACTTATTATTGGTTGTGAAATGAATAGACAATATTGAAGTTATCATAGATATTGAGAACAATAATCGAAATACAGTTAAAAAATCCTTTTTATGCTCATCAAAATATGAAAAGATTTTCATCGTAGTTCGTGGTTGATTCTAAGAAATAGAACCTAGTTAACTAATCAATTAATTTTTGTTTTTTGTTGTAGGTGAGTTACCAGATGCTTTACTACCTCGTCGTAGGGTACGTATATCATAAAATTAATTCAAAATCTAATAGATAGTAGCTGATATTATAAACTCTACCATCGTTATTATTGAGATCATAAAAGTTGTTTCTCCAAACAGAGGAACTTCTAGGAATGGTATTTATTTCCTTATCTTAAAACTAAATAGTTTCCTTCCAACTTTAACAGTTATTAGCGGCCATTTTGTTGAAACTACAAATTATCCTGGATGAATATAATGTTATAGATTGCATAAAAATGATTGAAATGTTTTGTAAACATTAGGATTGATATCAAAGGACTTTTGACAATGTGGTGCATAAATTTGAATCCATTGGCTCAGCAAACAACAAGGACATTAAAAATCACCCCAAAATATTACTGCTATACGTGAGAGTGGTCTCCTTTTGCAGACCACGAATTTTGCGTCTTGACTTCTACATAAAAAAATCAGCTGACGCTGAAAGTAAACCACAAAATGATACTAATTTTCATCGAGGAATGGAAGCGTCCAAAAACTTGTAGCAATCCATATCAGATCTAATATATTCCGAAAGAAGTACAGCATTTTGAGCTGGAGTGTCATCTGTACATTTTTCTTTGAATATTATTGTCAATAACTAGCACTAAGGGTCTATACACATTTAGTCTGAATTTATTGACTCTGAACTTATCTCTGACATTGTATTTTCTGTACTGGTCCAGATATAATGGAATATTTTGGATGCACCGCCCAAAGAAGCTGCGGCAGACAATGTTATAATGGCATAGATAGGATTTTGAAAATAATATCTCGGGGATCTTTTGTTGTATTTGAAGATATGAAATGTTTCATAATGTAATTTAATATAGTTTTTCATTCGATCACAAATCCATCAAACGTTATAGTTAGTAAATAAAAATAAATAGTACGCCCTATATTTCATTCGAACTGTACGGTATAAAAAAGATATAGGGCGATATTAAAATCAGGTAGTTATTTGCAAACGACTACAAAAACTTAAAAGAGAAACTTTCGAAAGTGAAATATATATATTTTTTTATCTTCTAAATGGCAGCTTTTGTGATTTTTCATGGAATTTACCACCGGGATCATTGTGTCCATCATACAAAATGTAGAACTTGTGAATTGCTAGAATATAAAAATAAAACCCTTCATTCTTTCGACGACCTCCAATTTAATTTTACACCTGTTTCTTATGCCCTAACCTAACTTTTATTGCATCTCGACGTATTTCTTTTGTTACTTTTTTTCATACGCTTTTATAAGGGAATTCGGAACACGAAAATGTACTCTCTCCTTTTAGTTATACAAAAGGATTGTAAATTGTAAATGTCACTTTTCAACAGCGACGTTTTTTATATATTCAGGAAGCTATTAATTTTTTTCATCGTTCTTATCCATCATGTTTACGTGTTCTTAGAAAAATAATGTGATACATACTTTTGATTATGTTAAAATTGTATTCGATTCCTATACCTAAATATAAATTCCTGATCCTTCGTGATTTTAGTTCTTTTTTCCACGAAAATCAGTTTCCAAAACCCGATATTTATTAAAAAATTGACTTGACAAATTCTCTTTTGATTGTATTTGATTCCGTTGCTAAAATTTTTTAATTGAATGGATGTTTCCTTTCCATATTACATGATTTGTTATTGCTGTTCTACTTTTAATCTATTTTCTGAATGATGAGATGTCTGCCCTATATAGACACCATTGAAACCAATACAAGATACTTGATATACAATACTTTTCTCGATTAAATAGATAATGTGGGTCACTTTGGTATGCCCTAGCCTTAAACGATCGATTTTTATTTGGTCCGTACGATTTTTGAAGCTGTTTTTCCATGGTTGGACGGACGGTTTTTGCCACTTGTACTGAACTTTTGTTTTGATTGTCCCTTTATAGTTCCTTCGTTGTTATCTGCTGCTTCTTTGGCGTATTTGTCTGCTTTTTCGTTTCCTGGGATGCCTCTGTATGATGGGACTCGAATAATCGATACGTTGGCCTCGGATTAGTGGATAAGGTGTAATTTATAATATCTATTAGTCTTTTATCATTTTTTTCGGATAATTATTCGATGCAGTTTTTGCTTTTTCAACAGCTTACCATCTCAATAATTCAGAATCTGATAGTTGATCTCTTTCTTGACATTGGATGACATGAATTGAGGTTCAAATATCTTGAGTACTAAGATTATTTCGTCCGTCGATTGTAAATTGATGTTTTCATGATTAGAATTGAATTTTTTTACTTATGTTTTCATCATCTACTTAAAGAATTTCTTCTCGTGGCTCTAAGTATATCCCTCTTTTGAAAACGCTCGCTCAATTCACTTGATCGGTTGATATATTTTTAAATCCAAAATATTTAATAGAAAATACATGAAATTAATTATAGTTTTCCAAATTCTCTTAGAAAACCTTGAGGACATAGAGTCATAAAACTTGAAAGGACCAATGAATTGAATCCTGACCAAATAACAGCTATAAAAGACATAATAAATAACTAAAATAGCTACAGGTTGATATATTATTTAATTATTGTTAAATTCAGTTGGGAACGGCTGTCGGCATTATGATATCGAAAAAGTAATGTCCTTATTAGCGATTGTAGGAACTTCCATTGTGGAGTGCAGTATATGAGCCATAAAAGCAGCCGCACCTTTCGTATTTTCTACCTGATATAGTTCCACGTTTGATAGATTAAAATGTTTTCCATTTGGCACTATATAGTTGGGATGTGGTTCAAAAGATAACGCGTTTATGAGGTCGATTTTTATTAATATTGGTCTTCGTTTTTAATCATCTTCAAAATGTATTATCGAATTTAAACATTGTCAATCAGAATATAACGATAAACATTGTAAGTACTTCAGAATTTATTAAATACGCGATGAAGGATACATATTTTTCGTGTTATATTTGATGATGAATGTTTTTTACCTCTTAGGGTAAATGTCAAGTTGCGTCAAAAGAATATTCTTAACGCCAAACACGTGCCACAATGACCTCATATATATACACAACTAAAATTAGCTAAAGAATGTTGTTTTATGGTAGAATTCCACATAACTCTCGAGAAATAGACAGATGACTTAATCTATGTTAAGGATTTTGTTTATTAGGAATAAAGGGTTTGTTGTAAAATTATTTTGATTTAGTAAGATTAAGATTCTCATCGAATTGCGTTATTATATTTTAGTGAAAATTTATTATTCAATTAAATCTTCGATGGATAATAATAATAAGATACCAATACATTGTCTCAAAGTAATCTGAAAGGTCTTCGGACTTTTATTGGTCTGTTAATACCATAAGCTGTCCTGAACAATAGAAAAAAATGGTTTGGACAGGCCAAAAGCCGTATCATAAAGGTACCTAATTATCAATGAAGGTTAAAAATTTTGTTTTATTTCAACTCCGAGAAGCTCCGTACCAAATTTCATCAAAAATACGATTGAATGTTCTTCCATTCAATAAGAAGATCCAATTCTTAATAGTGTCTAGTGTCATTATTGAAAATGAAGATGATATTAAAGTAGGGAGATGTGGCGAGTTCCAAACAGCTTGTATAAATCCAGGAAAACCAAAGACCACGAAGAAGATTACCATGAAATGGCTATGGAAACTTTTAGAAATAGGTTTGCTCTGTAAAAAGCCTTCCAGAAAATCTATTTCGATAGAAATAAATTTTGGCAAACTGTATCTACTGGTTTACATCCACTATCAGGAAAAGAACGCAGATAATGCAAGTTATCTTGGAGATTTAGGCCCATAAACAAATAAGAAGCCTTAAAACTGAGAAAAATCGGCAAATCAAACGCATAAAGGAGAAGAAAAGTTTATTTTAAAATTGTTATTTATGAATCTAACATTGTTTAGAAGTTTGAAATGATTCATACAAATAAACTACTTCATATTTTTACTTGGAGGAGCTAAATATAGTAAATGTAAAAATTAACAAAGAATTCTATTATTTATAATAAATATTATTTATAATAAATAATCGTATTTAATTTAATAGAGAATAAAGTTTCCTCAAGAGGATAATGAGTTTCCTTCCCAGAATATTAATATCTATCCAAGGAAGGAAACGCATCAATTTCCTCCTTGATATGTGAAGAGCTATTTCTATCACAACACACAATCCTCGTCTATGAGTTCTTTGTAATAATAGTGATTTTGTTTACATAGGACAGACATCTTAATATTTAGAAAAGAGATGAGGAAGTCATCAATACCATAAACACTAAAATCAACTGTATTTGATTACAAAAATTCAAATATCTGTGAAACAGATTCGAGTACAAGAAAAAAATAGAAATTGTTCGCTATAATATCGGTCGAGACATCATGCCTCCGCTAAATACAACCATAATAGAGGAGGAATACAAGCGGCGGTGGTAATCGTTGTATCTTTAACATTACTAATTAAAAAAGACGAGTTTGCTTAGTAGTAGACTAGAAAAACGTTTACCAAGAATCGAAGTCGATTCACCAGCTTGAGTCGATTACCTTATTTGTAATACTTAGATTAGAAGTTTGTATATGCCCGTAATTTACCGAAGGCGGTCAATTACTATATGATGATATTGAAGGGATCTTCAATTCAATCAATAATGATGATGATGTTCAATTATTTTCATAAGAAATAGTTTTATTATGTGATTAATTTACAAGAAGCAGTGGTAATAATCAATTAATAATTTCGATAAATTATTTGAAATTAGAATATAAAAAACTTTGACCAAAACAATATTGGTAAAGCAATTTTTAGCAACTTTAACTTAGAAAAATGACTTTTTGATCTAATTAAACTATGAATAGCCAATTCTGGAACAAATTAAGATTAGAAAAATCAGTTTTTCACTACATTGAACAATAATAAATTAATTGTTGGCCAAAAAATATCGATACACCTATTTTTCACGAGTTTCAACTTGAAAAAATAAATTTTCGACCTAATTAAACTGTAAAGAGCTAATTTTTTGAAAATTGGATTCATGAAATTCCGTGTTTCACCATAAAAATAATTACAAACCCAATTGTCGACATAAAAATATATAAATAATCCAATTTCGACCAAGTTTTACTTAGAAAAATGAATTTTGACGTAAAAACTTTGTGAGAAACTAATTTTTGAACAAATGAAAATTTAAAAAATCAGTTTTTCACTATAGTAAACAATAATAAACTAATTTTTGACCAAAAAATATCAGTAAGCTCATTTTTGGCAAGCTTTAACTTGAAAAAATAATTTTTTAAACTTGTCGACCAAAAACAATATCAATAATCCAATTTCGACCAAGTTTTATTTAGAAAAAATGACTTTTTGACCTAAAAACACTTTGATAAGCAAATTTTTGAACAAATTGAAATTATAAAAATCAGTTTTTCACTATATTAAACAATGTTAATTACTTGTTGGCCAAAAAATATCGGTAAGCCTATTTTCGTCAAGTTTCAATTTGAAAAAATAACTGCTCGACCTAATTAACCTGTAATCAGCCAATTTTTTAACAAATTGGAGTCTTGAAGTTCCGTGTTTCACTATAATAATAATTACAAACCCAATTGTCGACCTAAAAATATATAAATAATCCAATTTGGACCAAGTTTTATTTAGAAAAAATGACTTTTTGACCTAAAAACACTTTGATAAACAAATTTTTGAACAAATTGAAATTATAAAAATCAGTTTTTCACTATATTAAACAATGTTAATTACTTGTTGGCCAAAAAATATCGGTAAGCCTATTTTCGTCAAGTTTCAATTTGAAAAAATAACTGCTCGACCTAATTAACCTGTAATCAGCCAATTTTTTAACAAATTGGAGTCTTGAAATTCCGTGTTTCACTATAATAATAATTACAAACCCAATTGTCGACCTAAAAATATATAAATAATCCAATTTGGACCAAGTTTTATTTAGAAAAAATGACTTTTTGACCTAAAAACACTTTGATAAACAAATTTTTGAACAAATTGAAATTATAAAAATCAGTTTTTCACTATATTGAACAATAATAAACCAATTGTAGACCAAAAAATAACAGTAAGCTCATTTTCGACAAGCTTTAACTTGAAAAAATAACTTTTAAATATATATTTAAATAACAATTTTTGAACAAATCAGAATCGTGAAATTCCGTGCTTAACAATACTAAACATTAAAAATTAATTGTCAACCAAAAAAAATATATGAATAAGCCCATTTCGACCAAGCTTAAATTAAAAAAAAAAGACTTAAAAATTCTTATAAAATAGAAACAACAACTTGGATTAAAAAACCCTTCGTTAAATTTAAACCACAAACTTGGCAACGCTGTAAACTTTTCTACCAACTTTTCATATAGTTTATTCAAATTCAAATAAACGATATTGGTTAAATTATTTATACCAACTACACAACTTGCCATGTTGTCAGATATAACCTGACCAAAGATCAAAGAAATATTTGTTTACTGCAACCCGACTTTTCAATCTTTTCACGTAAACCAGTAAGTCGCGCTGTTGCCATATTCCCTAGAACATAAGAAAAGTTCATATTTAGCTCAAATTACATCATTCCAATAATATAATATGAATTATTCTGCAAAGGTAATAACTTCTTTAAATGCCTTCACTGTCTTCCTATACTTTAGTAAGAAATGATACAAACTTTTATCTTTTGAAGATAATCGATCATCACTATCCTAAAGAGACATTCTTTAAAGCGGACTCACCATTTGCAATCCACTCTCTTGACTGTTAATGGTTTCTGGAGTGTGGTGGTCAAGATAGATTAGTTGGTTCCAGGGTCAATCTGCAGTTAGGAGTCGATGCGAAACATTTTGCTTGGACTGCGGCTAAGACCTAGGAAATGTTCATTGGAACGCGCTTTTGGCACAAAGTTGATAATTTTTCCGGGAGTATATGACGAATGCATTCTTTTGATATGACTATAGTTTCTTTCATCTCACTAAGTTTGATTCGACTGTCGTCCAATATCATTTGGTGAATTTTTTCGATGATATCACTGCTTTGGACCGACTCGAACGCTTTTCATCAATCAAACTGATTTTCCCTTTTCAGAAAAATTCCCACGATTCCTGATGGCGAAAATAGTCGAAATTTAAATCACAATTCTCTCAACGCGTTTTCAATTTCAATTATCGTCGTAAGTAGAAAACTACTTTTTCTTAGTAGGTAATACGTTCGTCTATTTTCGTAATAAAAAAAATAAATGTTATAAAACAATAATAACTCGAGTGTACATCAAAAATATCGTTTAAATGCATAATAGTCCGACAAGAAGAGTATTTAAACTGATTATTACTCAAGTTCCCAGATGGTAGCGACTCGTCCCATTACAAACGTCATAAAGTTCCGATTCGGTACGGTCTAAATGAAGCCTTTTCAATTGTTTCTTATGGGTAGGTCGATTAGCGAGCGTTACCAACTTAACCTTTTAACCAGCAGTCAATGACATGTCTGTCATTAGCATATAGATTGCACCCTTCAGTGTGGCGAATGGTGTAGGGATCGTCATTTCTCTTTATGTTTTACTGCGCATTTATTGCTAATAATTAGCGCGTACCCTGCGGTACTTGTATATCTCTTAAGTCGATGCATAAGTACTCTTCTTCTCCTTCTTCTACTTTATGGTTATCCCTTTTACAGAGTACTTCATTTGATTTCTGATAGTAATAACGAGAAAATCAAAGATTTTATTACTAGCAACGTTTATTTTACAGGATGTCAATTCGACACGCTATAAGTACTCTTAAGGGTAAGCGGTACAATTATTGGCCATTCGACAATGATTGAGAATATTTTTAAAATAATTGAATAACAATTTTCAATCATTCATTTTTCAATTATTAACGAATTATAATATCATAAGTTGCCGGCCTAAATCAGACCTTTATTCAAAAAATGTAATGCCGCACTTAAACTTTATTCAATACACAAAGACAGATTTAAAGTAAATGTTGTGTTTTAACTTAACATTTGGCGTGCAAAATTATCCGATTTTTCAACAAATGAAGGAGATAAATGTAAAAAAGTTCATGTATAAACTATTTTTATTGTATTATTGAACCATCGTTAAGTATACTACAACTCAATAAAAGTTTTACAAGCATTGCTTCTTGGTAGCTATACTCTTCACAGCACCACGTGTTTGAGGCATTATTTCAATGAGTTTTGTTCTCTCCCACATACTAGTTCTAACTCTCGCCATAAATTTTTAATAATATTCAGTTCTGAAGTTGATTTGGCCTTCCTAAATTTTTTTTTTTTTGAAAACCTGCTAAAGAAGCTTAGATCAATTCGCGGATCATTATCATGGGAAAAATTCATCCCCTTGGCATATTTTGGCGAGATATTTGCAGTATCTATATCTCAATAACTAATAGAGTCTATGGTACTTTAAATTTTGAAGAAAATGCGCTACAAGACATGTGTAGATTCACTTTTTGCCGGTTCCAAAGAATCGATTCACAATTTTTGCTATTTGAAAGATTTTTCAGTTTTCTCATCAAATTAAACAGAGTTTGAGTGTTTCGCGGTTAATATTTATAGTTCGTCTATTGTCATTCAAACTTCAAACTCACAATTTTGGTGAATTAAGTCTCCGTATTCATGGCAAAGCCCACCTCGTGCAATCTCCTTCACACACTTCACGTTTTAGATGTTTGAAATAAAAATTCTTGAGAAATATATTGTCAACCTCTTCCAAAGTAGCTTCACATATAGAGTACTTACTTTCAGTTTTAACTCTTGATATATCAGATTTGGACTCATATTTTCCGATCATTATCACGTGGAAAATCTCCCTGGTGTTTTTTGACGAGCAACTGGCAGAATTACAGCCAAAATAATCTCTAGTAGGGTCCATGGTATCTTCAATTTTGAATATTGGGCCTACACCTTTCCAAGAAATGTGTCACAAAGCATAATGTGGCATACAGTTGGTATTTGATATCGTGAATCTTTTGATCTTCTAATATATCTTCGATTTTTGTTTCCAATCAAATTTGTTTTTGACCAATAATAGCACTTTTCGTACCAGTATTTTTTTTTATTCCTTTATGTTTACGATGTCAAATTTCTTCCAGAATTCTATAACATTCATACCAGGATCAAATTCCATATTATCCAATATAATTTCAAAGGTTTGTCTAAAGTAATAGAGCTTTAAAGGCCTGGATTATTCCTTAGTCCGTAGGTGGTGCTAGGAAGTGAAAATGTCACTTTTATATTCGGACAGAAAGGTTCAAATTCGCGAGGATAACCTGATGCATTATCCAAAACTAGAACTGCTTCAAAGTCTAAATTTTTTTTAATAAGTTCGAAACTTCTATCTCTATCTCTATCCAATGCTGCCTTTAATCCTGGGGCAGACCTTCCGCTTTTAGAAATGATTGTTTTATTTGGAATTCTCTTCAAAAACAGTAGATTTTCGTCTACATTAAATACTTCCTCAGGTTTGTATCCTTCATCAGATACCATGTTTGCAAATTTCTCTGCTGCAGCTTTTCTCCATTGAGTTTAATGCTATGCAATGATTAGTTGTCTCACTTTGAATTCATTGAGCCAACCTTCCGATGTTTGAAATCCTCCACCTGGATGTTCAACGCCACAAATACCACCAGATTCCTTGAAAAGTGCGTAAAGACGCTTTTCCTGGTTTCTTCTCACTAAAAAGTCCTACTCCAATTAGACTCTCGTACACCTCCTAGAGTCTTGTACAGGAGTGATATAAAGCAACAAGGGGCGAGTAAAATGGGGAGGCGCCTTCTTTCGTGTATTTTTTCAACAATTATTTCAGAAGATAAAGCAATTTTAGAAGTCTTTGTTTGAAATCACCTTCGTTCCAGTTGGTTGGATATCCTCAATTATTTTAGACTTTAGGGAAGAAGGAAAAGACATCGCTGAGCAATAGTTCCGGTAAATTATATATCAAGTACTTTGCTATATAGTGTTTGAGTCCAGGTACAACAAACTTTTTTGATATTGAACCATTTGGTAATCATCACTGTTGTCTTTGGTACTTCGTTTCGGGGTATACTTTAATTGTATTGATAATTTTTTTTGCCTTTCTAAAAGATTTTTCGGAACTTTTAGTTTTTTATTAAATTAAAAACAGTTTCCTTGTTAATATTCTGTACAAACAGACGATTTTGGTGGATTAAATCTCCGCATTCATAGTAGATCCCACCTCAATCTATCTCCTTGTTCACACTCCGTTTTTTACGCTTTCACAATCCTTCTAATGCATTTTATGTAAACGAAATACTTGTACACGACTCAAAGAAACATCACCACAACTTTTCCAATGATTTATTGAAGTTTGGGCTCAATTTTTGTAACGAATACCTTTACCACACGCGTACAAAGTTCTCATATTCTTATCGACTGTTTCCAGTAGTTCATTTTAATGATTCCGTTACATTCTGAACCTTCTACATTCCTATTTGAAAACCTTTAACCTATCGCTAGTTAATTAGTGCACGACAGAAATGAAACACGACCTCGTTCTACGACAAAAATATTATTTCCCAGATGTGTGAAATATTTAGTTTAGTTTAGGGAAGTGCGTTGAAGTGGAAGTAAATTAGCCTGCAAGGAGCATTTGATTGAATAGTTCGCGTGGGCGACAAAAGAAACTGCAGCTGTCTGACATGTGTACATACTGCCTTACCTAGATGGACATCGGTCGCACGTGCCTACAGCCACCCCCGATCTTTCGATACAAAAGATTAGATTTTAGTTACGGATAATAAACGCTTGAAGCTGACCTCTTATTATATTACAATATATGTCCGCTATCACTATTTCTGACGATAATAATAACGGGGTTACCTACTAGGGGACACATGTTTATTCAATATATAATGGTCATTTCCCTACATTATAATCTCAAGGATTTTTAGATAAAATTCGTGAAATTATGGATTTAATACAATTAAATGGAATTTGGGAATTTTCAATCACAACTACGATGATTAAAATAGATTTTAATTCATTTAATTCAATACCGTAATTTGTAAAAAAGAAGTAACTGAATATTCTGTTTCAAATTAACCTACTCACCACCATTTGGTTATATGAAAAAATTCTGAAAAGAAACTTTGGATGATATCGTTTACCTACTTGATTAAATTTTCAATCAAATTTTAACCATTTCATACAAGAAAATCATAGAGACAAAGATGTAGAGAAACAGCAAAACGCATTTGGAAAAAGAAAACATACTAAAGATAATGATCGATTTGAAAGCTGCATTCGACTCTATAGATACAGAAATTGGTATGAGATAGCATGAGGAACATAGGAACAAAAAGAATGTATGAAAACGCCAGAAGGAAAGTTCAAATAAACGGAGTTTATAATCTTAGTCCTTTTCTATTTATACTTGTCATTGATAGAATGATAGAAACAATAAAAGAAAACGAATATACTGGAAGCAATAATTGGTTACGGAAACCTAGAACATGTGTAAGAATAGACAACATAGTACATGCAGATGATATAGTAATATTAGCAGAGACATTTAACGAAATGGAAGATAATGTAGACATATAGATAAAGGTAATAAAAAAACTGAGAATATTAAAAAGTGCAAAAGGATAATAGTATATCAAGAAAAAGAATGTATGAAAACGTCAGAAGGAAAGTTCAGATAAACAGAAAAGATCGTAGGAGTTAAGAATTTTAGTTCTCTTCTATTTGTAGGGATGAACATCGAAAAAGGCAAAAGTGTAATAGTAGATCAAAATAGAGAACATGGAGAAGGTTTAATAATGAAAAAACAAAGAATACCAGAAAGTCATTATCACAAAAAAAAGGAAAATAGTTACGAACGAAGTCCAATCAAATATGCTATGCTTTGAAAAAGACAGTTTTAAGGAGAAATAAATTGACGAGGATCTACGTTAATATAGATGGTAAAAGAATGAAGGAACATTTAGTAGAATAGTAGAGATGGAACAACTAAGGAAAATAACAAATGAAACGAGGATGTATAGAATAAAAATGATTAGATTATGGAAAAGCTTGAAAAGGAACCAATAGAAAACAAGATAGTTGAAAGATGTTTAAACTAGTACGAACACATAATGAGAAGAACACCACAAAGCTTAATTGAAAAAGTGAAATAAGCAAGAATATATAAGAAAACAAAAAGAAAAAAACCCAGAAAAACTTGGCTCAAGTAGCACAGGAAGTTGGGAAGAAAGGGAAAAATAGTATAAGAATGAAGTAGCAAGGTATCGGAATAAATGAAAAGAAAATTAAGCTAAAGTCCACCTCATTTTGCACCAGAATTTTTCTCTCGCTTTTACATCTTTGGTAATCGAAAAATCATCCGATTTCGATGAATTTTTTTTATAAACATTCGTTTTTATGGCGGATTTATGAAAAAAATATAGGAAATATCTCACCTGGAGATTTCATACAGTTTTCTGACTTTAAATGTGAAATCAATATAAGTTTTCATTTTTTTTATTCCCATAATTTTTTTAATAAAAAAATTCGTCGAAATCGGATGATTTTTCGATTTTCTAGAGCCGAAAAACGAGGGGACCGCGAAAGGATAAAATTACCACCATCTTTGTACGGTGATGTACTCTTTGAAGGATCCTGTATATGATATTGGATTAGTTTATAAGGTATCCCTCTTACATTCATAGGGTGAACTTCTTCTTTTGACTCCTACTATCCCAGTTTCATGTCGCCAATTCTAAATGTACGGGTTCCAAATAAAACAAATTTGGTTTACACATGAATTCCTAGATCTTCTGTGGACAGATCATCCTCAAGGTCAAAAAACTTTTTGAACCAAGCGAATTATCATTTCGTACCCGGAAGGCTTGTAACTAAAATTGGAAATTGCACCAAATTGAATATTTTGAGGTTAAGATAAATTGGATTCAATATCACTCCATTCTATAATGATTACTAAAATTGATTCGTTTAAACGACGGTCATACATTAAGTTCTTGAAACAGAGATTGATAATTTCTACAGAGCGGCGTGGTTCTCGTTTGGCAGTGGCTTTGAGCTGCAATTAAGTTATTTGATTTTATGATTCCTTGATCACAACGCCGACTGGCGACCACAGATTGAGATAATTAAAAACCGCTACCTCAATTTTAATACCTGTATGTAATCTTACATCAAACTAATGCCCTGTATATTTAGATACACTTGGATCGCTATAGAATTCATTTAATCATATTTTTATCCTAAAATCTTTCTATTGTAGCTTTTAAGTCGGTTTTTCTATTAATTGTTTCATCTCGTATAAATTTCTGACTGCGAAACTTTAAAGATGGAATTGAATGAACCATTTATCGACCTGTTTCGAATCGGTCAAGGCCGTGTAGTTAGAAGTTTGGTAATTTAAAAATAGATAGGTCGACACATAGATAAGTCGTGCCAAACGGAAAGTATTTATGTCGCGAAGACATCTTTAAAGGATATTGCACAATCTCTATATCTAACGAAGTGAGGTAGGTCGAGAAATAACAATTAGTTTTCTCGTTGAGATACAATATTTATAATTAAAACAAATTTTATAACGTAAAACACCGTTGCTTGTTTTGATTTTTTTGTGAATAGAAATTACCTTTGGAAGGCATTTTTACTTTGACAACTCGAAAGGTTTTAATCAAAACAAACATTAATTAGACAAAAACAAAATCTTTTAAATGAAATTTAAGCTTTGTTCGCTGTAGAATATGGCACATAATAATAAAACGTGGCCCATGATAATTTTCTATACAATTGTGAATGTAATGTGCCCAAATAATATACAATTGAAACAATAATTAATTAAAATTAATTGAAAATATTAAACTTCGAAACTTTTGAAAACCATTGCCTTGGCTTCATTAGTTGAACAGTTAAAGACAAGATCTACAGCTCAAAATGTACTAATGGAAGTAAGAAATAGTCAAGAAACTGCAAATATTCTGAATGTAGAAAATTTTCCAAATGTGTCTTCTGCTAAAAAATTAGAATTAAATTAAATAGTACAGTATAAAAAGAGTTATTTGTATGCTACTTTCTCAGACTCCTCCAAAACTTTTAAAAAAGTAAATAATGAAGAATTATAAACATTTCATTTATTGAACAATATAATGTACTTAATGATATTTACAATGTCGATATTAATTTTTTTCTTTTTCATCATCATTCAATGTTATTCTGTTAATACAAATAATTTCAGAAAAGTTAAGGTTATGCATAATCATCGAAGTTAAACTGTCAACTGTCAGCATTGCAGTGGCTAGAGTCATATTTTAGGAAGTTAAAGTTGTGTACTCCAGAACGTCCCGAAAGCGTTTTGCAGTACGGAACTGTCAAACAAAGGTTTAATTTGAATTCCATGCATATCATTACTCGTTCACTGAATGATATAATCAAGAATAAAATTTTAAATGTTGATCTGAAATGGATGATTAGATTCTGCGTAAATTGTACATTATAAAAGAAAATCTAATATTAATTTGTAAAGTTTCTACGGTTGATTTCAAATGACATTTATTAGTTCTTCACTCTCCATTGTAGATATAAATAGAAAAATGTCACAGCAATTGCATTCCAATACATATCTTCAAGTTTGTTAATAGTAATTTGTAAAGAGTATAGCATTTCATATTATGATAAAGTGTGTCCGTTAAGCAAATAGCAATACGATTAGAACAATTTGTACAAAACCAGTAAATGGGTATCTCGTGTAGTAGCTCGAATGTGGTTGTGCGGTAGAGTACGCGGTTCTCTGTGTACACTCAACTACAAATAGGTGATGCTGAGTGTTATCTCCACTCGTCCACCAATAAGGATTTATTTATCGGTTAGAAGAGTATGCTGCTATACGCTATGGCATTCTATCGGGACTTGTTAAATACGGACATTACAATGCGAAGGATCGTTATCCTGCGCGCTGTTTCATCGATACCAACGATTCTACATCAACATTATTGCTGAATCGTGAATAGTCGCGTTGTCGCTGCCTACACGACTAACTTCACTATCGACTCACTCGGTGTCGCTTTCTTCATTCTTTCGATGTTGCTATTCGATTTTTTTTTCGATATAACGAATTAACAACTCACTTAGGAAATTATCGGAAAAATAAAATTGTTTTTTTACCATCAATTGATCGAGACAAATGTAGATAATTTCGAAGGAAATATACAGTGTGTTGGAACCGTATGGAAAACTTCTTTACTAGCGGTTTTATGAAAAAAAGTTATTCTTGATCAAAAGTTCTGCATGGTCCAAAAGTTGAAATGCAACCATCAGATATCAATTTTTTAAAGCAGTATACGAGATTTGTCAAAAAATTCGAATTTCGTACAAGAGTATCAAAAGTATCTTTATTTTTTACAATTCAGAAAAGTTGTTTTGAATTGGAAGAAACATTTAACTGTTCTTTTGTCAAACTTACTTTCCGTATCATATTTGGAGTAATTTTTTGGCATTCTTCAAAAAAAAAATCCTCTCCAACATCAAATGGTCCTCGCTGACAAATAAGGTCAAGGGGAAT
This sequence comes from Diorhabda carinulata, assembly GCF_026250575.1. Classification (NCBI taxonomy): domain Eukaryota; kingdom Metazoa; phylum Arthropoda; class Insecta; order Coleoptera; family Chrysomelidae; genus Diorhabda; species Diorhabda carinulata. The sequence goes on along the minus strand of NC_079461.1, from coordinate 34,854,996 downwards.
CAAATCAGCTGACCTAGGAGGCTAAAAAATGTCTGAATACCTGTGAATCACCTTCTCATTAAACATATTTTCAAGGAGTACTCTAACATTTATACTGCTTTAAAAAATTGATATCTGATGGTTGCATTTTAACTTTTGGACCATGCAGAACTTTTTATCAAGAATAACATTTTTTCATAAAACCACCAATAAAAAAGTTTTCCATTTGGTTCCAGTATAAGTAGACACACTGTAGATACAATGAACTATACAGTGTGGAACAGAAAAATAGAATGAGTTCGTTGATAAATAAATGAGTGCGTCTCGGGTAAAATGGTTGAATACATCGATTTGAATTTATATACATTGAAAAAAGAAACATTACTCTAAGAACCTGATTCTTGGCAATATGCTAGACTGGTACAGAAATTTCCTGAATATCTTCAAGACTTTATATTGTTTTTATCAGCTGTTTACTGTGACCTCTATTCATTTGGACGATTCTACGAAGGCCTTTTTGTTTGTTTACACCAAATTAGACAAGAAAATTCTAGAATTTCGGGATAATGTATATAAAAAATAGTCTCTAACAGCCTTATAATTTCAGGTGATGTAATTGCATGTGTGGAAGCCATCTTAGTAGGGTTTTGTATACAATACTTTTCACATATTCACACAAAAAGTCTAGTGGTGTCAGATCAAGAGATCGTGTTGGCCGTTCTTTCGACCGATACGGATAAATTTGGTTTAGGTATTACCAGACACTGAGTCATTAGTGAAACGGTGTTTCATCTTGCTGAAACCATATTATATTCGAAGGAACTCATGGGTTTGCTGGATCAGAGTATAAATTTGTGAAGAGTTGGTACGACATTATTATACTATACAAAATTCTACAGGCTCGTGAAATATTTTTTTGATATTTCAATTCTACAATAATTTTCAAAATTACAGATCGTTTGCGACCATTTTGTTGAACAATTTTGCTGCTCAGAAAACGTTTATTCAAATGCAAATATTTGGTATATTAGGTACTTTGAACTGGCGCCCTAAAAAATAAGTTTATGCATTACTCACTTTTTTTCTGACTGCAATTAACCATTTTATTTCATTCACTTTACACTTTTTTTTCCTGTATTTTGCACTTAAAAACCATTATGAATCATTTTCTATTCAATTTACACGTTTTTGTTCATATTATAAGCATGATTTTATGATAATTTGACCACGTCGAGCGCTGTGATCGATTCACTATACAGGGTGTCCCACGACGAGTTAAAACTATCTGTATATACCAAAATTCTTATAGTAAAATCATGAAAATTTTTACGTTTGGGTTTTCGGATACGATCCTTTTAACTAGAATATTTTCAAAGATGGCTGACTTCAGATTCTACCGGAAGTTGTAGGTGACATTGTTATTTTAAATAGAACTTCCTGTATATTAATACATTTTTGAAATCTACGTAATATTTTAGTAAACTTTTGTCTAAAAACTTCTTTCGAAAAATGCATACTTTTCGAGTTATTAATTTTTTGGTAAAAAAATTGACCCTTATAAATTATTTTTTTACAAGAATACCATTAAAGATATGAAAATGGTTTCTATTCATTTGCTTTTAGCGAGGTCAGACCTTTTTGAATCTATGTTGAGAATTTTTTCATTCTATACAGGTTGTGTATAAAAAGTATTCAAAGTTTAACTTCATTAATATGAAATTTCTTAATTTTTTTAAATAGAAACGGAAGTCGGCCATCTTTGAAAATATTTTAGTTAAAAAGATCGTATCCGAAAACCCAAACGTAGAAATTTTCATGATTCTACTATAAATATTTTGCCATATACAAATAGTTTTAACTCGTCGTGGGACACACTGTATACTTCTCCATTTTTGAGATCGTAAGTATGGATTGTGTGGAGTACACACTTCGAAACGTTACTTTGAAGTATTTCAACTTTTATTTATTCAAATGTCTAATATTCTTATTCCTTTTTTATACGGACTAGTCTTCCAGATAAGTAAAATTCTATTAGATCCACAATTTTCTTAGGAAATATCATTTGTATTTGATAGATAAACCTAGTATGCCTGGACTATATCTAAAAATATGGTTGAACGTATCTTCTTCAAATAACCTTTCAATTATATCTGATATTCTATTTACTTAATCAAATCTAGAGCGTTCCTAAATCCGAATTGATGAAGCTTACACCAAGCAGTACTATCCCTGGCCAAATTATTTGATTTACTGCAAGATTTTATATAAAATATTAATTCTGCGCAACATGTTATGAATGCAAGATTGTCTGTTGTTTCCTGATGGTAATTCCACACGTGAATAATTTTTTCTATGAGCTGGGTTTTGTTTTAACCACTTCTCTCTTTATCAGCTCATACATATTTTTAATTGGGTTCATATTACTACTATTATCTCGCCAATCCAATATAAGGATATTTTCTTCGTCCAAAAAAGCTTTAAAAGACCGAGTGGTATTTGGAAACGATTCTCTGAGCTGAGGACTCAACTGGTTTTGTAACACTGATCTTATCTTTGATGACTGACCAAATCATAACTTTGGTGGGATGTTTAACCATTGGAATGACAGTCAGGTTAGGTTAGGTTAGGTTAGATCTACTTCGATCTCCAGAAATGCGCATTCTTCATCATCTTCAACATCTTTCTGAGCGTAGAACGAAAACTGATTTTCTACCGCATCATTTCATTCTTTTCGCTAACTCAATGTTCTTTTTTATGCGTCGTACATTAGCTTCAAAAACCTCAATATTATATAGTCCATTAATATGTATATAAAATAAAGCCACAGATTTCGATATAGGTTTGTTGACGTTTACTCACTTTGTTCACACAGTGTTGCCATATCTTTAAAATAAATACAAATAGGTGGTCTACAATAAATGTTTGAAATAAAAATCAATGATATCAAATATACAATTACGGCATAAAAACTCTTAGAAACATAAAATTGATTAAAAATTATAGAACGTCTATTAATTTGGTTGTAAATTATTTCTAATCCAACCGTCGAGGCGCTGGCATCTACGCAGATGTTCCAATAAACAAAACACTGTAGCAAATGGCCAATTATGCTGATTAAGGTTTTTTTTTATTATACGTATACTAATAGAGCCTCGTAAAACTACTAAAAACAGTAATAACGATGTTATCAAAATCGTGATTTTTTTTTATTTCTATATAGTTAAAAATTTATTACTATCAATATATTCGTACCTTCTTAATTAGGTAATCCATCGTAAATTTAAGGTACAAATCACAGCGAATGTTTACGGTCCATGAAATGGTTCCACCAAAATCAATTTTATGTTAATTCAACCACTATTTAATGGCGAAAGTTCTTTAGTACCAACCAAGAAATATCTTTTAATTCACTAAATGACAATTATAAGAAACATTGTTGTTATTTTGTGGTCGAATTGTGTGATCAATTTTGTTAGATAACGTTCTATCGAGATAATTAAGAAATTACAAACTTATTTATTTTATATTCAACAATTGCTACGTGATAAATTTCTGATTGATATTGTCTATCAAAAAACGTTTCAACTTAATCTCGAACTAACGAAACATAATGTTAAATATATAGGGTGGTTCTAACATAGATGATATCCTAATTTAAAGCAACTTTGTCCAAAGTACGGATGACCTCTTTGAAATGTGAATTATAATCAACTCAGACTCCCACTGGAAAACTAGTTAAAGGAATTAATCTGATGCAAATGCTTGAAGTACTTGTTGGCGTCGTTAATCAATTACTCTAAATCTGTTAACTACTGCCTCGAGAATGACTTGTGGAGCTCGAAGATTTACAAAGTCCGCCCGACTATTTCTTCTTTTAACAATGAAGGATGGCTGCAGATCGATCCGAGCTCCATCAATTTATGACGAAATACCCATTCATAGGGTAATGTACCAAGGTGACTCCTGGTTGTGATTCCTCCTTGCCATGAATCCTCTATCCCCCATGCTCAATGATACTAAGTGTAGTATCTCCAATCAGAAACCACAGCATTACATCGGAGGTTTCAACCTCGTGACGCCACAATCTGACTTCAAGATAGAGTATCAGATACCGAGAAGTTACAACAATGGTCATTACGACCTCAAAGATGCTTCAGACAGATGGCTCACGAGCGGAACTCTTTTTCCAGAGACCGAAGGCTTCGTGATAGCTATCTAGAAACAAGTTAGCAGCAGTAATAACTGTGATTGAAGATCCAAATACTCAATCCGATAAATGTAGAAAGGTTAGCAAACATCTGAGATCATTTAACATATCTGCAACGGTGTAATCAAGTGTGCAACATCATCCACTAAAAACTAACCAACAACTATCAAGTACCAACCGCAGAGGGTTCTCGAAAATGACAATTTTAGTCTCTACAACGATAGGTCCATCATCACCGATAGACAGGTGACGAATAACAGCCCTAACAACGTAGTGGTTGATAGAAGAGTCAATTGAGTCCTTTTCGTCGACTTAGTCATAGCGGACACTCATAACATTCTCACCAAACACCTGAAGAATCTGGACAAGAACGCATATCTTGCAATGGTGATTAAACGGAAATTGATAGGCAAATCATACCAGCTCTGAACCCAAAGAAGGAAAAATATTATGGAAACGATGCACCGGTAGCAAAACTAAAGTAAACGAAAAAATGAAAGAATAGTAAAAAGATGAAAACCCACAGTCTGTTATTTCCAACGTTTATTTCGATTTTCGTGTTGCCTTGTTTAAAAAAAGAAAACGTTTATAAGTTAGAGTTAACTCTCGAGTCCTTGGTGGTACTAGTTTCAAGGTAATCGGTCCGGTTGATCAATACTTACAAGACTGTTGGGTTAATGATCGAATTCGCTTAATTAAAATTAAAATACGAAGGTGCAGCTCGGACTGTCCGACCACCACTACGTCGGATTACGCGATTCTGATGGCAGAATTACGACCAACATGTACCATATCTTCACGACTACATATTAGTTCTTGTCCTCTGTGAACATATCATCAGTCAGATTCTTTTTACACCAGGTATAATCTGACTTTTGTACCTTAGACGGTGTGAACTTTATGGGTGTAATATATCAGATAAGGGAAAGGTTATTTTTCTCACATCGTAACAACTGACAAGAATGATGAGAGATAGGCAGTTTATTTCATATTATAACAATGTACTTCTTAAGATTGAATATATTAATCTATTTAATTAAACTACTTGTCGACATTGCAGAAAGAAACTACACGGAAAAAAATCTATTCTCAAACATTCTTGAAATTATCTTGCGACTGTATCTGTTGGAACGTTCTCGAGAATAAAAAGAAGAAGAATTGATAAAATCTGACATAAACATGGCCAAACGAACTTCAGGCGAGTTGTCTAACTATTATAAGTGCAATAAACATATTAGTTTCAATAAAAGTATTTATTTTACGAGGGTCATTCGATTTGTTGGTGATAATTATTTTTTCTACAGTATATACCATATATGTACATCAAAAAACATCTAAATTGATTCTATCCCTAATGCTTAGAGTCAAATTAGAAGATGGAGTTGTTGTTTTAATACAATTATCAACAAACATCTCTACTTGGTAAAATGAAAGAAAATTTAAATATGTACAGATGAGATACCAAAGTCAAAATTTGCCATAGAAAATATTTTCAGGGGTAGTAAGTTTGAGTGGGATCGCGTCATTAATGACGCGCATCGATTTTTACGATGTACGATCTATATATAATTGTTCTGAAAACGTTTTTGACGATCTCATTTTGTTTTATAAACTAACTGGTATTGGAAGACGTCTTCGAAAAGGTTTACATGGTATAAATCAATGACTTTTTGAATAAAACACAGTTTTTGGGAAAAAAATTATTTATTTTTGAAGATAATCAATTCTTTTAACCTTTTTACTATGACGCCCTCCTATAGTCGATCCAGTAAGGCTTTGCCAACATGCTACTCCTCGTTTTAGTAGATTTAGACCAAGGCTGCTCTCAACCTTTTGAAGAGTCGGGCCAAACAGTGGATTCAGTCGACAGGCCTCATACTTTTCCTGTTTCAGACAAGCACAATAAAAACTCAATTATTAAGAATATAGAATTGAATTTTTGTTTATTAGGAATAAATTGTGTCTTTTTGTAAAATCTAAATAAAGAAACAAAATTGAAATCTAGGGTAATTTGTTTATACAATTTAACCACAAGTCACAAATATGTTACTCAGTTAAGGATGTGCTGTATTTATTTTTTACATAATTAAGATCTGAAAAAACCTTTTTGCATACATATGGTGATCCAAAACTACTTAAAAACTGTAACGCCAGATCAGTTTTTGCTGGAAATTCTCCTTTTGGCACAAATTTCCAAAAATCTGCGAAATTTTCTGAAGAATTTTGTGCTTTCGAAGACAATTTGTTAGCAAAAAGGCTTTTTAACGTATCATGATTTTGCAGTTCAACAAGTTCTAAATGAATATTGGCAGGATAAGTAACTATTTCAGCCAAACTTATTACGAAAGGATTTATAAAAATTTGTTTTTTACTCTCGAAATCTTGAAGAAATCTCCTCTCAAATGACCGTGATCAGCATTTAATTTTAGATTGGTATTTAGAGTAATTAACATAAACAATATTGAGTTTCTCTTTCAAATGTTTAAGTGTGAGGAAGACATTCAATTTTGCTTCTAATCCGCTTATCGAATGAAAAATTGCCGGAAGTTAACACTCTTTACTCTGTAATTTGATATTCAAAATATGGAGGTAATTCGTAATGTCTTCCTCGAATGGTAAAGCCAGTTTCTGCTCTAAAAATTGCGACACCTGTTGAAGAAATGTTTCAACATGCTGCCCCTTGAAAGTCATCGTTCAGCAGAATACAGTTGTAACTCTCCATATTCTCTGATTTCTTCTTCAAATAATAGCCTGAATCGACGTCTGTTAAGAGCTTTTGCACTATATAATTTATGCAGCGTATTTGGTGCGTATTTTTAAACCACTTGCGCGGGCCACTTAAAATTCCTTCAGTGTGGCCCGCGGGCCTGGGGATGAGCAGTCTGGATCTAGACGAATGTTCCGTGAAGTGGACCATGTCTAAGGTTAAAGACAAGATTCTCAAAATATCAAAATAAAATCAACATCATCAAGCCTTTCAATCCTTTGGATTATGGCTATCGATTATAGCTCCCTAGATGCCGAAACTCAACAATACATTATTACTTGTTTTTCAATGACAATCCATTCAATCAATCGTGAATCCTCCTTCCATAATATGATCTAGTTTATTGTAATAATATTTCTGTAGTGATGAATTTATTGAATTTTGAATATGAATCATTAGCAATTATTCATTGTATCCTCAAGAACTATGTCTTTCAGTGCCGGTTTTGATATGAAAACATGAAACATGAAGACAAAGCGTAGATCACACAATAAACCCTGACAAATACATTTACTACCGTTGCATATAAAGCTCAATCTGAATCAAAATTTCTCAAACTCGGGGAGACAAAAATTGAAGAAATTAGTGAAGGAAACAATCTTTGAAGGAAAGCTGAATGATCGTGAAATATATTGTGAATGTTTTCTTTCTCTTTCCATAAAGCGGAAAATAACAAAGACTTAATCAATGAGCTCAAAAAGCTTTTGGGATGTAATATGTAATTAGACATGTATATCCTGCAATTTCTTCTGGATTTCTTCCCCGAAAATTTGGCTGGTTTGTGTGACGAACAAGACGAAATATTTCATCAGGATATTCCCTTAATATAAGAGCGCCATTAAGTGAAAAAAGTCCATTACATTCACGAAAATCAGTAGACGTGGATGATTGAACGAAATCAATAAAACTATTGAGAATACAAAAAAGAAAATAATTGAGTTGCTATCATAAATAGATGATCGAAGGATATTTTAGCAAAAAGACCCGATGAAATACCAAACACACCCATCAGCGTTTTACATCCGGAAGGTACAATAAAAAATAAGTAATTTAAGTACAATCGAATAACTTTTTTATGAAGTATGAAAAATGGTATAAAACTAAAAAGGTCAAGTAACATAAAACTGCTCAATCTACATAGTGTCCAATTAAGCTAATTATGCCACTGATTTAATAGTTACACATGACATTTTCTAATTATTTGTGTATAGTAGCTTGACGTCCGTTGAATGGTTCATTCTCATATATACATGCACTCGTTGAATAGAGTTTATTTAAAATATCGATTGACTGCGCCATCAAGAAAACTCACTGTACCAAGTATGCCTCTGCATTGCATACTATATGTATATTAAGTCCGTAGTTTATACGAATGGTCAATGAAGAATGTCTATGCTCATTGGCTTGTTCTTCAAGTTATGATGACTGGAGATTGGCTCTTACCTGTATTAGCGCCGCCCTCTGATACCTGCGTCTCCGTGTATATGTCTTGCTTGTTTCATAAGTTGCTTTATTACCTTACTTGCTCGGTGTACCGGGCGCGTAAAAAACTGATAAATTTATTCCGAAGTCGACTTACCGGAATTGTTCGTATAAGAAAATATGTAATGTACAATAGCTTATTGCATACAATCCTAATATACTCGATTAAGTCGATAGAATTGGTTTTATAGCATTGGTAATAAATATAATTATAAGAAACTAGTTTATAACATATTCGAAATCTTGTGTCTATGCAAAAGCAAAATCTTTTCTATCTAAAACGATAAATAATTCAAAAAACTGAAAAATATTATTGATATTCGTTTGATATTTGAATTAGGACTAAAACAAATCGATGCTTTATATTATTATACAACCCGGAAAATATCGAAAAATTTGATATTCGATTTCTATTTCTTATAAGATTGCTTCAGTGAAAGATTATTTATTTCTATGCTTTTCCAATTTGTATTCACACTTTATGATAATAATTATTGTCGTTTATATCATCCTGTAGATAGAAATTGAAACAAAAATTTTTTTAAAAATGAAGCGAGACGATTCTAGACCTGATTTTTTATATCAATATTTCATTTTTATTAATCTTGTTTTCATTTGAAAAAGTATCGGATTCTGTTTTTATAAGTTTCTCAAAATTTTAACACCATATGATGATAATTTTCGTTAATAAAACCCAATAGATAGAAATCCAAATCTGGTATTCGAGGTGGTCAAGAAAATAAACTTCCTAGCTCAATCCATCCATGTTCAAATCTTAGAATTAAACTGAGTGGTGGCCCTGAGCTCGTAATATAATAAACTGTGTGTGAAATAATTCTAGAAATTATCAATTAGTAAATATTAACAAAAATCTTTGTTTGTTTGCGTTTGTTGTAGCTTCTAGATACTAAATCGATGTTATTTATTGCTTTCAAAGAGAGATTTTCACGTTTTGGTGAATTTAATTAATATTTTTCTAAAACAGACGGACGGACAAAACGATAATTTACAACAGACGCATTTTTCACTAAATAGAAATGTTTATAATAACTTAAATATACAAAAATTACTGTTTCATGAAACCAAAACACATAAACAAGTTTCTGTGTGTCCATACCCGATTAAAATATAAATGAAAACACTTCTTGAAATTGAAATTAGAACATTTGTATTGAGGAAGGTTCAGTACTAAATAAAAACTAACAAATTGTATCCAAGTGAAACTAGGTACTCATTAAAAATAGAAGAACCAAAAATAAATGGTACTGCATCGCCAAAAATCAACAATAATTAAAAACATTACGGGATTGGATGTGATCTATTTTCTCTGTAGAAGGGATCCAGCATAATATTAGATTCGGAAGCATTAATTAACCTTTTAATTTCACATATCGGACCTAGTCATAATAAGCATGTAGACAATCTAGCAAAAGAAGTCATCAGAAACAGACTATCGATGAATAACAAAATAACTGTGAAAGACTGTATCAATCAAACAAAAATTGGAGAAATATTGAAGCATTTTTGGTACAAATTAAGCATCAACAAAACAACAAGATGTACATAATTACATCCAGAAATTTCCAGTACTGGTATAGGAGCCACCAATTACCCCGAAGACGAAAGTTTGGACGTGGATGCTATCCAGCATCCAAATATAGTAGATTTAAACTTGTGCAGCATAGAGAAAAAACGTGGGGGAATGATTATCTTTGACATTTTATTTAAATTTATCAGAGAGTACAACTTAGAACTATAGTCTAGCTAATTTCTGTTCCTCAACATAAGTAACATGTTAATATCTGTACCGTGGTCTACCTTTTTTGTGAGTTAAATACCTTGAACGACCCATGGGTGTGAAACTTATACCAATTTGGTTAGTTAGATATGGTTGACTTCAATATATTTAACACCATAGTTCATGGTGTGTCCTTCGACCATAAAAAAAATCAAAACAGAAATCTTTGTGCGTAGAAATTCATAAATTATAGCATTCATAGATATTTGCATCGGATATCAACAATTCTTACTATTTAGAACCAAAATATCCCTTCAAAATCGACTTAAATTCTCAAAGTTTTAAGTTATCTGTACTCCAGTGGACTACAATATCAATTGCATTAGACTTAATAAGATGACAAGTTGGGGAAGAATTTACAAGAAATATTTTAGAGACTACCACAAACGAATGTTACATTATAGTGTCTAAACTGTATTATAAATTGTAACCTACGAGATCAAACAGTATCCATCAACTTTTTCCTTGATTTTTACTAGTTGAATAAATCTTGTAGTAGTAAAACGTAGTTAAGTTTTCGGTTTTTAATTGTAGTTTATCCAACACATTATACACCTGAATTTTCATCTACTTTTTGTGACGTTTCTTGTCTTGTCTTCTTGTTAACCAAATTCTTCTTGATTGCTACTGGTTTAAAATATCTCTAAGAATAAACGTAGGCAATTCTTATAGTAAATAACATAAATTTAGCGCAGCCGTATTATTATTTTCATGTTGATACGATTAAAAAAATTATGTAAACCTGCTCGGAACCTATTGTTTACGATTCCGTTCTTACAGTTTGTATCAACTGTCTAAGTAATTTACTATCCTAGTATCGATCATTTTAATTAATGGGAAACGAATATTTATATGAATGTCCGCCGACTGATGAATATTTATCAAGTTAAGTTAAACCGAGCTATTACTATCAAACAGGTCGAAAGCGCCTTACCACCATCAATTACTATGACGGATGACCTTTTTCGATCTAATGTATATTTAAGAAATCGATTTCGTGCGCTAACAAGAAAACTCACTGAACGACACAACTACCTTTATTTTCGTACCGAAAAATTTGGTTAGTCGCTTTTTAAATAAATTTCTCAACCCAGAATATTAGGAGCAAAAACTTAGCGAAATGAGGAAAGCATGGATTCAATTTCTGTGGAATATGACGTGTCTTTTCGAAAAGAAAAAAGCTTGTTTATTTAGTTATATTTAGTACTAGTGAAATCTCAAAGAAACGCTCTCCAAGTATTATATTTTTTTCATGAAAACAAATTCTGGTACTTTACACGAGATTTGTTACTTGGGATACACCAATAAAAACAAATATTCATCATTTTTTTCCATCCAAATAAGGACTGAACGGTGGATGACCCATCGATTCGATATTTTGACTGTTCAAAATTGCTTTTGTTTGAACTGATGTGTAGAAGCCCGCATTATCGTGCTGGAAAATGATTCGCCTTCTGCCATTTGTTTCCCTCAATTTTTTTAACGCTTCTGGCAAACAAATGCTGTTGTACCATTCAGAATTGCTCTAATTGACGAATAACTTTTATTGGATTTGATATGGCTCGTCTTGACAAACCCATACAGTCGATTGTTGCTCAAGTTTCCGGCTCAAATCTATAGATTCATGATTCGTTGTCTCTCACAATCTTTTCAGCATTTCTTTGCACCAATTAACAGGTTTTATTCTGTATATTGAAATTTTATTTCATTCGTATCTTTATTTGGTTATTTTTATGTTTGTTTTCTAGTTTTTACAAGTTTTTGTCTACAAATTTTTGACAATAAAGCATTTTTGAGCGATTGTTACATTATGCGGTATCCAACGCGAACAAATCATTTTGACAGCTAAATATTCGTGCAATATTGAATGTACTAATTTGGAAATAATACCTTAATCTCATGGTATATGTCACATGACGATATTGCAATATCAATTTACGCAAAGCATCAATGTTTTCTGGCACAACAGTCAATTTTGGACGACCTTAACGAAATTCACCCTGTAACGAAGATGATTGTTTCAAGTATCTGTAAACAACTCAAATAGCATTCGTATGATAAGTTCTAAATACATTCACCATTAAAAACGTCAAACTTTATGATGCGAATGTCAAATTTGACATATTCATTGCCATATCTCAAAACTTTAGTTACAGCCCCCGTAATATACAGCGTATTCTTGAAGTAACGATTCCTGTGAGGTTCCAAATAATTAATCAAAATGACTTTCTATTATTTAAGACATATTATTCAAAGGATTCGATGGAGTTATGGATAATCCTACTTCAGTAATGCCGTTATGGTTTGGATAGATTTTCTAGTTAATTTTAATATTTTTTACACTCTAGACTATCCATAATTTTCCCAATGACGCAATTTTCTTTTCATTTTAAGGTGTGAATCTCTAATTTGTAGACAAAACGTTACATCTTTAATTTTGTTTTGGTTCAATTGAAAATATACATAGAATTTCATCGGCTGACTTATAAATAGCAAAGTTTTAGCTGTAAATATTCGCAAACCTTCTTACTCAGAAATATCTATTTCTTCTATAGATCTTAAACTCATATATTTGTCAAGAAGTAATTCAAAAAGATCCTTCAACATAACGAAATATTACCTGTGTTGTTATAATATTTGACATTCTTAAGACATCCACAATGCTTTCAAGGTTTTATCTATACAACATCTTACCTATTACGTGATTATTTTCCATACGGACGCTATATTAACCACTATACAGTGTGGTGTCTTAGAGTTTACTTTTCGTTTATATTCTTCCAAATTCTAGCGATAATTTTAATTTCTACATCTTCAACTGGTTCTTAAGTTGCTTATCATTACATTCCGATCCTTTGTACTTTCTTTCCGTTTCATTTATATAAAAATAATGTTTACCACTCGTAAATATTCTTCAATTGGATATATTTGGTGTTCCACCAAATGAAATGTTGAATAATTAGGTTGAATATAGTTTTTTGAAAGCTTCTTCAGCTACAATGAGAAGTGTATGCTTCGTAAACTGTGTGGGACAAATGAAATAATATATTTTGTTTGGGTCTATTGTGTTATGTTGGAAAACTGGAAACTACAAAGACTTGCACATCTACGATAATCAAACTTCCATATATTTTTTCTACCTAATGCGTTATCTTTATCTACCAAAACCTAGAATGTATGTATATCTAGTGTTTTAGAGCCCAAAACAAAGATGGTCGCAGAAGTACCTGGCCATTTCTAGAGGTGGCGTTAGTTGCTTGAAAAATACCACACATGTATGAAGTTTGAAGACGCCATGTTGTTTAGTATTTGTTGTAAAACCGTGTTAAATAGTTGTTGAAAACGTGGAGAAATCATTGCAGGATATCACCAAGAAATGCGTAAATATAACATTGTGTTTTTGCTTTGCCATGTCGTTGTGGTCTAAAAAAATCAAAAGGATTCTTAGAGGCTTCATTACACATCTATTGAACAGCAAAACTTGTATGTAGGTAGCAGATATTGTCAATTTTGAATCTATGTATTTCATTTTGATTGGAATTTCACAATCACATGCACTGCAACCTAAGAGTTCTTTTATGACACTTTGTCTTGCCGTCTTCTTGTATTTATTTCACACCCAAGTAAATATAATGCTCCGGATGTTAGGACTTATTAGGATTTGTAAATTATTCATGCTTGACATTCAATGAATCTTCTTCGATTATAGATTCTTTGTCTGTTCTGATCCAGTTTACTTCTTCAGCTTCAGCTAGTTTTAAAGTAAGTTTTTATTCAAATCTAAAGTTTTTCGGTATTTCGTTCTGAGACACGTTACAGATTTAATTACTTTTTGAGGTAAATTTCGGCTTGGTGATTTCGTAAATATTCCCTCCACCATCTCTTTTGTTGATGCTTTGTATTTTATATCGTCATATTTTTGATATTTTTTTAATTTTTTCAGCTACTCCCTTCTTCCTCAACTAATATAATCTAAGTTTGTTTATTCTCGTTCAACGAAGTGGTTTGCCTGTTTTTTTATATATATTTGAGACCTTAGAGCTAAACAAGAGCATTCGGTAAGAAGAAACTGGTTCTTGAGGAGTCCATAAAAATCCTTATTCAAACCAACGAGGTCTGACTATTAAAAAACGAGAATGGTTACGAAAAAAGGGTTTTGTTATAAAAATTATTCCACATTCTAATGCTCCCCTTCAATATAAGCTCTTCCCCCCGTCCAACATCTTTCCAGAAGTTTTTTCCGTTGATCGAAGCAGCGTCTTCAGGAGCTCTGCCGTTTTTTGCTTTATCGCTTCCATCGACTCGAATCGGGTCCCTTTCAAAGCAGATTTTATCTTCGGAAACATGAAAAAAAAGTCACATGATGCCATATCTGGTGAGTATGAGCACTGGAGTGAAGCCAAATACTGCTTCACAGATAGCGCTTTATGGGCAGGTGCATTGTCCTGGTATGGGACAACGGTTTTCAGGCGTTGGTAAATATCTTCAAAAGCATTTGTTAGTTCCTTTATATATATATATAACATATTAACCAAGATGTAGAAGATTTATAATCACTTCTGAAGCAGCCGTTGTGCTTGTTTCTTCGTTATTAAGTTTTCTCTATATATTTAGATCAGTTCTAATACCTCAGATCACGTAAAATTGGTCTAACCATCACCGTATCACCAAATTAACTTACTGCTTATTACTATCTTGCAATAATTGTAGTATTTTACCCTGTATATGAGTTATGCCATCCGTATTTCCTTTCTTAAGATTAACCCAATTCACCGCAACAAATTGTCCCCAATGTTCCTTTTGTTATTACCTGAATGCAACGTGGCTGTAACGTGAGCTGTTTATATGGTACCTGACCGCGTAGGCAATCCTCCAAAACGATCATCGTACGCCTTGCCGGTCGATATCAAGACAAACAACAATCGTCTATATTTATGTCATTCTAATGTCATCGTTGCATCTATTGTGTCCTGAATATATGAAAGATTTTTCGTTGGCCCCATTGACATTTTGTAGGATGGACTAATTTTTTTATGAAACTCGATGCCTAGTTGAATTGATGGATGACAGATTTGAATACCTTTGTCGTTTAACGTGTACGTCGGTCTCAAATAAAACATTTAACACAATAGAAAGCGACCATCAATCTCTTTATTAAATTGATAATATTGATAATTATTTCAATTATACCAACAGGATCTATTACGAGGGTTGCTTCTTAAGTTTTGAGATAGACAAATAAAAACAAATATTCATAATTTTAAAGGGCTTTATTATCAATAAACTTTTGTGTATATACGTTTTAATCAATTGTCGAATCATTTTTTTTTTTAATTCACATTAAGGTACCTCCAAAACATTTGCTTCTTCGGGTGTAGAAAAATATAAAAAGATATACTGTCTTCTGGGTTGAAAATCGTAGGTATACTTGGAACAGTGACTATCAGATAGATTTTGAAATCCCTGCTGTTGCAGAAAAAATTGAGGTATGATGAAAAGCTGCATAAATGCCTTTCCTGAGGCGCTTCGGCCCTTGGTCAATGCAAACAACTGCAGAGAACAAAACTTTGGTATAACCATAACGAAATAAAGTGATAAAATTAAGAAAATATTTTGAGATATCTTAGTAATTCATTGTATTTAGTCCTACTTTTTAAAAAACTAAATATAATTCACATACAATTTTTTATTTTATTTGAAATATACATTTGGGAAATTCATTTCTTAAAAACAACATCGTCCAGGTGTGCTCCATCGCGCTGCAAACATTCCTCGAATCTAGATCTCAAATCTCAATAAAAACTGGAATTGGAATAACTGCTATTTCTACTGGGATATTGGTCTTCAAGTGATTGAGCGTGGCTGAATTATTGGAGTAGACTCTACTTTTCTAGTATCCCCGCATAGAAAAATCCGGTGGTGTTAGGTCCGGTCTTCAAGGCGGCCATGCAATGTCACCTCGGCGAGATATCAGTCTCCCAACTACCATCTAGTTTACGACCGCCAAAGAGGCATTAAAAGTAAGACATGTCGCGCCATCTTGTTGAAACCATGTCGTACGATTATAGGCTTCAAATTGTTGCAATTGCGGTTTCGTCAGAGAACAGAATATTGTTGAAACTCCGACACAAACGCCGACCAATAGCGCGCGAATCGCTATTTTTGTAATAATATTTAATGCAGAATGCACGTTGGGCTCCGGTGAAGTTTAAACGCAAGAGAGTTTGTAAAATCGTACTGGGAACTGGGAAAACCAGCGAGGAATTCTATGCGTGCTTTGGAAGCTCTTGTCTACCTATCATTTATTTAAAATAAGTCTTGCATCAATCCAAATCCCACCTAGTTACCAAATATTCTGGTTGTTATTTGTTTTAATCTTAATTCTACGCAGATATTTAGATCGCTCAGGTACGATATCATTTTAATTTCTAACAAAATGTACCGTTACCTTCCTTCAATAGTACTAGGGCAAAAAATTTGAGATTTCTGCACGACGCGCAATTCAGAGCTCTCAAACTTTTGCCGGTGTGGTGTATACTATTCTTGGTGAATATATAAGCACTTATTCTAAGGCGGGAAGTTGAAAGTTCATACATTGGTGAAGCTGCAGATGGAAGCTCTAAACTTATATGTAATGATACTGCAGAAGTATCAAACTTTATGCACTAGTAGTACAGAAAGTTTGCCCGCAAGTTCTTTTGATATTTGATTTATTTTATCTTGAATTATTGTCGTTGTTTTAAGTTTTGAAAACTGTTTGTTCTTCCGAAAAAGTTAACTATTAATTTGTGCCACCAATTTCTTTCTATATTAAAATGAATTTAGGAGCCGAGTACTTTTAATATTAAATGTTTCTTCCAAATCCTCGTCCTTAATTTTACTGATAGAAAATCTTCCTAAAGTAGTTCTACATTTACTCCATGTATTTTACGAAGTTTTTTAATTTCAATTCCAATTTTTGTATCTTCTTTAGACAAAAAAATGCTCGAAAATAGTTAAAAGCAGTAAATATTGTTCAATATATATATTTCTGTCTGTCTAAATTTATCTATCGGCATAACTAAGGTACCATAATGGTTTTCATTTCTCAATGTTTAAAGACAAAATTCGGTTCTTAATGTAAACAAGTAGGGGAAATAAAAATAACTCGTGTTAGCCTAGCTCAATAAGTCGTATGTGGCCCACCACACAAAAACCATCGAGTTTATTTTAATTAGTAGACGTTTTTCTTATTTATTTCCTTAAATTTCTGATAAATCTCGAACGACAAATATTTTCAAGGACAGTTTTATCTTCCAGATGACTGGTTCATTTAAGACTCGAATGTAGACCTTATATACCAGCAGGTTTGAATTCATTCATATCTCATCGTCGTCTTTACGTTTCTGTTTTTTCAGATAAAATCATTATACAGCGAGTATTTTCCTTAATTTAAAAAATAATTTAGTTATTACAATTACAATATTCCCTCAGTAATTAAAATTATTTCGGAAGATACTTCTAGAAGAACCCGGTCTGACCTAGAGATGGCGGTAGTTACTTGGAAAATACACAATCTATACAATATACGTTTCAAATTTGAAGACACCACGTTGTTTGAAACTTGTTTAATAGCCATCAATAGTGAATTTGTAAACATGGATCATCGTTATGTGATTCAACAGTTTTATTTGGAAGGCATTAGCCCAACCAATCTCTGGATGTAGTAAAATATTGGGTAGTAGAGTTTAAACGAGGTCATATGACCTGCGAAGACCAGCATCGACCAAATTAAATGACGACTCCAGAAATGTTGAAGATAAACCAAAAAGCTGTACTGGATGATCGTCGACTGAAAATGCGCGAGCTTGCGGACATAGTCCGCATTTCAGTACATCGAAAATTTTAGAACAAAAACAGCATCTTGAAGATGTTTTTATCGAGTGTTTGGTAATGGAGAAATGGTTCCAAAGAAAGCAAAGACCTAACCATCTGCAGGTAAGGTCCTGGCGACGGTTTTTTGGAATGCGCGTGGGATAATTTTTTATTGACTATCTTGAAAACGGAAAAACTATCAACGGCGAGTATTATGTAAACAACTAATAGGAGATTACGTTAAAAAATAAAAAAATGTTTGTTGGGCCAGGTATTTCTGGTACAGCTGTACAACCGATCTTAACAATACTCTGAAAGGAGACGAATGACTTCATCTAAGCAGTTGGAGGAAAGTTTGGATGAATCTACCCTTTTATAATAATCGAATATAGAGTAAACGCCTACTGCAACTTACCCAACCACCAACTGAAAAGGCTCTTGTTCTGCGATCAGTCGTTTCTCCAATACAAGATCCGCTTTATCCACGGTAACACCACTACAAAAGACACTTTTCTTAGCCTCTGGATTACCACTGGATAGCCCTTGTGCTCTAAACCGAAGAAGAAACTTCCTTACCCCGCTTCATCTGCTAGCCACGCTCTACGAAGATGTGCCGGAAAATTCCTTGTTCATTTCTCTATTTTTTCTCATGATATTTTCATCACTATAATAAAATTAATTTTTTTGTTCTATTTAAACGCAAATATTTATTAATCTCATTTTATTTTCGAGATAATAATGATCTATTATTTTGTTTAAGTATTGCTGAAACACATAATAGCTTGTCAGTGTATGTGGGCTCTGAATAAACAGAATAATTCTATTGAAAGCTTTTTTATTTCCCTTATAAACACAATTATTATTTTATTACTTACACATGAAGACAATGTAATTATATCATAAAACTAATTTCGAATCTAAGAAAAATAAACTGAATTTTCAGATATACCACGAGATTTGAATTACAATTCAAAAAGCAATTATGTATTTTTGACTGTAACTCATTTTAGCACACTTATGAAGGGTATACGAGGGTGAAGATGCGTTTTTCTCAATAATATTAGTTGGAGAAGAAGCTGAAAAATATATCTGCTATTTACCATTCTTACATTTTGTTCAAACGCGGCCGTTTAAGTTTGGGGATTCGTGGAAACCAAAAACTAACATAACCAGCGATACTATCCGAAAACGTTAGCAATTACCAACACGTTGGGGGTCGCGTATTGTCACTTTAGACGAAAAGCACATCATAATTAACATTTCCCAAGATTTATTAACGCAGCTTAAGCAAAATACAAATGGCGAACCTGCTCCAGAAAAAGTAATGACAGGTTCATTCGCGTGGGATTGTATCCATTCAATTTCTTCAAAAACGTAAACCAATAATCGCAAAAATCGACCTATTGAAGAAGAAATAATTGCTTTTTCATCAAGACGAAACAAACTTTGAATTGGTTGACTACCCCTCATATTCTCCAGATTAAGCCCGCAGCAACTTTTTGCAGCTTGCAGGAAAAAGAAAGACATCAAGAAAATTAAGAAAAGGTGGAGCATCACTGAAAAAAGTATGTAGATTTAAATTGAATGAAAAAACCGGGGCGAATTGAATAAATGCTTTCCTCGTACACCGTTCATTATTATTGCTGCAAAATCCGACCAATTCATTGATCTTTAAACATAAACGACAAGTTTTTGATGAAGATAAACCTCACGAATCGGAAGGAAGCGCATTATCCAAAAATAAACTGGATGCAGTTTGAAAAATCAGAGTTCAACAAGATGGAGTTCGGGGAGAATGTTTATGATGCTTTCAAAGCCCTTGATCTCAACGAAAGAAGTCGAAGAACTTTGTTGGAGCTGGAGCAGCGGTGTAAGGAACATCTAAACACCTTGAAATTTCCTTATACCCCGCAACAGCTTCTGATCCTGTACAAAGACTAAATTCGTCAATTTAAGGACTTGCACAGTTTAGAGCGTATAAAACAGAACTCTGACCTGACTCTGTTTCATCGATACTACTAGAGCAGATGCTCTTCCGAGTTGTTTTACATAATCTTACCTAGAGCAGCAGTTTTAAAACCTACTCGGCAGTCAGACGTGGTTTATGAACAAATATTTCGCCTGAAAACAATCAGAAAGTCAATTTGTTTGGTCTCATCCTCTACAAAGACTAAATTCGTCCATCTACGAAGTTAGACAGCTTGGAGCATACAAAAAAGGACGTTGATCTGGCGCTGTTTCATCGATACTACTACAGTAGATGTCCTTCCGAACTGTCTTACATAATCCTATCAAGAACTGCAGTTTTAAGACCTACTCGGCAGTCAGACGTGGTTTATGTACACCGATTTAGCCTGCAAACAATCAGAGTGTCAATTTGTTTGGACTCCTTTTTTTGGAGAAGTGGAATCAGCTACTAAGGCTCGTCTTGGTACAGAAGTTCTCGAGTGTAATAGGTTTTAACCTCTTGGACTTTGATTTTACATCACAAAAAATTATTAAGCTACACAATTCAATACCAAAATTAAATTATTTGGACTTGTTTTGGAAAAAACTTCGATATCGGTGCCTCAAGTGTCGTGACCATTATTCTTCGATTCACGTGCCTTATTCGGAATGTCCGAGAAAAGGTTTCCATTGTTATCATCTGAGTTACATGTATATTTACACCTGCTACATTGCTTTGTTATAAGCAATTTATTAGATTATTCTAATAATATACACCACACGAGTTTTAATGCTGAGTACATATCTTTGTAACGAATGCACTTCAATGCTGTTAATGTTAATTCAACATTTAATAAAAATTCTATTCAATTTGGAAGATTATCGATAGAATTGTTTCAGATATACTAAAAAACATTCTACTCAATACAAGTTAACGGTCTCTGAAGACGATAATTTTGAATATCAAAACGTGCATTAGACAATATAATATCAGTTTAATGTACTGAAGAAACAGTTCGCTCACTCCTTTCAACAACGTCATATCTCAAAAAACACGATTTTTCAGGAGAGTGAATTTAAAGTTTAGAAGTAGAATAAAATCACTTTTCAGACTCCAATTGATGTTTTTGCTATGCGTCACCTCTTTTCAGATAATAGCCGATAATTTTTCTGTGTCTTCATACAAAAGTGCATAAACATGAAATGAATGTTGTGAATGTTGTTGATCGATGCTTAAAGCTAAGACTAATAAATTTTTTCTTCGAGACGTCATCATAATGATCAAACTGAAAATGAGAAACGTCAATTACTAATTGAAGACAATCCATAAAGTAGCAAGCTACATTCAGTAACCACGTAAAACAGTAGGTTTTTCACTGACAATAATGACATATTCCAAAATAAACCTGCACATTTTCTGACTTTCTGACTTTTTATTGAAAGAGTGTCATAAAACAAATTGATCAAAAGCCATTTTGTATGAGGGAAAAAGCATTATTGGCAATAGCGTCATAAATCAAAATATGACAATACTTTTCACAAACTGACTGTGCTAGAACGTAATAAACATTTCCCATACAATACTGTCCTAAATCCAAATAGTACATTTTTTTATACAAAAATAAGAATAGAAATTGCACTTAATTCTTATGCAAAAATGCACTAAAAAGCACTGATATTTCTTCCTAAACCACTCAAGACCAACTGGCTTGTGACGCTCTTGAAATAAACCCTGATGGAATATTTTATAGTGCAGAAACGACACTACTGGTCTCTAGAGGCCAAGTATTGAGTTAAGAATATGACGATCTTACAAGGACATACTATTCTTTCAGTACAATCAGAAAATAGTCATAACTCGAAAGTGCCGATTTTTGAGATATGACGTTGTTGAAAGAAGTGAGCGAGTTGTCTTCGAATTAATTTCGTATTTATGAAATTTACTTCGTAAGTTTTCGTTGATTGTTTAAGGATAATTTTTACATTTCAACACGCTATAATTATTGCAGGCTTTTTATATAGATACAAAATGTTTTATTGATCTTCCCAAGATGATCCATTAAATTAGGGTGGGACTTTCCAACAGTTTACCACCCAAAAATGTTGGCACTTATTGATATAAATTGGGAAATATATTTGCGTATGCGTTGACAGATTCTCACTAAAATTTAATACATTTTGGACACTTATTTTTAGTTTGACGATCCTATAAGTCAGTCGTCGTCAAGATTTTTCTAAAAATAAAAATTGTAAAGCATCATCTAACACTGCGACATGGTCAAAATCCGAGAAATGTACTTCGAGTAGATTGATCACCGATCGTTTTCACCAGATCTGATCCGCAGGGATTTTTAACCTTCAAATGTCACTTCTAAAGACGAGGAATATATGAACCAGTTCTGTGTGTATCTCAAAACATTTTTTTCCTAAAAAATTACTTCCCACTGAATGGATGCTTCAGAGACATATTACAATCAAAAACTCTTTCTACAAGTCTGCGTCATACTCTACCTCGATCTGCTCGACCATCTGGAGATTGAATCCATTCATTTTTTTCTAGTCATCGACAGTCTACTGAGTATGATGACTTAGGTAAAGAGAAACTGCGAGATCAGTGATCTGCAGGAAGTTTCGATACAATCGATCATCTTGAAGTCTTCTACTTAAGGTTAGGATAGAAATAGACAGTTCCAACAGTTTTGAATTGATGACTTAGATCCCTTACAGTGTAATTTCTATTTCTGAAGATCTTTTATCAAAGAAAACGCTCATCGATTTATCTTGTAGTCCTTTTCCTGCTTTGATTACGTTTTCGAAAACATAAAAAACATAAAAGAATAACTAACAATGATTGAAAAAGAAAAAAAATTATGATGAATTATGATTAGTGTGTACATAGAAATAACCAAGCTTTGTAGATTATTTAGTTTAGTTTGGAGACGTGGAGATTTGTGAAACTCGTTTTTCAAAAGAAAAATTCATCAATTACTTGGATTTGTATTAATTTTGGGTGAAAATAAAATGTGGAAACCATATATTATGTCGATTCTCCCCCGAAAAAAAAGCAATATCTCAAAGTCCTTATTTCGTAGGAAATAAGCGGTCAGTGAGTATATACCGAGTCATTAATTTAAGTTATTTAAAATGCAGAAAAATCTCTGCTCTTTACGTAGACCAAAACAAAACGAATTCATAAATTGTCGGAAAAAAAGAGCCACCCATTAAAAAAGCTCGAGAGCAAAAAACGCTGGCAAAAATAAAAATGTAAAAATACCAGGCTATTAAATTAAAACAAAAGTATGGCGACAACTGCTCCAGCATGGCGTTGTAGATTAAAGCGAGAAAGAGAAAAGATATGGGCATTGTTTAAAAACCACTAATTATAAAAGGACGCTGTGGCTGAGAGCAAGAGAGCAACGTTGAGATTTATTTTTCTTGCATATTGAAAGGCCCTGCATCGTTGTATGCTGCCAGGTACTTGCCATATAACTCAGATCATCTGACAAGGTGTTCAAACAGGATTGGATTCAGTTATTTCTACATTTTTCAAAAAAAATCAAACGTATTAACATAAAATACATCTACGGGAATTGAATATTAATAACATTTTTTACTAAAAACGGAATTTCTATTTATACTTTTCAGTTCAGAGCTCTACAAGAGCTCTACATCAAAAAGTGAAGCAATCTATAAACCATAAGGTACATTCTTAACCCTAGAACCCCAACGCTTAAAATAATAAAAGTCTTTAAATACCCATATTTTCAAACAAACTTTTATAAAAAGATATACGATGAAATATTCATAAACGTAAAATGGAATAAAAGTATTATCAAATCGATATTTTCCGTACAAATTTCTTGAGAAATTAACACAAATGCGACTCATTTTCGGCCCCAGCTGTTATGGTATAACCTCTTTTGGACATCCCCAACGTAGTCACGAAGAAATTGACTAAATTTTTGTGGAACAACTTCAACTTTCTGCTTTTCTCTTCATAAGACTCTGTACCAAAGCATCAGATACAATTTTTAAAAAGTTAATCCAAGTATCGTCATTGTTCGATGTTTGAAATCGATTCAGTACAAATAATTTTGTTTCCAAGTCGCTGTAGAAAATTTCCGAGCAACTGCTTTTATCTAATACAGTTTCTTCATTTATCGATTCGATGTTTATGACCTCCTCGTTATCTATTATCTCCCTCCAACGTTCTCAGTGTTCGCCATCTCCTCCAATCATTCTTTTCATAACATTTGGTCAGGTAATCAATCATTGAATAGAATATCGTTTTTATTTTTGCTATTTACTTAATCTAAAACGTGTATTTTCATTCTGTTCGTCCTCTTGTAACTTCTAAACTTCTACTGTAACTTCTATAGTTATTTGTCACTCATGAGACGTGTTGGATCATTCAACAAATCGTGTTTCTTAAAGCCAAGTCTTTTTGTCATCAATGTTCCTGTAAATTTAACAAATTAGACTAGTAGTTTGAACTTAAATTCCACGTGGGATTGAAATCGACCACGTAAACAATATCTGGAGCAAAGAGACACCTCACGTTCTTAAAAAATACCGAATCTACTTGGATGCATTACCTCTAACGAGTTAAAGCACGAAATCAGTAAAGCAGCATTTGTGTTGTCATATCCTGTCTAATTCTATTATTTTTATTATCTATTTTGAAATAATTCGAGCATTAACCATTTAATACCATCTGCTTTAAAGCTGTAGCCATTTAATCTTAACCATAAAATGTGTAGAATGCATCAATTGAAAATAATAACCCACCTATTAATTGGAACAATGACGTCCGATCTAACAAAAGCTTTACCATGCTACGACAATCTATACCCCAATATTGAAAGATATCCCTCATTTAGTCAACGGAATTTATCATTTCACAAAATTCGCCCCCATTTCTAAGAGAATTTTAGGTGATCCTTATTCAGTGGCGGCCACAATCATTGAAAATAATGTTTCTAGACGACGCCATCTAAATGTTGTTCGTTCTGTATTCATTTATATACCGAAAGTTGCGTTTTGAGTGTTCCATGTAGTGAAAGTGACACTGCAAAACACTTCCGGGACGCTCTGGAGTACACAACTTTAATTTAACCTTAAATATGACTTCAATATTGACAATTGAGAGTTGACAGTTTAACTTAGATGGTTTTGTATAACCTCAAATTTTCCTTTATTTGTTTTATCCGAAGTTTTGTCTAAATTAATGATGATGTAAAAGAAAACATTGCAAATATCATTAAGTAAAGCTCCGTCATGTATAAAATGACGGATATTCGTGATTATTGGATCGTTGTGTATTTACCCACTTTAATCTTCGAGCGCCACTGCTTCCATTCGTTAGTTGTTACAGATACCGGTCATCCAGATCTCGACGCGTCGGCAACAGAGCCCGTTTTAAGAATGTCTTTCACACCTTTAAACGATTTGTTAGCGGCGAACTGTCGAACTGTTTTCGACAACGTTAAAGACCGATTTTTCGAGAAACGACTTATGTATATTTTTCGGGAAATGATTGTGAGAGAGAAGTGATGAATTTTTTGATCTCTTCTATTATTAATTGCAAGCTATGGTGGGTCACAGTTAGCAATCGATAGTGAAGAAATAAATTGTTCAGTTACCCTTTGGAATCGCCACTGTTCGTCCTCTATAATACCAATAAATCATCAAATTGCGGGGGAGTAATACGGTTTAATAGATACGACGAATTCGGTCAATTGCACAACTGTCACATAAGAATTGTCAATTATTCGAAGCTCCCCGTCGAATGACATAGATGAGGGTGTCCCTCCCACACATCTGCTTCTTTTAACTTTATTGTCAATGCGTTCTACAAAAATTTCAATGATTAAACATGAGTTAACGGTTTCGGATAGAATTTATAATAGATCCGACAAAATAATGGGCATTTGAATAAACAAATCATATTTTTAGTTTCAATATATTTAAGGGGTAAAAACTATTAGATTATTTTTCAATAAAAATGTTACAATCGACTTCGATATATCTATCGTTCAATTCTATATCATAATATTGTTAAAATACTTCTTGTTGTATATAGATTGGAGCCTAGTGGTAGCTAAGCGTAGGCGGAGGCGTCTTCGTCTACGGCCTCGCACTTAGAGGAGCTTTGCGAGGCAAAATATAATTTTTCCTAATTCTACGCTTCAACTTTATAACAAAGTTTGTTTTTTCTTTTAGTTTTTCTTTCCCATTTTACGAATAACCACTACATGACGCCAATCGAATGAATCAAATTATGAATACAAATTAATTGGAAAACATCTTTCCTTATATTAACATTATTATAAGAAAAACGTTGACCATGCCTCTTGTACAGTTTCCGCAAGAAAGAATTGACAATTATTGAAAAAGTACTTGGCAAAAATACGAGTACTAGGAAAGGTCTGTATGAATTAGGAATTATCTGTTTGGTCGTGTTTGGTATGATTTATTCATACGGTAGATCTTGGAAATAAAGGAAAAGAGGCCTCGCTGTTGCGCCCTCGCCAATTTTATTATTAGAGTCATCCAAAGGTAGCATTTGTCTGCTTCAGAGTGTCCAGTAGAAGCAGTAAATATAAATACGTATTGCCATCATTGTGTAGCTGATTGAATTAATGTTATGGTCAGTCCTTCATAAATATCTGAAGTAACTATTCGATATATCACGTTTCTAGTCCTTTCTTCAACTCTTGGTGTCTCGTTAAAATAGTGAATATAATCCATTATTGTGGTAATGGATTATAATCTTATGAAACTCTTGCATAAATGCTTCATCAAACTCGGTTACCATCATGCGTAGGATCCAGTAATGGATTTACAGTTAAGCCAGTGAGGCCCAGAAGGAAAGACAATCTATTTCAGGAATTGCTGCAACTTCATTAATATTCTTCTCAATCATTGATTAAAACGAATCGCAAACATTATTCCTTTAGCAGATTATGTTCCTTGTACTGACCATTCGTAAAATTTGGTTGAATCATGTCCAGTTGAATGACTTTCTAAGAACTATACAGTTTCTTCAGTACAAGTTGTGCGGATTTATAGACCTTTCGGTTCATTTCTTCAAGACATGAGAGACAGACAATTTTCTGAACATGAAGAAAAACCCATAGCACTATCTGAAGTTCATGGTTATTATGATAACCAAGAATTTTTTTATCTGGTCGAGAAAATTTTCATACAAATGTTTATTGTCTACAATTAACCGGACGTAAAAGCGTCTTAAGTTTTGCCATTAAACTACGAGGGCTGTTTGTTCTTCAACCTCCGATCGCTCCGTGCGGACAGGCGTCAGTCGGCGTTGTGCTACAGTCTCGTAAACACGTCCGGCATTATTGATGTTCCCACCAAGTGTGAATTACGAAGTGTGATTCGTTTTCTACAGGCTGAAGGTCATAGTGCTACAGAAATCCATCGGAGAATGAGTCGTGTGTATGGGGAACACTTCATGAGTGATGGTGTTGTGCGTGAATGGTATCGAAAGATTAAAGATGGCCGTAATGATGAAGGGAGCCAAGGAGGCAAATCTGTCGTTTCAGATGACTTAGTTCAACGAGTTGACAGAATGGTTGAAGAAAACCGCAGATTCACCATTACTGTTTTGTCTTCGGAGCTTCCAGAAGTTTCAAGGTCTGTCCATTGGTGGTAACTCTCTTTGAAGATGGTATTGTCCACAGATATATCAATCTTTTCGGTGATTATGTCGAAAATTGAATCTTTTGATAATAAAATTATTGTTTTATATGATTTTGTCTTTTATTTATAGCGTATCGGAGGTTGAAAAAAAAACGGCTTTCGTAGTTATTGAATATCCTGACGATTTGGAAGAGAAATTAGGTAATGAATGTATTCATTTCCATTATTAACTGTATCGTATTCACGGAATCTTTCAGATGTTTACTGGATTGTGGGTATTGTTCTCGGATTTTTTTTTGAATATTCCGGCTACAAATTGTTCAGGAAATAAAACTTTTTCCATTCTAAAATAAGTAAAAACATATATACTCGCAAGTTACGATTTAATTATCTTGTATTACTGTCTATTGAAGTTCACCTAGTCGGGGCAAAGAACGGGGTCTAGGGCTTGAATCCGTCACTGGTGGGATCTCATAAAATCTTAAACGATCACTTATTTTTTAAATATAAGCGCAGTGAAACTATTTTTAGTGGAGGATGATGAATGTTTTGATTGGCATTCACACAGTATTAATACAATCAGTAGTAGTTGAGTCATGTACTCGGATTCTTTACGTGAACTTTACAGCCACGCATTGATTTATTTTAATCTATATTATAGAGGAGTTCGAGAGTATTCGTGCTTCTCCTACATATTCAAATACCTATTATTTCCAAAGAACAATGTTGGTATAATCAGCTGTGGGTGTACCAACACTAAGTATTACCTTTGCATGTTATAAATCGAGATAATTCTGCACGCGTTTGCCCTCAACACTATTTTAAATACTCAATTTTTCGCTTTTAAATTCCCGAGAAAATTCGAATATATGAAGAAATATTTCAGTTTGAATAACCATTCAGGAAGTCGTGATGAAGATGACATAAAAAACTTTAATATTTGCGTGGTATTGCTCATAATTTATAACTTTGATCAATTTTGACAACTTTGTGCATTCTATTAACTTAAGGATCATTCTAATTGTCGAAATTTTTGTTAGATTATTATTTATCATGAAAAATGAGATAAATAACTTTCCAACTGGTTTTCGTTTTCCATTATTCTGTAGTCTTATAGAGACGCTAATTTGAACAGCCGCTAAATTTATCTTCATAAGAGCGACAATTCGAATATTTCATTCAGACAAACCGAAAAAAACAACAACATGATATGTAGATTAAAATCTTTCCCTCAAAACTGTTCCTACGTTCATAAGAAAACTCTATTTATAAACTAAACGACGAGAAAATGAGAAGTCGAGGTAATTTAAAAAGTAGTGCTTAAACGACTAAATTTTTACTAGAAATGGGATCATATATATGTGTGTGTATGTTTATCGAGAGGGGTGGTTTGACAGACAAATGGTCTAGAACGAGCACGAGCCGAAAGATCTGCTTCCGTTTCCATAAAGCTGAAAACAGCCTGTTGTCACATGTGACTTTATGATGATTAACAGTGGCGGGGCTTCACCCAGTTATCACATCAATAATTTTTATACAAAAATACCCATAAAAAATGATAACTACGTTACATACACAGTAGAAAAAACTCTTGCGATACAGAATGTAGCCTCAGAAAACGATACGTTTTGTAAAATCCTTATGTTACCATCATACTTAACTTCTTTTCAACATTTGAAGATACTAGTTAAAGCTGTTCCTAATTGCTTGTTTATGAGAATCACCTGGCCTTGTAATGAGTTCAAGCTTCTTATTCTTATTAGCAGCAGCTTCATTCCTGGTACTATATACTGATATTGCTAGGGCAAAATCATAGTTTTATCTAGTATATAGTCTTATAGCACCAGCTCTTTCACATGAGATGAGAAAATTTATATTGGAAAGTTTGAAATGCCTTCGATCGGCAGTGATATTTTTTAGCCATAACCTAGCAGCTGTGGCAGTTTATTTGATGACTGAACTGTTTGGAAATTCAATATTATCAAACTACTACTACTCTTTGCGACAGGTTCTTTGTCTAACAACTGATTTTCATTATGTGTGAGCTGGTGCATTGTCTTGATTAAACAACAAGTTTCTTCTTAGCCAAATTCAGTCGTTTTTGCTTGATGTCTTCGTTCAAACGTTTGCATAATACTCGTCGTTGATATTTTACCCTTTTTCAAGATCAATCAATAAAAATTATTCCAAACGAATCACAAAAAACCGACGCCATGACTTTCCCTTCGAATGGAACGGTATTTGCCTTCTTGGTTCTTTCTTTTCAGTCCATTGTATTGATTGTTTTTGTTTCGGGTGTGAAGTGATGGACCCACGTTCACTATTGATGGCTGTCAAACAAATACTAAACAACGTGGCATCTTCAAACTTGAAGCAAACGTTGTATAGATTGTGTGCTTTCTAAGTGGCAATTGCTGCCATCTCTAGATCAGGCTTAGTACTTTTGGGATTATCTTCGTAAAAGGTTTTCTCGTTAAATATGTAGGTATATTAATAAAATGAAGACTCTGAATTGTAGAAACTATTAAACTAGTTACTAATTGATTAATTTTTGAATCAAATTATATTTTAATATTAATTAAGTATATAAAAATCATCTACCAATTCGTAATTGTTTAATTTATCGCCCCGCCTCTGGATTAACTTTTTGGAAAATATTTAAAATACGCTTCCGCAGATACATAACCCTGCTATTATTACAAAAAGGGGAAGTAGAGCTTTTTAGGTGTTATTTCACCCCATCTACAGCACGCGACAGAAAATTACTATTTTTTTGTTTATTAAATATATCCGTATTCGTTTGATGAGACACAGAAGATGCTAAATTTATAAATTTATGGAAAAAAAATATATTAAAACGGCAGGAAGTTTTGAGACGGAGTTTATGTAGGGTTTCAATATCGTGTTTCTTATTATTGCATTGAAGCCCTTTCTCTGTCGGTCGTTATTTAATTTCATGCAGGGGCGGAAATCAAATGACGGGTGAATGCTTTAAACATGTGTATGATCGATTAATATGTAGATAATATATCATTCAAGTTTTTGTATAATTCTCAATTTAAACACAAAAAGTATTTTTTTACGTTTGAGATCATACACAATGTACTGTCGCACAGTTTACCTCGTATAGTGGAAAACAATATTTGGATTTGAGGTCTACTTCATCAGAAAATAAGAAAGAAAAAACTATCATAGAAAACTGGATAAAGACGCTCCAATTCAATCAACTTTTCCTCTTAATCCGTTGGAAAACTTGCACAGTTTCTGCGCCTCGGCAACAAGTACGAAGCAGTCCATTTTCAGACTGCATTGCTCTGCCCTGCGCAGCAATTAGCGCGCGCTCTAGTGAAAATATAAGTTGCAGAAACTACTCTGTGCTGCGCTGGTATGACTGCGTCTTAATATACTGGTGTCCTTAACGATTAACGAATTTTTTGGGCCTTTCCATAGATGTTTCATAGGATTTATGTTTGGATTAGTTGATGGCAATCCTGGAAAAGGAATTTTGACAATATTCACATAAAAAATAACATTTAGTAATAAGAATTGTCATCAACAAATCTGCGACTCATTTAATTAACTTAATTTCTACTGATATGGTATTATCACAGATGTATGTCCAGGTTTAGATGTAGTATAGCTCTACAACGCAAATGATATAAGTTAAAATTACAATTTTAATAATTAAACAATTATATTATATTCAGAAGTTTTAGAATTAGGCTCCATTAATATGCGATTATTACCATCAAACTCGACGAAACTTTGATTTCTCATATACCAAAATATTCCTTTGGAATCAATAATTCTTAATAACACATATTTCTCTTATAATAATTAAAATTACCAACAAATCTTTGGAATACCAATGGGGTCTTCAATTTTGGACTTTATTTAAGAATATCTGTGTCGTCCTTCAATTAAAAAGAATGTAGATGATGTAATTGCAGCTTAAAAATTTCCCCTTTGCTTAGCCGGAATCCTCTATATTGAACTTTAAAGTTAAATCTAATTGCGTCACTAAATAGAGTTGACATAATTTGAAATATAATCTCTAATGACTAATAGTTTTTTACTTTTTCTTTTGGTACTGTTTACTTGATTTTTACGTAAAAATAATCCACCTTACCCGCCTGATATGGTTATATGTGATTCGATAAGATGATTGCTTCAAGTTTTTTATAAAATTTCATCCTTTCAGTGAATATACAAAAAATAATTTTCCTGAAAAGATTCACCAACGTACAATGTGCATTTTTAAAACAAATAGCCACCTTGCAAAGAAAAATATCTAGACAAAGGGGTCTAGGAAAAAAAACAAAAATCTTGACTTGAAAACCTAAGAATCCGCTGCAGTACAACAACCCCCCGAACTCTTTCGCATCGGTGCTGACAGACTAGTAAGAAATAAGTTTTTGGAGGCGCTGGTCAGTTTTGTCTGGAGGTTTTTCCGAGTTTTATATCGATTTACTGTACTTCTTAAACAAAACGTTGCCTCTACAACATTATTTGTATAGATGTAGATTTTTTTAATAACTACTACAAACGATTGACTTATTTTTTTGTTATAAGACAATTTCTGTTGTAGTAGCGTGAAGGATGTCTTCTTCTGGTTAAATTAAGCAAATGCTTCTCTATGGCTTCAAAGTCCATCGCTGTCACAGTTGTTTTGTTGAATAAATTGCATTTTGTACGTTTTATTCATCACAAATCTGTAAAGCATTATCTAGTTTTAGATTCCACTATTAGTTTCAAATCAACTACAATAAATTAGAATACGCCAAGTGCGATGGAATGATTTTTAGAGAAATGAAAACAACTGCAATGTAAATCTTGTATCATTTATAAACCGCGTGTTATATAAATATCGTGAAAGTGAACTGCCAAGTTGTTTACTGTGAACTTTTACTTCTATTGTAAATACAAATCTTATTTATGATTAAATTTAGAACTGAACTTCATATCTCTTCATTCTAATTATGGAGGATACGTGTTGAACAAAACAGAATCATGTTTAATATAAAAATGTTTAATTATACATAGAATGTGTAGAAAATGTTTAGTAAATCACAAACATGTTACAAGATTTATTAAGGGGTCGTCCATAAATCATGGTTTTTTGCCCATTCCTTCATCCTTGTAATAGCTGGTCACATTTGTGAGACTCCACCCTCCCTAGTGTGAAATCACATGTTTTGTAAACTTACAGCGGTTCCGAAATCAATTTTTAAATGATTTTTTAATAAAATTAACAACAAATCATGGACCCATATAGGATTTTGCGATGGACCCAGTATAGGTCCAAATTTGGACCCAGTATGTACAAATCTGGCCCTAGCTTGGAAGCCATTATTGACCCAGACTTGAGGGGAATCTGGGATGATAACAATATCCTTCGCTTCGTTTGAAAATCTGGACCAGGCTTTAAACATATAAAGAAATTATACTACTTTTAATATTGAGATGTCTATTATGGATAAGATAATACAACAAAACTTTATATAGTTAATCAAAGTTCTGCCAAGCCTGGTTGACTATAGGATGGTCGAGTTTGGGAGTTTAAGTCTGGGAGTTCCTACATGGGGACTTGGAATCCATTCCTTTAAATTATTTATAACTTGCATACTAGTCACTTTGTTTTCTTTTGAGTTGTGTCAACATATTTTCCATCCAACCATACATCATCATCATCGTCATCATCCACACAAAGAAGTTTTCAGGCACGTCTAGCAGCAAGAAACTTCGCGATAAGTCAAATTTATTAACCCTCATATCAGTACAAGTGAAATTACGCAAATTATATCATAATTAGAATTAGTAATTATTGGTAACATTGTAAACTTTTTAAAGACGTTGCCAAATTAGTAGTTTGTATTTTATTTAGATATATTATTATTAAAACCACTGGACTCACTTATATAATAATATTTTTAGTTTAAGATTTATGAATTCAATCAAATTTAATCACAATACTTCAAAATTAGCACCATATTATCCAGATTTTAATCTCACTGACTTGTTGTACAAAACTTTTCGTTACGAATAAATCATCATGAGTATATTAAAATCTTGTATAAAGACATTTTTTATCTATGATTATTTTGAGCTCTAATTGTGACACTACAGCGCGATAAACCTTAACGAAGTTCAGTAATCTAGTCCTTGGAGCTAAGCGAAAAGACCTCCTTGTATCACCTACAGAACTAGGGGGAGAAAAAGGAGACAAAGCACCAACAACGATGAGGTTTGCGTACTCACCCCAATTATTTTAAAAGCTCATTCACTAAGAGTATTTATACATATAAAACGATTATTTTGTTATATTTAAAACGGTTCTGTGGGAATATTTCGTTTCTAACTGGCAACTGGTAGAATTCCAAATAACTAACCAAATGAACTTGAGTAGTAAAAGCAAAAGAATCGATTGTAAGTACTAAAAATACTCACTCGTCAAAGGTTAATCATTTCAAACTCGTTAACTGAATAGTAGTAGTTAGTATGTAACCTATTTACCTTATTAATCTCATTACAAACAATTTATCCTTTGCTACGTTTCGAATTGGAGCTATATTTAATAAAAGATAAGAAATTATACAGTTCGTCCATAAAGTGAGACATAATTTAATAGTTTTCATATGGCTACACAGCAACGACAATGACAATGTCTTCTTGTCATTTCTTTGCTTAATAGAGTTAACAGTCTCAAATAAATTGATATTAACAAGAAAATTGAAAGTAAAACAGTATATTAAGAGGCGAATATGATGCTCTAAAAAAGTACAAATAGCCTTCATTATTTTTCGCCATTTTATAGATAATATTATCAAACTCAGCTGTGGTAAACTCCCTCTAAGTAAATTGGTTAAGTTTAAGATTAGATTTAGCTTTTCTGCTAACTTAGTTTTCGAATGCTTCTCCGTTCCAGTAGTATGAAGCCTTGTTTACAAATTCAGATCCTTTGGACAACACCTACATGATGTTCTCCAGCTTTTCTAAGCCTTATAGTAAAATTTTCAATAACTGACACCGCCAATACTATAATTAAATTCGGTAGAATTAGCAATTTGTCAGATTTGAGGACCCTTTTCGAAATAAGGATAATCTTGGCCCTCAATTTTTATCAGTTAATCAAAACAAACTTTTTACCGGGTATTGAGGATTTGTCTGAAGAAATGTACATCAGTTCTAGTGAACTAGTACCTTTGGACGAGTTTTTCTCAAAGGCTTACATAACTTAAACTAACCTAAAGGATTTAAAAACTCTAGATTGTAATTTTTGGATTTTCCAACTTTACAAAGTAGATTGGGTATTTAATTACTGGTAATACTCTTAATGAATCATTCTCGAGTTGTATTATGTACTTGAACTACCTTTTCGTTTACCTGAAATATCACAATCCCGAGTTGGCGCATCCATCCGCATATAATCCATGAAATTCAAGCGATTAGCCGAGTAAACAGCTTCTTGTAGTACCAAAAGATGTTTGTTTTATTAGATGCTTTGTTATTTATGATCAAAAATGGAAAATCAGTAATAAGACAGAAGACAATTAACAGAACCGGTCGCAAAAAGAGTCAATTCAAGCGGAATGTCTTGTATGTCTTCTGGAATTATATACTTAGGTTTAGTGTTCTATCTATCGTTCTAAATTTTCGATCTTTCCGAGCCGACCACATCCAGCATTTGAATTTTAATGCATACAAGATGTTAAAAATGTAGTGCGACAATTTTTTTTTCCATCCAATCTCAAAGAACGGTTTTACCAAGATCTTAAAGAACTCGCTGACATTATTTATAAGAATTATCTGTAATATTATCGAAACCATTCTAGATTGTCGATCTTTCCGAGCCGACCACATCCAGCATTTGAATTTTAATGTATACAAGATGTTAAAAATGTAGTGCGACAATTTTTTTTTCCATCTAAGCTCAAAGAACGGTTTTACCAAGATCTTAAAGAACTCGCTGACATTATTTATAAGAATTATCTGTAATATTATCGAAACCATTCTAGATTGTCGATCTTTCCGAGCCGACCACATCCAGCATTTGAATTTTAATGCATACAAGATGTTAAAAATGTAGTGCGACAATTTTTTTTTCCATCCAATCTCAAAGAACGGTTTTACCAAGATCTTAAAGAACTCGCTGACATTATTTATAAGAATTATCTGTAATATTATCAAAACCATTCTAGATTGTCGATCTTTCCGAGCCGACCACATCCAGCATTTGAATTTTAATGTATACAAGATGATAAAAATGTAGTGCGACAATTTTTTGCGTCCCAATTCAAAGAACGGTTTTACCAAGATTGCAAAGAACTCGCTGACATTATTTATAAGAATTCTGTATATTATATTATCGAAATTCCGTATTGATATCAGTATTAATATATTGTCTATATTCTTTTTTAGTTTGACAGAATGTAATTAGTGTTTTTTAGCCGTTGTTGTTATAAACATATTCATAATACTAATGGAACAAAGATACTATTCAAACCTGTCAAACTCTTTATGCGATATGGATATGGAAACCTGGGCGGACCTGAAAAGGCGGGGATTATAGCTATGCAACAAGTGTGTTTTATTTATGAATACATGACACCGCCCAACTTGTCATAACCGAGTCCCTGGCTGGTTCTCCGCAAGCAGTTCATCATCTCTCGCGCTTGCTCCTTATACCCCCTAATATCTGACGTCCCCACTACTTTCATATCTCATTTAATAATATCTGGACCTATACTAATCGAGGTTGCCTCCCGCCGCCGCTGCCGGTTAATATTCAGTCGTTATGTGTTCGTTTGAGCAGACGTTGCAACTGTTGAGACTCCAGTCTCAGATGATTCATGTTTTCACACAATCACACAAACGGTATTATTTAACGATATTGTGAAAATTTATTAACGACAAATGTATTTATCGATTTATGATTAATATAGTCATTCGAAATATATATTTTCAAATTTATATTTGGTAGTGTTGTTGTTTTGATTACTGTGTTAGTGGAATACGTAGTTTTGTGAGTGTTTATATTTTAGATTCAGAGGTGGAAGAAATCTTTGGTATTGGAATTGGTAATTTTATACTTTCGCTCTAGAAAATCGAAAAATCATCCGATTTCGATTATTTTTTTCATAATATTTTCGTTTTTACGGCGGATTTATGATAAAAAATATGGGAAATTCCTCACCTGGAGATTTCATATAGTTTTAAGACTTTAAATGTGATCAGAACAACATTTTTTCACATATAACCGTTCATAACTTTTTACCAACGCATTTTATTGATTTTTTTTGTTAATTCACACAAGAAACGATCATTTTGGAAAAAAGAATTGAGGTAAATTGAAATGTCGGCTTTTCAAATGCCCCTTGCCCCACTTCCAATTCTTTTTAACAGTCCACCTTAGTAAGATACCATTTTTTTAATGGTAAAAAATTTCAATTTTGATTTTAACAATTTTTTGTTTTCATATAACTTAATAACTTAATAAAAAAGATTATATTTGAGAAATTGATACTATTTTTAATTGTAAAAACATGATAAATCAACATTTTTGCATAAATTTTTTTTCAATTTGTTCGTTTTTTTGTGTAGATTATTAAAAAAAATAAAAAAATTTTATTCGATTATTTACAAAAAAGTTATCAACAATTATCCGTCAATGAGTGCATTTTCATGAAAATTTAAATCCCTTAAACCAATATAAGTTTTAATTTTTTTTTATTCCCATAATTTTTCCCGTGAATCCGCCGTAAAAACGAATATTTAGAAAAATTAATTTTTCAATTTTCTACAGCCGAAAGAAAGAAAATTACTCTTCTATTTATCGAGTTAGATCAATTTTTAACGCAGTTTTTTATTTTTTTCTTCATTTTTTTAATAAATTAATAGATGAAACACTCTTTTAAATAAATCTGTTCCAGTAGGCCCAATATCTATAAAAATCGATTCGATTGTATATTTGAGAGAAACTTTACGTATTAAAATTTTGTTTCAATTTCATCACATGTTTTAAACTCAAATTTTTGATCAGGAGAAACCTAAAAAACCGATATAAGAAATAAGAAACTCGTTCTTGTCAATATAGTTGATCAAACTTACCATACGACATAATCTTCAAGCAATTTAATAGAAAATTATTCTAACAGAGGGGTGAATAAATTTTTACTACCCCTCCATTTCTACTACTACTAGCAGGAATTTAAATAACTGAAAAAAACTATACAAATAATACTACTCGCACATTCAGTAAAATAAGTAGTTACTTAATTACGAGGTGTGGTCAAAAAATACGTTAAATTATTTCAATAAATTTCAGTCATGCGGCAGAATAATAAGTCTTTGTAAACTTGTCAAAACAATTCAAATACTATATTAAATACAATATTGAAGTCTTTTAATTTCTGTATTTGGTTATAGAACATTAATTTTTATCCATTGATTTAAATTCAATGGATAAAAAGCTTCCACCATATCCCAGATACTATCCTAGAGATTTTTGTAGAAAGCTTCGTCTTTTATTATATTCTACGCAACTCTACAACTTTACCTTGTTCTAAAAACTTGAATGCTGCAAGATTAAGTCTTATTTTACAATATATTTTTGTGAATATTATTTTTTTTTTCATTTCTATGTCAGAAAAGTAGTTTAAGGACTTAAAAGGTATTACGGGTATCGTGTGACGTGAACTGAAAGATACACTTATATTGAGTCGCAAATAAACTGATTTCCTTTCTCAAATTGTTCAATATTCACGTTTGATAACCTACATAGCGAAACCGACAAACCAGAACATATTCAAACATGAGTAGGTATATAAGACATAATAATTGAAGTAAAACCACCTATTTTATGTTAGAAACAGTATTTTCCATCCTATAGTTTGCGCGAAACACAAAAAATAATAACGATAAGATCAGTTTTGATATTTGTATCTTAAAGAACATATGTAGATATGTCAATCAATGTCGAATTTCCAGAAGGTATTGTTGGTATTGCAGAGTGATTGGTAATATATAAACAAACCACCCTGGTACCTTCCAAGAGGAAATTATAACCATTGGAAGATGGACGAACTATTTGGAATCACGTTCAATCACAATCATCTCAAAACTAATCAAATTGGTCAAGGAATTTCTTAGTGACTGTCCAATTTATGAATCATTACTTTTAGTACATTTTTGCTTTTCAATTCTTTCAAATACTCAACTTCGAGGAAAGCTTGGGATCGTTGTCATGCTGGAAGATAAATTTTTTGCTGATCAGGCGAAGACCAAAACGTATCACATTTCTCTCCAATATTTCCCAGGTCTCCAGTCGTATTTCCTCCAAAACATCCTCAAACCATCACCAAGCCTAGACTGTGCTCTACAGTCGGGATCAGTTTCTCTCCTTTTACTGAGATGCTACCTCTGGGCTCGCGAGTTATTGATCAAGTTTATTTATCAATACAATCTTCAGCAGTTATGGATTTTCGATACCTTCCTGCACATTTTCTATCGCCAAAGCTCCTGGTGGTTATTTGTTTTATCAAGTTGTAGCTCACGGGGTATTTTAAATATTACTTTTGCCTAGAATATGAAGACTTGCGATTGATGCACGAGTTTCAACCGATAGTTCCTTGGTTTTACCCATTTTGAAACTTACAAGTTTGAATTAGTGAGAACGAAAACAAAACGCATACGAAATTAACAAAAAGCATAAATCTCAGCACCTTATTGATAACTGGGACTAAACTACAATCATAAACCCTTAATAAATAATCCATAGTTGAAAAATTCTGAAAGTATTTGCAAGTTTTAACTTGTCGCATTCACCGACTAAACGAAAA
Organism: Diorhabda carinulata; assembly: GCF_026250575.1. Lineage (NCBI taxonomy): Eukaryota > Metazoa > Arthropoda > Insecta > Coleoptera > Chrysomelidae > Diorhabda > Diorhabda carinulata. The sequence goes on along the minus strand of NC_079461.1, from coordinate 34,815,463 downwards.
CATGGCGATGAATGGATTATGGGGTGAGGAAAAACTTTTGATCGGTAGTGTAGGTTAAAGAGTATTGTGGGTTAATTTTTTACCTTTTTTTTCACTTAATTCGTTTCATTTTCTAAATAACTATCTCAAAACTACAACCTCCTTCTCCTGATTCGATTCCTTACAATCTCTTCTTATCATTTTACTTTTGTTCAACATATTCTTTCTTCATATGTACACAAAGATGATCTTTGTATCTTGGTCATCTTAGAACTTTTACGAAGACTTTGACCAAATTCTTTTAGATTTTTATATCAAACTTTCGTTCGTTTCAATTAAACCAAACATTTTATAAGAAATTTGAACGAATTGAAGAAAGAAAACTGCCCAGGCATCATGATTTTATGATTAGTTGTCTCTACAATTTATCTTTGTAATATACAGAAGAGATTGAATTAAAAAGAAGCCCAAATCAAAGTTAAAATAATAAGTAAGATCCAGGCGAATATAAAACAGAAAGGAAAGGAAAAGACGACAGACAAGAAAATGAAACGTTTAAAATGTACTTACATGTATTATATTTGTCGTTAATAATTTTCCTCAAAAATCGAAATTTTTAAAGAAACACAGACTAACTAATATAAATTTCAGGATTGATAATGAAGAATTAGATGCCGTATTTAATAATTATATAAACTTGATAAACTTTTATCACCTCAACAATGATGGTTTGGCTGAAGGTAAATTTATTTGACTTAAACAACTTAAATAATTTATACAAACAAATTTGTCAAAACTATGAAATCTTTTATATGCCAGTATCTGTAACTAAATTCACCAGAAGTTTTAATGATTCCAATATGTGACTTTTGACTATATAATTTTTTTCGTTTCAGCCGAACCCGTTGCTCCCGAAGAACTACCTGAAGTACTAATGTGTCAACGATGCCAGGAACAATTCACAGATGTACAAGAATATTTAACACACAAAGAAGAGTGCGACAAAAAAGCTATAAAACACGATGACCCAGCTCATTCAGATCCGGAAGATATGGTGGTATCAGAAGACGACGATGACGATGAAGAAACGGGTAATAAAGGTATAGAAAAGATGCGGAGAAATCGACAAGACGCCGCTAATAATAATAGCGTCGAAGAACATTCTCCGGATGCCGAAAGTCAAAGATTAGGTTTCCCGTTTCCTCTATCGGCGGCACCAGGTCATGTGACGTTGGAAGCTTTGCAGAATACCAAAGTAGCCGTAGCTCAATTCGCGGCAACGGCTATGGCAAACAACGCCGATAACGAAGCAGCATTACAAGAATTAGCTGTTCTACAATCGACTTTATTCACCTTACAACACCAACAAGTATTACAGCTACAGCTTATCAATCAACTCCAACATCAGCTTCAAATAGATAGAACCAAAGGAGATGAAGAAGAAACAGCTGCCACTTCACCTTCGGCATCCGAAAATGTTGATGAAAGTGAACAAAATCAATCGGGATGTTCACCACCACCTCAAGCTTTACCTACATCTCGCGAACCGACTCCAGCTTCCCTACCTCCAGTTATGCCGCCTAACGTGCAACCTTCACCAGCTGCCGAACCTCCATCGCCGGAAGTTTCGGTTCCATCGTCGATGGCTCAGCAAATTCAACCTCCGATGTGTTCGATATCTTCGTCATTAGCGTCCACAATTATAACGCATAACGATGAACAAATATTAGAAGAACCGAATACGTTGGAAATGTTGCAAAAACGAGCTCAAGAAGTATTAGATAATGCCAGCCAAGGTTTATTAGCTACCAATTTAGCAGACGAATTAGCATTTAGAAGGAGTAAGGGATCTATGTCGCCGTATGAATCGAAAGGTAGAAACGAACCGTTCTTCAAACACCGTTGTAGATATTGTGGTAAAGTGTTCGGTTCCGATTCGGCCCTTCAAATACATATCCGCTCGCATACCGGTGAACGCCCTTACAAATGTAACGTATGTGGAAGTCGTTTCACTACTAAAGGCAATTTGAAAGTGCATTTTCAAAGACACAGTCAAAAATTTCCGCATATCAAAATGAATCCTAATCCCGTACCCGAACATCTTGATAAATATCATCCACCTTTATTAGCACAGCTAGGACAACAATCTTCTTTATCTCCCGGAGGACCGCCGCATCATCCTCACCTTGGATTTCCGACAGGTCCTCATTTCCCGCCAACTTCATTACCATTATTCAGACCTCAAGTTCCACAACCTACCGACGTAGTAGTCGGAAATCAAATCCCACCTTCGCCTCATAGACTTTTAGATCATCCACCAAGATTATTTCCACCTCACCCGTTGTTTTTAAAAAGAGAAGAACAGGAAACGCCCGCCGATTTAAGCAAACCTCCACGATCTCCATCGCCCGTAGAAGATAAAATGCATTCGCCAGAACGAGAAGATAAGAGAGAAAAAGATTCCGTAGAAGAAACCAAACCCGTACTTAATACTCACTCACAAATAATAACACCGAAACAAGAAACGAATTTAACCGACAATGAAAACGAACACGAACCGTATTCGTCTTCATTACATTACGACGATTGTAGTAATAGTAGCAAATATTCTAACGAAGATCTTTTAGAACCGAGAAGTCCACCGGGAGGTGAACCGAACGAAAACGTTCAAGACGAACCAGAAAATTTATCGAGCAGAAATAATTCCATAACTGGTCCATTAAGCATATCAACCGGACAAAGATTACCGGCGAATTTTTCTTTCGGTAATACAAGTTCACCACCGAGCAGTACCTCTTCAGGAAGTCTAGGACATTTCCCTATCAATTATTTACCAGATATCACCAAGGATCCATCCATTTACACGAATCTATTACCCAGACCGGGTAGTAACGACAACTCGTGGGAGAGTTTGATCGAAGTTACGAAAACTTCGGAAACCAGTAAATTACAACAACTAGTAGATAATATAGAACACAAATTATCAGATCCTAATCAATGTGTGATATGTCATCGAGTATTATCCTGCAAAAGCGCTCTCCAGATGCACTACAGGACACACACGGGCGAACGCCCTTTCAGGTGCAAAATTTGTGGACGAGCTTTCACGACCAAAGGTAATCTGAAGACTCACATGGGTGTTCATCGTGCTAAACCTCCGATGAGAGTATTGCATCAATGTCCCGTTTGCCATAAAAAATTCACGAACGCTTTGGTGCTTCAACAACATATCCGCCTCCACACTGGAGAACCGACAGATCTCACTCCAGAACAAATCCAAGCAGCCGAAATCAAAGATTTTCCTTCCCCTGGTGGGTTTCCGGGCCTTCCGAATTCCATACATCCATTCCTTAATCAAGGTTTTGCCGCTCCGGGACTTTCCCCGTTAGGCCATTCCGGTATGCCTCTCAATATGCGATGTGACCGAGATATCAAATCTGAGCATGGTAGTATGGACGATGATGAAGATGACGACGACGACGATGCGATGAGTACGTGCGATAATCCTCAAATACCTCCGTTTTCCTCATCGCCTTCGGATGTTCAAAATGTCGGAATGCCGGCGTCGCAATTTTCTGGAAGTGGGCTCAGTTGTTCAGCGGAAGATTTGTGCTCTAATAGAACGACTACGCCACCTCCGCTTCAAAACGGCGATAAATCTCCAAGTCAATCCGGAGTTACTAGTCCCGGAAGTGCCGATTTACGATCTTCTCCTAATAATACGTCCGTCCAGGTTAGTTGATTCCATTTTTTGAAAGTATCGTTTTTATTCGAAATATTCTGTTTAGATTCCACGTCCTCCGTCTTCACAACAAGCCAGTAGTCCGGCACCATCTGACAATTCTATAGGTGCTCTTGATTTAACACCGAGGAATCAACCTCCGATTACGAGTCCCGGACCACTAACACCCAGTGGTGCTCCTTCGATGTTTCCTTCGTTTGGGCTTTTACCTTCTGGCGGTCAATCACCGTTGATGTCATCGGCATTATCATCACTTACATCGTCAGTTCTAACGTCGACGTCGTTCAGTCCTTTGAGGTTAGCTGTCGGACCTATCGGAGCGTTAGGTGAGTAATTTTTGATTTGACTTGTAAATAAAAATTGTGGCGACGCAAAATGAAAATATCTTTTGTGTGTAAACAAAACATCAAAATATTTTTGACGAACAACGTGTCTCTCGCATCTGTTTAAGAAGTCACGGGTTTAATGAAAGTATTTTTGGATTTTTAAAACATTTAAATGGTTCCACTTTTTCCGTAAAATCATGTCACTAGCCAGCAAACATTCTCATAAAATATTCTACCTCGAAATAAACCGTTAGGTAAATGGTTGGCGTTATTAATTTTTATAGCCGCACCATTTCAAACAACAATTTTTATCTTCAAGTTGAGTCGTTGTTAATAATTTTGGATGTAAACAATTGTGAGAAGAGGAGAATTCAGTTTCAAAAATATACATTTTTCCCAAACAAAATTTATTATAGTTTCTATAGAAATATTTTTAATCCCTGTTAGAGGAACTTCTATATTTTTTATTTTTCTATGGTGAACTATAAGACAGTTTTTTTTTCCCAAAACCCAAAGCAAATTTTATCACACTCTCAATTGAACGGCTGATCTGGTAGCCACTAACCACACTCAATCATTTGAAAAATATCTTGTTTTCTGAGCAGTTCATCCTCAGATTCCTTCCTTATGACAAAACAAACCTTAAGGTTTTTATTTCACCAAGCAACGACTTCCCCCGAAACATCTTCTTTCCTCTTCTTCCTTGTTAATAACCACTTTTCTTGAAACCGAAGAGGAACAAGCATTTTTCCAACTTTTTGCTACTACCATAGCCCCCTAGAATTCCTTGACGATTTGACTCAAGGTTTTCGCAGTTTTTTCGTAACCTAGTAAACAACTCAATGTGGAAGGTGAAATAGTCGATAAATATGAACATCTGATTAAATTAAATCCGTAAAATAGTGTTTAGACATAACGATTCGAATCGAGAAAACCCGACCTGGAGAACACGAAAGTCCTAAGTATTCTAAATCCTCTTAGCGTAGAAGCTTCAACCCCAAACGCATTTTGACTAAAATCCATCGTAAGGTGCTACAAATATTATGGACAGAAATAAAAGAATGGAGAAAGAAGTAGGGATCTTTCATATAGTGGAAACTTGAATATCTTGACCACATCATGAATATGAATTTCTATAGTTTATATTCCAGGGAAAAATTGTGGTTCAAAGATATGCTAAAAGGAGAATAATTTATTGAATTAGGAACCTGTGAAAGTGGTTTAACGTCAAATTATCTGACATATTTAGAGCCCCAGCTCAGCTTAATCTAAATGGGGCACCTCTACCCGTATAGTCTTGAGTAATAGTTTGTTATTTTTCACATTGACTTTAAATGTACTATACGAAAACGGTTTTATTTTTATCAATGTCGATTTTTAATATTTAATAAACGTGAGTAATAATTTTCGGTTTCGATTTCAGGACGTGGGAACACAACCTGTAACTTATGCTTCAAGACTTTCGCTTGTAACTCTGCACTTGAAATCCACTACAGAAGCCATACCAAAGAAAGACCCTTTAAATGCACCGTTTGTGAAAGAGGATTCTCGACAAAGGTAAGCGTTTATCTACTTAGAAGTATTAGTGAAATATCCAAATTGAGCACATAACACGAAACGTTTAACAAAAAAAAAATACTATAAAACGTAGATCTAATCACAATATAAAGGATAGTTGTGGCGATTCAATTCACGCCGTGGAGAGGTTTTGATCCTCGTGGAATCAAGTAGATTTTCATAAATATCCTCCAACAGAATGGAAACTATAGATTTCAAAAACAAAGAGGAATGTAGGATGAAGAAACAGAGAAAAAACAATCGGAAATTCTTGAATTCTAGCAATATTATGGTTTGACATAGCAAAATATGTCAACACCAAGGTTTTAATGGTGACTCTGTCCAACAGGTGGCGATTCCCACTAAAATGATGTCATACAAATGCATTGAAACAACAGTTTGGATAGAAAAAGGGAATAATAGACTGTTTTTTTTTTATTTTAAGGCTGGATTTTCCCACTTAGGGTTCACGTGGGCCCCACTTGCGAGAAAACTAATCAATAACGATTGTTATTTATCACGAATGAGGTTATGTAATTGGGGTCCATATGTATACTCTAGGGAATCCCACATTTTGATCTAGTTAAACTTGTAAACGTTGTATTCCTATCCTGTTCCTATCCCAAGACATTGATTTGTACCAGAAAAGTCCATACCTTGGTAGGTCGACAACAAATTAATTTCGAACTCGGAAATGACTGTAAAACAGAACGATAATTAATTAACGATATAAGAAATAAAAACGTAAGTTAGAAGATGAGTAAGTGAGTGAAGTGGAATTCTAAGTTGAAGAATGAAAATATTTGGGTTTTTCTTGTAAGGAATAAAATCATACTCGTTGTCTTTGAGAGTAATAATCAGAAAATTAACTTGTCAGATTGTCGGATCTATTTTTAATGATACAATAGGAGACACATCTCGAATTAAACGTTGGCTTTCAGCCAGACATAACTTGTGTCGCATGTCTAAGTGGTCTATTTCTGATTGAGGTTTTTTTATACATTGAAGATGATTTTGTCGACGTCCATTATTCTTGTTTGACTTAAATTGTCGTACAAAATGCCGAAAATTTTTCATCCGTCTCTTTCTCCTTCGAAAATTCAAACGAAAAATATTTTTACTTGACACTTTAATGAATACAGAACGGATTTCAATACAGTTATTGAAATTATCATATCATCAATTCAAATTTCCATAAAACGTCTTTTTATGTATTCCCCCGTAGTTTTGAGAGATAGAGGGATTGTTAATGTTGAAAGTAAATGTCTTCGGAGAGATCAATTTGGCTCGGTTCTCATCAACAAATATTTGATTCCAGTTTTTGATAGCAATTAAAACTGTTGAAATATGTTAAAACGTACTTAGAATGTTTGTTGAATTGGTCTGTGTTTCAGGATGGTTGTCAATGTACGCAGAGGCGTATCCAGGAGGAAGTAGAACACTTGAGAGCGCAAAATCAAAAATCGTCACTGTTCAACTCCGTTCCTTCAGTATTTTGCTTACCGATGACGCCTGGATACGCCTCATCAAGGACTAAAAAGGCGGTAAGACCCGCCAAAAAAACACCTCTTCAAAAAAAAACTCACAATTCCTTTTCTTTTGTTACAGGGTAACATGAAACAACACATGCTAACACATAAAATACGAGATATGCCGCCTCACATGTTCGACAATAAACCGCCTAATATGAATAGTGAGGATAGTACACCGTTACCTCCAAGTTTACCTAAAATGGAACCTCCAAGTGATAACGAACAACCCCAAACTCAAAACCCTCTACAACCTCCTCAAGTACTTCAGCCGCCTCAGGTACCATCGCAACCGGAGAAACATGAGCTGGAATCGCAGCAAATCAAAAGAGAACCCACTGAGACTGAACTACCTTTACCTAAACGCCCTCCCAGTAAGTATTTCTTCTAAATCTCACTCCAAAAAGGTCATTTCAAGTTACAAATTTAGATATTCAAAATTTGCATATTTTCATTGGGTTTTTTGGCAGAAATCTTCCAGCTGGCAGTGAATATATTTGTTTTAAGATAAAATCTAGTTTGGGAATGTGGAAATGAAGTAAAAATGATGCAATGAGATAAGAAAATTTCTCGTACCGTCCCCCGTTTCTAAGTTATAGACCTTTGAAGTATATTTTCTAAATTATATATTCGATCATTATGAAGAGCTGGGACGACTCCCAATGCCCAATGGTTAACAATCCGTAACTTTTACAGGGACAACCTGTACAATCTAAAGATAGCAAAAATGAATTTTTCAATCGATTTTTTAACAAAAAGGTACTCCGTGTTTAACTCGATAATATTTATGGTTTAGGAGATATGTAGATTTTTAGATCATTGTTAGTAAACCGTTCGCCATAAAGAGAAATTCTGAAAAAAATTATCATAAATTGTGAATATTTATTGGAAGTACTTACAAGAGGTATTAAAACACAATCGAATATTTCTAATTGAACGGTATACAGTCGAATATCGTGTTACTTACATAAGGAAAATATTTAAATGAAAAAAATTTAGTTGGTTATCCTACAATTTATCAAAAAAACTAGTTCGTAATGATCAATTGATAGTACATTTGTTCGAAAAGTACCGTTAACTGATGTAGCTGGTTTCACACGGGACGTCTTTATTATTTCCCATAATTAATTTCCGATACATAAACACAATTTATGATAATTTTTTTCAGAATGTCACTTTATGGCGAACGATTTCCTTGACATTTACAATGATCTAAAAATCTACATATCCCCTAACCCATAAATTTTATCGACTTGAGAAAAAATCGATTGAAAAATGCTATCTTTAGATTGTACAGGTTGTCCCTGTAGATGTAACGGATTGTTAACCATTGAGCATGATTCGCCCCCACGCGGACATACGTAATCATCCATTAAAAATTCATAATGTATAATTTAAATACTTTGAAAGCCTGTAACTCAGAAACAAGGGGTAGTTTGAGAACATTTTTTTTATCTTAGCATTATTTTCACGTCATTTTTTGTATCAAATCACTGGATTTGTTTTATCTAGAATATAATGCCAGTCATCAAATACCGAAAATACTGGTAAAACCATAATCAATCAACCAAAAATTGTACTTAATATACCTACCTGATGATTGTAGAAAAAATATTTCTAACTTTGCTTAATACCCTATTTAGATGAATTCATTTTTCAGTATAATTTTATTTAGTAACCGATTTAATTAAGGAATTTGTTATCTAATGTTGTTTATCTATACATTTAAATGATTCACTGATTCTGAAAATAGAATATAGTAATGCGGACCTGGACAAACTGTTTACTATTCAGTTTGCAGTGGAACGTCTCTGGAAACCTATGGGATTTTAAAATTTGAATTATGAGCATAAAAGGTTGTATGTTTCCCTTCTAGAGGCGAGCACAGCCTCCACAAATTTTCCAGCATATAAAAAAATCGAGCACTGAAAAGTATTTGAAAATGCTACAGAATAAAATAAATTCTTCTGGTATTCTATTGCATAAAATGTAATAAATTTTACAAATATCTATATTTGTAACTTGACTCGATTCGATCGAAACAAAAATGCATCATATAATCGAATTACTTTTTGGAATTTTATATAAACTTCAATATCTTTACTTTAAAATCTAAACATCTGTAAACGTTGCCTCATTATCGACTTTTTTTTATAAAATACTCGAACAAGCGATCGATATCTTTCAGATATTTATATCGAATTGTAATCTCGTTTGGAAAAAAATAGTAATTGATTTAAATAACTGATTTATAGCATTTGTCGAGTATTTATGTCAAACATGTGTGCCAAATTCCGTTCGTTATACAATGATGGAAGTTGTAGCAATAATAATAGACAGCTGCATTAGTAGATTCCTATATTAATATAAAACACAATTCACATTATGTCGTTTCAAATACAAGACTTACAACTATCATTAATCATTTTTTTTTATATGTAATTAATGAAAAGCCTAATTCCTATCATTTTTTGTCAAACAGATATTTGCGACGACAGTGCCATGAGTATCTTTGCCTGTCTCAATTCCTGTAGATTGTTTCACCTCTATATACATTCTTTTCCAATGGTGTCTCAATGCTCTCTCTATTTTTCTCTAGCTGATACTACAAAAGGATAAAAGTCCTTTAAAGGGTTTGTCTGCATCTACTTGATCGAGTCCAGACTGTCTCGGAAACTCTTTTCTTCTTATCTAGCTCATTCAGTTTATCCAATTGGGATTTATGTCATTGGAGCTTGCAGCTCTAATATCTGCTTGATCCATTTTTTAATTGCATATATTTCTACATGTTTCCATGGTGTAGTTACTGAAAAAGAAAGCAGACTGTTGCTGAAAACCTTTTTACATAAATATTCAGTCATGACACCTGGTACATCTAACTCCTTTCCATTTCTTCCCAATGCTCTCTCTATTTTTCTCTAGCTGATACCACAAAAGGATAAAAGTCCTTTAAAGGGTTTGTCTGCATCTACTTGATCGAGTCCAGACTGTCTCGGAAACTCTTTTCTTCTTATCTAGCTCATTCAGTTTACCCAATTGGGATTTATGTCACTGGAGCTTGCAGCTCTAATATCTGCTTGATCCATTTTTTAATTGCATATATTTCTACATGTTTCCATGGTGTAGTTACTGAAAAAGAAAGCAGACTGTTGCTGAAAACCTTTTTACATAAATATTCAGTCATGACACCTGGTACATCTAACTCCTTTCCATTTCTTCCCAATGCTCTCTCTATTTTTCTCTAGCTGATACCACAAAATGATAAAAGTCCTTTAAAGGGTTTGTCTGCATCTACTTGATCGAGTCCAGACTGTCTCGGAAACTCTTTTCTTCTTATCTAGCTCATTCAGTTTATCCAATTGGGATTTATGTCACTGGAGCTTGCAGCTCTAATATCTGCTTGATCCATTTTTTAATTGCATATATTTCTACATGTTTCCATGGTGTAGTTACTGAAAAAGAAAGCAGACTGTTGCTGAAAACCTTTTTACATAAATATTCAGTCATGACACCTGGTACATCTAACTCCTTTCCATTTCTTCCCAATGCTCTCTCTATTTTTCTCTAGCTGATACCACAAAATGATAAAAGTCCTTTAAAGGGTTTGTCTGCATCTACTTGATCGAGTCCAGACTGTCTCGGAAACTCTTTTCTTCTTATCTAGCTCATTCAGTTTATCCAATTGGGATTTATGTCACTGGAGCTTGCAGCTCTAATATCTGCTTGATCCATTTTTTAATTGCATATATTTCTACATGTTTCCATGGTGTAGCTACTGAAAAAGAAAGCAGACTGTTGCTGAAAACCTTTTTACATAAATATTCAGTCATGACACCTGGTACATCTAACTCCTTTCCATTTCTTCCCAATGCTCTCTCTATTTTTCTCTAGCTGATACCACAAAAGGATAAAAGTCCTTTAAAGGGTTTGTCTGCATCTACTTGATCGAGTCTGTCAGCTATTTCGTTTCCTCTATACTAGATTATCTCGGAATCATTTAAAAGGAAACTATGTTCTTCTTAGCTAGCTCATTTAGCTTGTCCAGTTTGGATTGTATGACACTGGAGCTTAGAGCTCTAATATCTACTTGTCCCATTTTTCAATGACATATATTTCTGTATGTTTCTACAGATATTCACGCAATCCATTATTGTACAATACATTTTGACATTTTTATGTGAAAATTGTCACAATACAGTATCTATCAAATCCTTACACATCATGGTCATCATTATCAAACACCTAGTCGCTGGGAACCATCCTCTTTATATCATCTCACCATTGCGCCTTCTACTTCAAAGGGCATGTTCCCTGGATCTATATTCAATAATTATTTTGCTTTACCGACTGTTTTTCTATCTACTTTGACCACCCAGCTCTATTTCAAGCTGGTTTTGTTTCCTTTGAACCTGACTTCTTGTATAATAATATTTGTCACTGTGTTCCTCATAGATAAACCAGGTCTGGCTGTCTCTGCCAATGTTAATTTTGTGCCCAACTATTCGTAGGAGCTGATTTGTTTAATACAATAGAGCTTCAATTAAACATGAGATTTGTCATGTAGTTTGTTTTTGATTTATATATGTTGGAGGTTTTATCCATATTATCAAGCATGGTTTCGACATCGTCGATATCGTCTGCTATTAATACAATATTTTTAACAAATCTCAGGGCGTCTATATTAATACCTTTTGTTTGTGCTGGTTGTAATGATATTTTAGTTCCACGCAAAGTTATATGGTGATCAATTAATTTTCTGATAAAACATTTGAGTTTCATGATGCAGCTGATTTGAAAGTAACTATGATGAAAGAAAGGAAGTTATAAGAGATAATATTGGAATAGAAAATACTGTTAACGAAATTTAAAAAGAGGAAGACATCAATTTATTGCATTTCAAAATTAATTTATATGATGCGTTATCAATATTAATATCATACTTGATTATGTCATTGGTATATTTGTATATAAAAAAGGCAAAAAAGCGAGGCGATACAAAATAATCGAAGAGTAAATTATTAAAAATTTGATCAAAATATGGCCGTTTGGTTCCTGCATATTTTTTTAATTTTTCAGTATAATTTTTGTATCCTTTGATCTCCTTCTGTTCTATTAGTTTCTTCTAGAGCTTTGTGCATCTTCAAGTTTTAGTTCTTCTTTTATTTGGATGGAAATTTCTGTTTAAACCAATCGACCAATGTCATTTTTGTATCCGAAATATCCAAAAAAAGTGTTTAATTTGAGTATTAGTCTCTGTTTGTTGAAACAATCTTTTAAACCAAATAAAAAAGAATCGGATGAAGGTAAAGAGGGGCTATGGAAAGGCAATGAAATCAATTTCATTGAAATTTGGATGGCCGCGTGTATTTTCAAAAAAGTAAGTAAGTAAGTGCCATTCGAAGATATTGCTGTCTAAACCGTCACTTTTGGAGAATACAAAGGTCTTTGTTGCTTCAATTTCGAATATTCTCTACTCCAAAATCTACAATTTTGTTCTTGATATACCCCTTTGGATTCTTCCGAGAAGAAAATGTTATTAAATCTGTCACAGGCATCAAAAATCGTATGAACGAAGATTTTTCTTAAAATTGGATCATTTTATTTGAATTCTTGCACTAAATGTATCTTATTGGTGCGCAATTTTGAGTTCAACTTCATTATACTACGTAAAGTTATTGGTGGTATCGTCAAAACTTGCGCTTCGACTATCTAGAATCTTCCTCTACACACTAGTTTTCTTGCGCCACGGTCTAATCGCTTCTCCTGCTCTATGTTTGTTTAGACGACGATAGAGAAAGAACGCGCTAAGAATCTAGGAACCTTGCAACAGCAGCTCGGCTTCTGCGCTAGACCATTTAAGAAAGTACAAATATTTGTACTCTTCTCTATATAATTTTCATTTTATTGAACCTAGTTGATATTCTATAAGACATATTTTTTACCAATAACCAAAAAGTAAGATGTTTTAATTATATTTTCGCTAAATTTATTCTTCGATTATTAAAAATTAATAACACTGTCATCGCTTGCACTAACTGAGCTAAGGTTGTGGGCTAATGTGTGTGGTGTGCGTGTGTTTTGCAGGCTTACAATCAAGTAAGCATTTGTGCCACGTGTGCAATAAGAACTTCTCTTCGAGTTCAGCCCTGCAGATTCACATGAGGACCCACACGGGAGACAAACCCTTCAGATGTACAGTATGCCAGAAGGCGTTCACCACCAAGGGTAATCTCAAGGTAAGTTTCTTCTTTTAATTGTTCGCTTTTTGCTTTACTAATGCCGTACGACAAAAAACAATTACTAAAAAATTAATTTAATAAAAAAAGAGAAGAAATTTGTTATTTGTCGTTATTAACAAAATAAGGGTGTAGGGAATTTTTCTGCCACGCTTTAGCCATAACTATTTTTATCAAAAAACTTCAATTGGTAGGAAAATTGTCAGGAAATTAAATTTAAAGACACTTACAATATGACATTTTAAAATAAGTTGCGGTACTTGATAAAGAATACAGAAAGTGATTTTGTTGAACGTAGTATCTAATAGAAAAGTTAAAAAGAGAATAGACGATGAAAATTTTTACCAAAAACTGATGCCATAACCTTGTGTGTAGAATGCGGTGTTTCCAAATTAAAAGTCTGGACACGGTCGAGCTAAGAATTGGGACAAATATTCAAATTTAATAATGAAAAAGAGACGAATCGAATGTAAGTCTGGTTAGGTTGTTTACATTCCCGAGGTTACATGACAAAGAGAATTAATTTCTTGAAGTCAACGATCGACATTCTAGATCAAATGAGACTCCCCAAAAGATAATCAGATAGAACTTATTGAGTGATACCATAAAGACATAAACAAAGCAAAATATTTTAGAACTTTATATGGAATTGATGAAAATAAAGTACCCATCATGCATCTAAGTCTCAAGTATACCCAACAAGAATCAATTTGACTTGTTTATTAAATGCTAACGAAAACGATTGCAAGACAGACAGACATTTGGCAAGAAACTCTAACTTTTTAGAATTCAACAACGCTTAGATTGTTAATTTTCACCATATTTTGGATGTCATCATTAAAAATTCAACATAAATCTGATAGATAGATTAATTTTAATGAAAGATACTATTTTTGCCGTTTGGTGAATATAATTTTTCACGAGGAAAACAATTTGAAAGTGGTTCTCTACCAAATTCATGTAGCTTCCTCCTATCACTTATAAAAATGTCTTTGTGGGAGGAGATTATTTATATAAAGCATATTTTCTCAAAGTAAAGTAAGTTTTCTTTGAAAATTCGTCGAATTGGTCTTACAAACATCAACTTTTCAAGCTTCGAAACCATTTTATGAAGTTTCTATACAAATTTCCATTGCTGGAACCAAAATCTGATTGATACAAAAAAAATATGATGTATAACAGTATAATTAAGGTAAAAAAACTCGACATGAAAGTTTAATTTAACTTTTTTTATTGCTTAGGTTCACATGGGAACTCATATGTGGAGCAACGGGGCATCTCGAAGAGGTCGCCGCATGTCTCTCGATCTACCTCCCATTCCCATGACACCCAAGGATTCAGAATTTCTCCAGCGGAGACCAGATCTCTTCTACCCGTACCTACCGGCTCCATTCCTTAACGGAATGCAACAAAAGGTGAGTACAACGATATTTATAATAAATAGTATTTACGAAATTTAATCCTCAGTTTTTTTATACTTTTCTCCTACTTGTTTTCTACACTTTCTTTTGCTTCTTGTGCTATATTCCGTTGGATATCCTCCAATTTGTTCTCCTGTTTCTTTTGTACACCTTCTCTAATTAATTATCCCTTTCTTTTATCTTAATATTATTTGATTATGTTCGATATACTGTTTTTAACAATTTTTTCTTCAATTTTATTTATGTATGAAGTAATTTCAGTATATTCCTCTTGTCTTTTTATCATTTTTCTCTCACTACCTAGTTTATTTTCTTTGTATCTACTCTTCATCTTCTTATTTTTCTTCTCGTATGGTTCTTTAATTCTATAACTTTCTTTTTTCTGTTTTCTAAATTTTGTTGGTGCCCTTTTACTGTATCCTCTGCCTCATTAACTAGTTAGTAAACTTTAGAAGTTTTGTTTCTACATCTACTTCACTTTATGCTTCTATACTAACGTAATATTTCTCCATTTCTATTACTTTTTCCAGTGTATTTCGTTGTTTCTATTACCTCTGTCAGATTGACTAGAATATTTGATTAGATTTATTATGGTTCGCTTTTGTTCAAAGATATCTGTCAAGTGTTTTGTTCAATATCAAAAAACCAGTGTATTTGTTTCAGCTAAACGAAATATCTCTAGTCCAGAATAATCACAACGGACTAACGGGAGCGGGTAAATATAGTGGCCTCTTAGGCTTTGGTTATCCGCCACCGGAATCCTTAAGATCTCAGGCGAGTTCTCCCGAACGCTCCGAGAGACCGCCCAGCCACGAACCCGACACCAGAGGTCTTTGGGATCTTCATTTCGAAAGGAAAAGCGCAGCCGATGCGCCTAGAGAAGATCTTCTAACACCAACAGCTAACAGGGAGGGGTTGGCTGCCTGAAATCAGCACCCCTGCGGCGCTATTCCTACTTTGCTAGTCTAGAATAAGGTGTTTCAGATGATTAAATCAAAAATTTTTATGTAGAATAACGGTAGAGATGAATGGAGATATAATTTTAGTGATTATGACTGAATTTTGTGAATATTCCGATTCACATTTCGAGCTATTGAATGTAAAATTGTTTTCAAAAACACAACCTAATCCGTACATCTCTATCTTCAAAATTTGACATCATAAAAAACCTTTATTTTTTTTTGAAACATCTTTGGATTGAAACGGATAGAGGCAATGACTTTTACTGTGATACAATAGCTGTAACAAGCTGCAAAAGGTAGCTGAAAAGCTGCTATGTAATTAGAAATATTTAATGAAGAAAATAGTTTTTAGCGTCTTGTATTATAATAGCTAAGTGTATGGTTACGACTTTTTGAATTGCTTAGTTTCTAATTACTCCTTAATTGTTAATCATTCCCCATCACTTGAATCATCAGTTTTCATTCTTTTTTACTTCAATACCTGATTTTTGTGGTCTGTAAAAAAACCTGGCATTCCCTATAGTTTTGAAATAAATTACACTGAAGCCCTATCGTATGCGAAGGAATTAATGAAACGGGATCTCGTCAGCGGGTTCACACTTTCCCTTTTTTTTCGTCTGGAGTATCCTTTGTAGCTTTTTCCATAACGAATCGGTGGCTAAACTTCTCCACAAAATTCTCACTCATTCCTAATCAATCCCAGAAAGAAATCATGTTCAAGAAGTAAACTTTAAACCGTCCCAAGAAGATTCAACTTTCCAACTCGAATAGAAAAACATTCTAATATTTTTTCGATTCCGAAAAACTTCTTTGAACAATAATTTTCATTTAAGGACAGGGAGGATTCAAAATTAACTGAAGCTAACGGAAGCTCGTGCTTACTAAACTTTCCCACGAACTTCCCACAATAATCCCCCAACTTATTAGTGTTCCAGTAGATTTTTTATCACTTCAATTTCATGGTGAAAGTGTTTAACTCAATCAATACTAATCTCTCTTAAATCGACTGGAAACTAATCGCGATAATTGTTCAAAAACTTTAAAACTTCCCCAAATGTTCAGCTTTTTTGTCTTTCCTCATCTTGTCTCCAAATTGTGACTCCACTTCTTTTGTGGTCGACCTCTACTTCGTGTTCTAATTGGAGATGCATCCCTCGCTGTCATTCGACTTATATTTTGGTTCAATTGATTTTACGCTGTGATACCAATTCGTAAATGTTATCTAAGTCATATTTTTTCTCAACAGTGGACGCTTTTAGAGATATATAATAATGACCATCTTCACAAACTGATTCTTGAGGCTCAACTTGATATGTAGAATGTTCTTTTCGATAAAGACTAACTGAAAGGTCAGTTGTTTTCACTTCATAGTATCTGTACTGTCTCATTAACTCAAAAAACTTCCAAAACAAGAAACATATCATTAAAAATTTTGTTTAGAAAATGTGTGGTGCATAAAAATTTATTATTCTAAATAATTAAAAGTACTTTTGACATCTTTGGAATGTTTTGTAACATTAAAAAACAAAACGAAATATAATTCTGGTTGCCAAACAAATACCAAACAACGTGGTGTTTACTTTCTAATACAGTGGTATTCTTGCAAGCAACTACCGCCATCTCTAGGTCAAGCCAGATACTCCTAGGACCATCCTCATCCTGTTTGATGATGTCTAGTTGTACCTCGATGTCCGATTTACACTCCAGACTTCATTTACTCATGTAACATTTCTTTTTTTCAAATTATTATCAATGACACGTGTTAATATGAATTATGTCATACATATGTAAACTTACGACAGAAAGTTTATATTATTAATGATTAATAAAAAAAATATGTAAACCAAATTTTTTTATGATAATAATATTCAACCGTATCCCAAATTCATAAATAACAAACCTTTTATGTATATTTTTATTTATTTGGAAGTTATTTCAAACAAATATTTCCAAATTCTAAATAACGGAAATCTAGACAGAATGCACTTCATTATTTTCTTTTTTTATTAATATACAAAATTATTCGAATCGATATTATTCATATAAATATTCCGTTGTCACAAAAATTAATAAAATATTAATAAAAAAATATCATCGAGTTTAAGGTATACGAGGTCTGGCTATTAAATAACGAGACTTATTAAGAAAAAAAGTTTTATTATAAAAATTATTCTACATTCTAATGCACCCCTACAATATACACCCCTTCACTCGCTCCACACTTTTCCATACGTTTTTTCCATTGATCGAAGCATTGCTGGAAGTCTTTTTTGGTGAGTGTCTTTAGAAGCTCTGCCGTTTTTTGCTTTACCGCTTTCATCGACTCGAATCGAGTCCCTTTCAAAGCAGATTTTATCTTCGGAAACAAAAAAAAAGTCGCACGGTGCCAAATCTGGTGAGTACGAGCACTGGAGTGCGCTTACTGGCCAAATACTGCTTCACAGATAGCGTGTTATGAGTAGGTGCGTTGTCCTGGTGCAAAGTCGGGTCGTTTTTTATGAACTATTTCTCGCAGTGTTGCAAAAATTGACAAATAGTGAATCTGGTTAACAGTCTGACCCTATGGAATCCATTCAATCTTGAGGATATCGTTAATGTCGAAAAAAACGCCCAACACTGCCTTCAATTTTGATTTACTCTCTCGGCCCTCACTAAAGAGCTCAAACCACTCAAAAAGACGCACACGAGATAAAGAATTGCCCCCATAGGCCTCTTGAAATAAATTATAGCACTCAATCGGAGTTCTTTCCAATTTAACGAGAAATTTCAGATTGATTCGTTTACTTAAGCAAATTCATGAATTAAATTAATCTCACCTAGCCACGCCACTGCTTATCGCAAACTGTCTAGCAGGAAAATTTCAAAGAAATCGTGTACATACGCCTTCTGACAGCTTCGGCCAATAGAAATGCATTTATGTTTACGATCCGATGCTTTCATTGGTAAACAATGGAAATGATAAGTCCATAATAATAATAGAGATGATGAATTTTGACACACATTCATCAAGTCCACGTGGACTGACGGTTTTTTATGCGCGGAGTAAACATTATTTTTAATTTGGTTTGAGTGCCGTGCGGCTTTATGAAAGAAATGTCATTGAATTCGAATAAAAAGTTTGCGTTTAATTAAATTTGGGGTGATTTTGTCGAAATCTAATCTTAAGAAAAATTTTAGATAAACATTGAATCATCGTTTTTTGCGTTCAACTCGTACAAATCAGCGAAAAATTTTCATGAAAATCCAATAGGAGATTCTCCAACTATTTTGTAAAGTATCAAAAGCTATTTGAAATTTCCAAAGCATTTTCTGGCCGTGCCGGAAATTTTTTTCATGGTATTATGACTTCCCACATTCAAATGAAAAAGTTAAGGACAAAGTTTTTAATTATCCGTCACTAAATATTGAATCTAAAAGTACGTAGTTTAAAGAAGTTTTTCAGAAAATTCCAACCCTTAATCTATATTAGAAACAATGATTTCAATTTCTCAATTTTCTGTTTAATATGCAGCGCGTGAATTTTTCGAGATGCCTACATCCCCTATTATAAATTTCTTAAATAACGACTTTAAATTCCGTACTATAAACTCAGATGGAACCCAAACATTGAGTTTTTTGTTTGTATATCCAGCCATTTTAAAATGTTTCAAACTAAATGGCAAAATTGCAAAATCTTATCCAAGAACAGCCAAATTTATCAAGTGGAAAGGTATTTAAAAGCGTTTTTTCTAAACGTCTATAACTTTTAACAGAAACACTAACCAACAAACTCAAAAAAATTATACCTCCTGTGAGATATGCACCAAGTTGACTCAATATAAACCGATTTTTATATAAGGGTGTTTGTTAGGGACTATCCTGGAGATAACAATTGTAAATACTCGACTAGGTGCGTATTTTCATTATGTACGAGGATTGATGGAAAAATTTTCAAATCCAATCGTGAATACGACAGTTGGGTGTACTTGAAAAAACCATTTTGTGATGATTTTAACAAAAAATTAGGAATGGAAAGTTATATGTTATGTATTAAGTCCTTTATTTGCATCATACTTTCCTGATTTGGACTTTTTTCTCTAATGATCTATTTAGAACAGTAATGGATTGTCTATACTGTCATTTATGTCTTTATTATAATTTATACGGGGTGGGTTTCATTAATTTACCCAGTTTCATATTTTCAATTGACTGCTCCTTATATATGGGACCCAACACCATCTACTGTAAAAACAGAAAAATAAATAAATCATAAGTATTTAATTTATAGACTTTTGAAACTTTCTGTCAGGTTTTTCTCTCCATAAGGTCTCGAAATTGATCAAATTTTTGAAAAAATAACGTTTCTATTTCTTGCATGATGAAGAGATCGTTTTTATTGTCTTTCATTGCTAATTCCTTATTATCCTTATGTATATTTTTCCGTATTTCATCCCGGTACAGATTACTTCGAGTTCCTATGGGCTTGCTCCTTCCTTGCTATCCGGTTTAGGTCAGCTTTTTTGATACGTAGTGGTTGTATTGAGAAATTGTATTGTATGTTGTATTATCCTTCACACGCAGTAAGGACAATCAGGCGGATCCCTTCAGTACTCATTTTTGTTATACCCTCTACGACTGTATCAGCTTTTTCAGGTTTATTGCACTTTTTTCAAAGTTGCACTGCAATCATCTTTACAACTGGGTTTGAGACCGTTCAATAAATTAAAACGATTTTGAATTTCAATTATGTCTTTTCTGATACTTCTGTAATCTCAAGATTTGAGCTCCCGCCTCTGCGCTATGCACATGTTAAATTTTTTTTCTGTTATCGGAATATATTTCGACGAAAATGAAATTTCAAAATGTGACGAATTTGAAAAGTTTGTTTTGAAGGTGCGTTTCGTAATTTCATAAGAGGATCAACCTCAGATCTCAGAATTTTGAAACAAACTAGAAATTTGTCATATTATTTTGATTTTTAATGATGTTTTTTTTATTTGGGAACCTTGCAATTCAGAAATTCGTATTGCGGTGTTAACGTAAATATGTCCAATGGACATTTTGGCGATGCCAGTATTTAGCTTTACACTTTGTATATATAAAAATTTAGAATATGAAAAAAAATCACTGTATTGTTATAGATGTTGTCCATTTTCGTTTAGCATGGTGGCATTCTATGTAAATATTACTACTACACTGTGTATTATAAGACTGTTTTTATTATTATTTTTACCCCCTTGTATAAGAATTCGGAACAATTGCCGATATTTATAGACAAACTAGATAATTATTAAAACAAAGTATTAAAGAACATAAAAGTCAATATTTTATCACAAAATGAAGTGAATCATTTTATTATATTCCACCAACTTTTGGAACTACGAAATTTTTTTTAAATTTTGATCATTTTAAATGTTAGCGATTGTTCCCGAAACCCCTGATTCGATCCCATCAATTCCAGTACAAAATCTCCTAATGTATGTAAAATTCAACAAAAAAAATTATTGAAAACTCGTCGCGAGTCCTTACATACGTATCTAAAATCCAGAAGAACAAAAAATTCGAAAATATTATTATATATATATATATATAGTTAAAAGATGTAACTACTCTGAAATTTTTTTAGTTAATGATTGAATGTACAAAATATTCGTAACTGGTCGAGAGAGCATGTCTGTATTTATAAAATCGTACAGCCAGTTAAATCCTGTTTAATTATAAAATATAAATATTTATCACATACCAATTTGTTTTATTTCTATTCGTCAAGCGAAAAATGAGTCCGGAATTTTTGGAAAATAACCAAAAATTTAATTATTAAACCAAATGGAACGTTATTTCAAAAAAAGGTGAATTCGGGATAAGTAGTACCTTTACCTTTGAAGGTAAACAGTTTACCTTCAGTCTCTGAAGACGATAACTTGGTTATCGAAACGCGCCTCGGTCAGTGTAATCGTTGGTGTAGTGGTGGTGTGAACAGTGTATTCAGTATTTTATAGTCAAAGTTTATTTAGATATCTATGCAGTTACGTATTTTTTTGATGTTGGAAATATTTATTTTTGTATTTATTTTGAAATAAAGCTGTGGTTAATAAGTCTATTTCTTATATCCAATTGTGGCTAGGAAATAACAGAAAAAATGTAAAATGCCTCAATATAATCAGGCATTTTGTCAAAATGCCTTCAGGAAAATTCTAAGGTTTTCTAATAATTTAGAACATTTTTCAAAACATTTATCACTTTCATAAAATTCTCCACGATTTTCAAAACGCAATGATATTCTTTACAAAAATAGTCGTTTTTCAAAAAATAATTTCTGTAATTTTGTTACAAATTTGTATTTTTCTAAAAATCTGGAAGCGTTTTCAAACATTTCTGATATTTTTGAAAAGTTTTTCACTCTTTTATGAAAATTTCTGAAAGTTTTCGAAAAATACAGACGCCTTTCCTTAATATTTGTCGAAACGCCTTTTTGTCATCACGAAATTCCTTATAGGTCCTGAACATTTGAAATCAGCTCTTCATTTAGGTTTATTCAGGAAAATTCTAGTGCTTTCTAATAATTTAGGCCATCTTTCCAAAAGTTTATCACCTTCCAAAAATTCCCGACGATTTTCAAAACGCAATAATATTTTTTAAAAAAATTAAATAGTTTTACAGAGAATAATATAGAAATATTGACGCTATTTCTGTCCTTTGTTATTTTTTCAGAAATTTGTCTTTTTCTAAAAATACAAAATTTCTGATATTTTTGAAAAGTTTTTCATGCTTTTATGAAAATCCAGTCGCCTTCCCTTAATATTTGTCGAAACGCCTTTTTGTCATCGCTAAATTCCTTGTAGGTCCTGAACATTTGAAATCAGCTCTTCATTTAGGTTATTAATATATTTATAACAAACAATATATATAATATAAGATATATTCTAAATTCAACAAACAATGTTTCAAATAAACAAATACATATTGAATTATGACTTTGTTATTTCGTATTTATCCAACTGCGCCATGATGAATTGGAAAAATGCCAAAGTAGCAAAAGAGAAACCCAACGGTAACCAACCAGCTTTTATCCAAGACCAAAATGTTAACCTAAAACATATTTTTTTTATTCATAAATTAGTCTCACCTTAGACAGTCAACACCATTAAGAATAAATCAATAAATTATCTCAATGCGTTTGTTTCTACCCTTAAGATAAAGCCTTTTAATTCGCGACTTTGAGTTTTTTAACATGGATAATAGGAAGAAAGCTTATGTGGGCTAAATTATGGTATCCTACGAGTTCAAAGGAATCGGTGGATGAAAGAAGGGACGTTCAAAAAATTATAACAAATGGTGGGACCGTTGTTGAAAAGGTAGAACACCTATAAGGTAATACATCTCTGTTAAAGACAGATTAGTCTTAATCTTAATGATTCTCATGTCAACCGGGCTATTTCCAGACCCTCTCGACATGGCTATCTACTCCAAATTTTTCCTGAAATTTTTGTTTTAAAGTCTCTTTTGGCCTCTGACTTTATCCCCGCCAATAACGGGATGAGGCAGCCAAGCGCCATGAAAAAATAGTCAATTATATTTTGAGTCATAACAGCCGAAAAGATGATTTTACGAAAAAAATGTATATAACCTTTTATCTAGAGCTTTTTATGAGTTTTTAGCCATAAAGAAGTTAATCTTTTCGAAACTTCATCCGTTTCTTGTTTTCATAATAATACATAAAAATAAATGAGTTTTCTTGATAAAATCAATAAAGTGAATGGAAGTGCGAAACTTTTCATGAAAATTTCCATTTTTTATTCGAAATAATGTAAAAATTAACCAAAAATACGTACAAGATGTTTATTATAACTTACTCGTAGTTCTTAGATTCTTCGTAAAACGGTTCAGTCTCAATAACCCCCGAGTTGGATATGAAAACGTGTTTTAAAATCTTTTCGTTAATATCGGTTTTCAAATGCTCGATTGTATGAACCACGGCCGCCCCTTTAAGCACCTACAAATTGAATTTATTAAAATTATGAGTATTAGATGAAGAAAAAACATTTAATTCTGTTATAGAGCACAAGTTTTGCAAAATATTTGTGTGAGAACT
The DNA here is from genome assembly GCF_026250575.1 of Diorhabda carinulata. NCBI lineage: Eukaryota > Metazoa > Arthropoda > Insecta > Coleoptera > Chrysomelidae > Diorhabda > Diorhabda carinulata. The sequence continues at coordinate 34,791,640 of NC_079461.1, read as the reverse complement.
AATAACACAAAATGCTTTATGGCAACGCTGCAATAAGTATATCTTGTTATGCCGCCAGTGGTGTACTAATTATCGACTAATTTTACCATAAATAAAACATTTTGTAGTTATTTCATTGCAGTAAACTGTATTACGTAACCTAGATATTTAGTTCAAAAAGGAAAGTTCAAGTATTAAACTAACGAGATTTATTTATAAAAAAAAATTACCAGTATAAATTACTTTTATATACTAAATATCTTGTTTTATGGAAAACAAAAAACAATGTCCAAGAAACTAGTACTAATAGTTAAATAGAAACGGAAGGCAACAAAATATTTCAATAAAAATAATAAAGAAAATAGCACGCCACTAGCAACGAACAAATTTGTTTTCCTGACATAAAACATAACCAAACTTACTGTGACAAGTTAAATCTGGGAATAAATGTACTTTTCCACAAACTACACAACAAGGAACCGTAATTATATGATAATTGAAGTTTTTTTCAAGAAAAATCACAAGTATATACCAAAATAGCCAAATAATTAAAAAAATAATTATAGATGCACAGTTTCGGGACGGCAACGCCACAAGAAATAAATTCATTCGTTATGGCGTATCCAGCCACCACCTAGCGTAAATTGTAAACAGTGTTGTCATGTTTCTTTTTCTTGTAGTATAGAAATCGCATACGAAAATTTTATACAATGAAATTATTATTTTATAAGGACAGTTTAATTTTAATATTAACCAATTTGGTATAAGAATGAATTAAATCACTATTTTCTATTAGTTACTTCCAAATAATACTAAATTTCTCGTATTTTATTTTATTTTTTCTCGATAAACTTATACTGTTTGTAAATTTGGCTACACTGTGGCTACAGTTGTTATAGCACAGAAAGTGAAAAGGTCAATGATGGCTCACTCTAAAAATGTAAACAATTAGGTTTGTGGATTAATCAAAACTTCCCTTATAAAATTATTTGTCTACAATTCTCTATATAAATTTATCATTAACGTGAACGGCTTCTCCCTGGAGCTACTTTTGAAGAAAATAAAGTCGGATAGAGTGGAATTTAATTCAATAACACTCCGAAGTGGTTGTTGTTCGAGTTCTTGGGAAATAATTTAATCAGATCTAACCATATATAATTCGGTCCATTTTGATGTTTAATTTAATTTAAAAGCAGCAAATAACTGAAAAATTATATTTTACAGTCAATTTTTGCAGTAAAATTTGTCAGAAAGTCATTTTGGAGGCAAAACCGACATTTTTATACCGACCTTGCCAAATATAACGTTTTTTCCGTCTAACCAAGGACACGCCATTGTTGTTATCAAAAACTGACAACCATTTGTATTAGGACCTATAACAAAACGTGAACTAGAATCTAAAATTCTAAAAATATCTAGTTCAATAATAATTATTTTGAAAAGAATTAGTTTAAATACCCTCATTGGCCATTGCAAGCAATCCTGCTGACTCATGTTTAATCGTGAAATTTTCATCTTCGAAATAATCACCATAAATACTTATAGAACCAGTACCATCATCATTTATTATATCACCCCCTAAAAGGAAACATGAGTCAGTAATTACATGAGCTTAACTTTATATTTATAATGTTATAAGAACTTTTGGAAGTCCTCCGGTAATATTTATTTCTAACCTTGAATCATTACCCTGGAAATCGCTGTATGGAATCTAGTTCCTATATAACTTTTACCATTTATACCATGTTGTACAATTTCTTTGAAATTTTTACAAGTTTTCGGGGCAACTTCACCAAATAATCCCAAAATAATTCTCCCCAAATACTCGTTTTCAATATTAATATCAAAATATACTTGATCCGTTATTTTGTATTCAGCTCCCTAAAATAAGATTTCAACTGTTTTTTTGACAAACAAGACAAATTAATTCAACTAAATTAAACTGCTCACCCCAGCAATAATTGCAATTCCAAGAAAAAAGAATACGTTAGTAAAATTTGAGAACATTTTGAACATTCTATATATCTTTAAAAATTGTTTTTCTACTAGAATTTAATCCCTTTTAGAATCTAAATTCAATTAAGGGCATCATTTGCGCAGTAGTGATCACGTAAATCTTGTTAGGAGTAATTACTTTTGTTGAATTTAATCCAAATGTAAAAATGTAAGCCATTTGGGTTCTTTATTAAAAAACAGTTACAGTCTCTAAAAATACATTTATGTTCAATACTAATATAAAAAAGCCAAATGACTAGCAAATGGCTATACTAAATAGAAAGCCATCAATACTTGAATTAACGAACTACTCTTTTATAAACTATACAGTAATCTACTCAACGTTGAAGCTGATTTCAACTTTCCGATGTAGATGGTAGTAGTAGTACAGAATGTTGAAATTAAAACTAATTAATGAATAGATTCTAAAATAATAAAGTAACTGATATTTTCACAATTAATTCTGTTACTTTTATAATTAATAAATGCACTGGCAACTGGAAAAGAGCTGAATTCTATATTAAAGATTCTATAAAATTGTTATTATAAGGAATGTATTAAACAATGTTGATTTGTATTTATTATTTTTTCATGAAAAATTCATGATTTTTAATTTTTTCAAAATAAATAAAATTTTGTATTCTATTCTACATTCTACATGTACAAATTCTTCAGGTTACTATAATACTGAATGTAGAGATTAGAGCGGATTTCCTCAAACAGATGGCGGTTAATACAAATATTATGTCAACGGGATCTATTACTTATTTATTTTTTTCCTTTCCTATTCCATAAACTACTTTTTACTCAATTATCAATCATCTAATAATTAGAAAAATTGATTTTTTCAATTTATTTTCTTGATCTCTCATCATAGAACTAATAGAGATAGAGTGATTAAGGTAAAACAAATTACTTAAGTGGACCCGAACTAATGATAAAGAGAGAAAGAACATGAGTATATCCACTTCTATACCTCTTTACTCTGTTCTGATGACGGTGAAGTTTTGAGTGAGGGAACCGCAGGATTTTGATAGCGAATAAAGAGAGGTAGAAAATGATAAACTGTTGCTCTTTCTATTTCTTTTAGTAGTGTAATTTCACTTACATAGCGCTCTCTCTATCTTTATTATCTCTATATTTTTCATTTGTCATTAATGTCATTATCTTTCAAAAATTGACAGTCAGCTGTTGTATGTTATGTTTGTGTATAAATTCTATATTTATATTTTCAAAAAATGAATGAAGAGATAGACGACAGTGAATTTTATCATCAAGATTTCACAACTGCCTCAGAATGGGAGGTTTTTATGGCAAGAATGGAAGAAATTATCAATCAGTGGAAGTTGGATGATACTAGAAATGAAGCCGCAACAGATAAATGCAGCATATGGAATATAAAAAGCGAAAAACTACAATTTGCAGACGCCGAGTTTGTCTTGTATTTATATTCCAAACAGATAGAAAGTTCTGATATATCAGATATTAATGATAATAGTGACACACCTAAAAATCCTTTAGATACTTCTTACGATTTCGAGTTATATAGTGAATCAAATAACGAAGAACATTCCATTTTATTTACTTGGTATGGACTCAATGAATACTTGGTACTGTCTCCTACAAATTCTGCTGGAATCACATCTGAAAGTAAAATTAAAATTCTACTGAGTTCTGCTTATATTGTATCCAGCAATTTATTATCATCAGCAAATGTGAGCTGCCAAAGGCCAATTTTTATACAGATAAGAGAAAAGTGGCAAAAATGTTATCTAGGAGTATTCGAAAACGAAATAATGAGAACTAATTTTGAAATGGTTCATTTAAAAGCAGGCCCATCGTGTTATTACTACTTACATGGAATTTTAGATTTGTTTACATCTAAAATAATGTCTCCTTGTAATATCGATGACATTAGTATATCTTCAAGAAATACATATCTTTTATCTGATTTTGGTAATTATGTTTGGAAACAAGATTTACTTAACGAAAGTTATGAATCAGATTCCCTCTGTATTTTACCATTTGGAGTAACTGTGGATCCTGTGAATGCTATAGTTTTGAATACAACTTGGAACCATCTGTCCCAAATTGTTATTATCGATAGAGAAAATCACAGTAGTTTCTCTCCAATGAATGCTATGCAGTGGTCAGTTTTGATAAAAACTACTGCAGAACCAGTTTGTTTATTGGCAGATGCGGTTGCTGAATTCTTTCAGAATTTCAACAACCAAAACACCATGTATGAAGTATTGGGAGATTTTGCTTCTTTACCCAGTGCTGACACAAATCCATTAGATCTTCTCACAGAACCTGCTGTCCCATCAATATCAAGGTTTGTTCTTTTCAATTCTTGCCATTAAATAAACCATTTCCATCTTAGTAATTAGTATACTGGGCGTTTAAAGAAAAAAAAAGTAGATTTGTGGATCATATTGGACTATATACTTATTTTAACCCAGTTCAATGAGTTTAGTTAATGAAATATTATCTAATTCTCATAGAGGACTGAATTACCCAATTAATACCTTAGTTTGACTTATTTAGAAGTTAAATACAGTGTAGTTCAAAGTATATTTAGATATCTAATACAATTGTTACTTATATTTAGTGACAATTTGTATCTATAGGTTATTAACCAGAGCAGGAAGACCGGCGTTGTCCCGATCGAGGAAAGGTGCAAATCCACCTCTTACAGAATCAATTTTAGTACCATTATTGTACTTTTTGTTTCCCGATGCTGATGAAAAAACAGCTTCTCCTTATGGTAAAGAAGATAAGGAATCTTCAGATGTTGATTGTTCTCAAGTGAGTATGTAAAACTATAAATTTATGCCAGATGACACAAAAAAATTGACTACATTTGGATTCATTTTGTATCATTCAAATCTACTGGAAAACTGCAGACCTATCTAATTTAACATAACCCAGCCTAATCTCAAATAATAATCACAGCTTTTAAATACGAAAATGAAAATTCATACTATGTAGTTCCCAACAAGTCAATACCTACGGTTCATGTCATTTCCTGCTCTCAAAAATTCATTATGACAACTTTCCATCTGTAGTGAGCTATGTCCATTTGTTTATAAGAAACTGGCGCAGCATATAGGATGGCCGATAGTGAACATTCTTTGTAGTCTAATCTAACCTAACTATTTTGATTGCAATTTGATGAATAATGTAATTCCAGTAATTCAAAGAACTTTACTATTGATATTACTTTGAAATTAATGGAAACAAATCAAAATATCATGATCCTTCCGTTTTTTTTAATCCCAAATTGGAGACATTTGACAATAAATGTGTGTCCTAAATCGGTTTCCATTAAACCAGTTTAAAATTATCATTTCTTGTTGTTGTTCAAGGTATTTTTCAAAAAGATCGATGAAGAATTCAAAGGTTACAAAACTTGTAACGTGGATTCTCTTCCGTGGAGGTTGTCTATAGTATTGGCTCATTGTCTTCAAAGTCTCGGTGGATTGAAAGCTTTTGCTCACATCTGGTACGAGTTTGTTCAAGAAATGAGGTATCGTTGGGAGAAATCTCTTCCTATACCCGGGTAAGTTATTCAATCAAAACTTTTTATCTTTCTTCTTCTCAAATAAACCGTTATCGTGAACTGTTTCTAAGATCCTTCTTATTTAACTCTCTTTCTAATAGGAAAATTTTTCTCGTTAAAATTGTAGTTGGTGTGAGTAGGTGATTTTTTTTTCAATAAAAACACATTCTTTTTAAAAATATATTTACAAAAAAATTGTATAATAAATAAGTGACACATAATAACACATATGTGTAACTAGAAGGTCCTAAACATGAATTTTTAGAAAATTATCTAATTATACCTAATTTTATAATATGTACACATCCACTGTGAATATCTTGGACACTATTTTTTGTTCAAATATCCTTCCAATATTCTGGTTGATCTTTTAAGGTATTGGGAAGCTAGTTTATCAAAAAATTCAGTAAAACACAGATAAATACTTGCTAGAAAACTTAAAATTAATTTGTTTTCATCTTCAAACTTGTTTAATAGTCATTATTCGGTGATGTTATTGAGTGATAAATATCAGAAACATTTGAACACTTGCAAAACGTTCTCAAATTAATCAGTGGAAGATGAATTATCAATTGGAACCATCATAACATTCTTAGAACATTCTATGATATAAAAAATGGAAATTGAATAATTGGAAAATTCATCTAGAACGTCCTACGAATATTTGAATTCATCCGGAACGTCCTAGGTTTGTTCCAGAACGTTGAAGGAATACTTGAATTCATCTATTCATTTGTTCCAGTTTGTTCTAAAAATCCTTGAGCTTATCTAAAACGTTATAAATTTATTCCAGAACACTTTAGGGATTCTTGAATTCATCTAAGACCCTCCAAGTTTGTTCCAGAACGTTCAAGGAATTCTTGAATTCTTCTAGAATTGTCTTCATTTGTTTCAGTTTGTTCTAGAACTTTGTGAATTCATCTAGAACGTTCTACATTTATTATTCAACGTTCTGGGAACGTTTGAATTTATCCGGAATGCCCTAATGTTGTTCCAGAACATTTCAGGAGTTATAGAAATCATCTAGAACGCTCTACGTTTGTTCCAGAACGTTCAAGGATTTCTTGAATTCATCTAGAATATCTCCATTTGTACCAGTTTGTTCTAGAAATCCTCGAATTCATCTAAAACGTTATACATTTGTTCCAGAACGTTCTAAGAATTCTTAAATTCATCTAAAACAGTCTTAATTTATTCCAGAACGTTCAAGGAATTCTTGAATTCATCAAGAATGTCTTCATTTGTTCCAGTTTGCTCTAGAAATCCTTGAATTCTTCTAGAATTGTCTTCATTTGTTTCAGTTTGTTCTAAAAACCTTGAGCTTATGTAAAACGTTATAAATTTATTCCAGAACGTTCTAAGAATTTTTAAATTCATCTAAAACAGTCTTAATTTATTCCAGAACGTTTTAGTATTTTTGAATTTATCTAGAACCGTCTTCATTTGTTCCAGTTTGCTCTAGCAATCCTCGAATTCATATAGAACGTTATACATTTGTTCCAGAACGTTCTCAGAATTCTTAAATACATCTAGAACGCTGTACATTTGTTTCATAATATTCTAGAATTTCTAGAATCTATCTAGAATGTTCTACATTTGTTCCAGAAGTTCTCGAATTCATCTAAAACGTTACACATTTGTTCCAGAACGTTCTAAGAATTCTTAAATTCATCTATGACAGTCCCAATTAATCCCAGAGCGTTTTAGGAATTCTTGAATTAATCTAGAACGTTATACATTTGTTCCAGAACGTTTTAAGGATCTAATTTGCTATAATTTCTAGATTAGAATTTTAGAATACTTCTACAAGTTTCTTAGGATGTCTATAAATCATCTAGAACGTTCCGGGTGTTGTCCAGATGCCTTTTTGTACAGATAATCAAAGTAAAATACGATTGATTAAAAAATAATTAAAAAAAGGTTTTTTCAAACATTTCGCTACTGTTCCAAGTATAATTTGGGAACAATTGGGAACTTTCTTTAATTCGTCTTGAACTTCCCACACAATATCAGTTGGATTTTTTTTGTGATCAATGAGAGATACAACCTATTGAAGAATTAAAACGTTTCAAACATTGATAATCATTGTTAGTGGAAAATTATTAATTGCAACATTATGCAAAATGCTAGAGTATTCGAAAACATTCCAGAATTATTCTATTCATCATAGAATATATCATAGAACCTTCCAGATAATGTATATATATGTTTTTTCTTATCAGTAATCGATGGACAGTTCGATAGATTTAGGAATTTATTTTACTTAACAGATAGGAATATACAAAACATTCTCAAAACTGTTTGGACGCAATTAATTCTTTACCGAAGTTGTAACATACCTCTAATGATAATTTGAGTCTTTTAGAATATTCCCAAACGTTGTTCAATCCATAACCTCACTTCCTAAATGAAAAATATTACGTAACATTAAAAAATTTTCGTAATTAACTACAGTTTTTATACAGGACACATTTTAAAACGTTCTAAACCATTCTAGAACAAATTTTTTGTACAACTTTCTCCTACATTTATTGAAAATTTTAACGTTCCATGTCAGTCTCACAGAGGCACCAATCCGTTCCTAGTCGTTGGATTTCTAGCCATATATATGTCCATATCGTGATCGGTCCAATTATCCGAATTATCACAATAATTGTTAAGGGTATGCGTCGAACCGGCGTTACTATAACGACTGCTCGGTCTCTGGTGATCGCGCGACCTTGACCTCGGTCTCGATCGTCTGCTGGAGGATACTACGGAATGAGCCGGATGAGGTACTCGAGACGACGACATCCTGTCCGATTGCATCGCTAACGATTGCCGGGATTGGCGTAGATCTTGAAAAAAAAAAACATCATTTTAAAACATCCACAGTGATTTCTGAAACACACTAACCTTACCTTGTCTCGATGCTAACAGATTGTTAGGGAATGCATTCGCCGTTAGATATCTTCCGGAATGATTGGAAAAACTATTTTGTGATTGTCCGTCAGCGTTCGATCTTTTATGAGGTTTCGGTCCGAAATGGGATCGCATTTCGTCCAAGGAAGGGGGAGCATCGCAAGTATACATCCTCGGTCTTTGACTGTGAGTGCTGTAAGCTGATATTTGATCCCATTCCTAAAACAATTACATTCCAAATATTCATCTAATACTATACATATGCCTCAGAAACCAGAGCCGATACATCAACAACAAAAAGATTAATGAGAACCACAGAGATGAAAATACTGCGAACCATCAAGGGAGTCGTCCTCAGGGACCGAATAAGGAGTAATGATAGAAGAGAAGAATTGGACGTACGGGATGTGTTGAGGTGGGTCAGGGCACGAAAAAGCTTCTGGAGGGATCAAGTAGAAAGAATACCAGAAGATAGATGGGGAAAGTGGGTAAAACTGGAGTTCAGCATATCAGGAAGATCTAAGAAGAGACCGAAACGTACAGGACCTGGTCTTATTGAAAGAGGAAGAAGTTGTAGAGTATCTTCAACTTAGAGGAGTCCAAAATATGACGATTAGAATCAATTTATCTCTATACCAAGTTATAGAGCCTCAAATCTCTGCTTTGTGTTGGTCCTTATGCGGAATATCCTGTATAACTCCGTACAGGGTTCTTGTATGAGGGTGACTTTCTAACTTTAACTTCAGATAATCGGTTACACCATGTTGTATAAGTGTATAGGATCTCCGGAAGGGGTTGATAATTTAATGATAAAGGCAACCACATCTGTCGGATTGTTCGATGTTCAAGTTAGTAGCCCTTACGATGAGTGAACGTATAAATTTCTTTGTCTATAAACGTAAAACTAACCGAAATTTACTACAAATTGCTCGCCCTGTTCGGAGAAATTACACTTTTATGATCAAATGTGAAGATTTAATGCACCAATGTCACTAATGACCGTTCATCAATTTCTTGTCAGCTATGAATCATCAGAAATAATTTGGGATACATAAAAATGTCGTTGCTTTCTTAGATTCGTTAGTGGTGATCAAAAATTCCTTGAAATTCGCATTCGATTACTTCGAATACGTTTTAAAAATGAAGAGGAAGTTTCTTTGCATAGAATTGTCCATTGTGGTGCATCGTTACATCTTCGAATGAGAGCAATCAAGTGTGGGTTGTGAAATAAAGATGAAGAAAACCTAGTGAAAACCAAAAGTCGATTGTCTTCGGAGAAAGCGTTGGTTACGGTTGTTTGAGGTTTGAGAGGTGTCCAAATGGTAGATATCTGACACGGACGTTAAATCATCGTCTCACCTCACACTGCAACATGTTGGTTAAGCATCAGTATCGATGCAGAAAACGAGATTGTCTCATCATCTTCGAGGTGTTGCTCTACTATAACTCTAAGCTCTATACTATTTATTATAAAACCGTATCGCGTCGTAACTAAACAAAGAAAGAATGATTGAAAGAAAATAGAGGAATCTTACTTTTCACAGAACTAGAGAGTTGTCTTAACAAGTTACGACATGAATTAATTGAGGCGTAAGTCGCGCGCTGCAATACTGGTATTTGCGGTTTCAGATAGATCTAGTAAAGTTTCTATCAACATATTTTACATTTTGGAAGATCAGTTTTTCATTTCCATTCATAAATCGAACAAAAAATTCCGATTTGTGCTACTGGAAAACTAAATTAGCCCTCTTCAGACAGTCCTAAGGTTTTGTTACTATTTAACGGGAAATTGTCTAAAAATTTTGATCTTCCTAATCGATTTTCGGTTGTCGTACATCAAAAAGAATTGAAATAAATACCACAAACTTTGTAAAACGCATAACGATTGAAAAAATTAGGAAACAATTCTTACTTTTGTGGCGTTAAAAGCATTCAAAGTAGCCAACGAAGATAGCGGTTCACCGGGACTAGCTGGCATACCGGTGCAACAATTAACAGGTAAACCAGCTATGGGTATACCGTGTTTCATTCCCAGTTTCTGTTGGTGTAATTCGTGCATTTTCCTCGATCGTCTTCTGGAAGCTGCTATAAAAACTATAACTGCCACGACTATCGTACCGCATATAGCAGCACTTGCTGCTATGGTGATTTTATCCATATTAGAAGACGCCGATGATACTGTACGTACTTCACGACATTGCGTATAAGGAACTGTGTCTGGAGTGACGTTGATTTCTTCCAGAGACACGACGCAAACTATGATGCATTCCTGTAAAAAAAATAAATAAATTCTAAACATCAAGTTTCTGCTTTTAAGTTCAACAACAAAAATGGCTTTTATTTCAGTTCCATTATTATTTTCTTTATATGTAACAGACATAAAAAACTGTTGAATTTTCTTTAGTTTACTGCACATGCAAATGATTCAAAATTCTACGTTTATTTTTCAAAATCCCATTGGTTTGATTTAATAACGACCTAAATAACATCTTTTGCACCGATTTTTGGTCGCATCAGACAACAACTACGTTGTGTAATTACTAATTTCGGCATTAATATTATTAACGCAAACATACCAATAGTAAATGAAACAAAAACTTTGTTTCAGACCCATTTATCTTTTTTGAAAGTCACATCCAACATAAGCAAAAAAACTTACATCTTCTTTTAACATATTTTGCCTTATAAAACCAAGTATTTTCTTTGTAAAACTCCACTACTAGATTACGGAGAAATAGTTTATCTTAAATCGATGACTGTTGTCGTTTCCAACTCTATTCATTAACAATAAAACAGTTGCATGCGTTTAATTTTCCTTATCCAGATCACAAAACTCCTCACTTCAACAGAAATTCATGTCTAAGCGACATATTTATAGCTTTAGATTAGATGAGCTAAGGCGAAAGATCGTGAATCTACCTCGCTAACACTTTGACACCTATTTATCTATTGTGTACCTCGGACTGTTTACCAACCTGGCAGCAACGCCTTTGCGAAGTAGCTTACTTTTTTTGGCTTTAACAAGCTTGTAAGAAGTTTATGGATTGCCTCGGACCCAAAGGGGTTCGTCGGTGTCCTTTGGTTCCTTACAGAATCTGTCGGGAGCTTGTAAGAAGTTTATGGATTGCCTAGGACCCATAGGGGTTCGTCGGTGTCCTTTGGTTCGTTGCAGAATCTGTCGGGAGCTTGTAAGAAGTTCATGGATTGCCTCGGACCCATAGGGGTTCGTCGGTGTCCTTTGGTTCGTTGCAGAATCTGTCGGGAGCTTGTAAGAAGTTCATGGATTGCCTCGGACCCAAAGGGGTTCGTCGGTGTCCTTTGGTTCGTTGCAGAATCTGTCGGGAGCTTGTAAGAAGTTCATGGATTGCCTCGGACCCGAAGGGGTTCGTCGGTGTCCTTTGGTTCGTTGCAGAATCTGTCGGGAGCTTGTAAGAAGTTCATGGATTGCCTCGGACCCAAAGGGGTTCGTCGGTGTCCTTTGGTTCGTTGCAGAATCTGTCGGGAGCTTGTAAGAAGTTCATGGATTGCCTCGGACCCAAAAGGATTCGTCGGTTTCCGTTGGTTCCTTACAGAATCTGTCGGGAGCTTCTCCGATGTTTTTCAGATGGTAACTCACCGAACAGTATCCATTTAGCACACCACTAACTCTCCTCAGCTCGACTTTGCTCAATGAAAAGACCTTTTCCAAATGGTGGAAAAGGAAAGAAATATTTTCGATTGTCTCAGACATGGGGTCTAATTCAATGTTTTTGATTTTTCTTTATGACTATGACTCTATGGCTTTTTGGGAAACCTTTGAAATGTTGTGATCCTATGGAAAGAATTCTCCCCATTTTTCGTGTACTCCGGTACCCATATAAGAAAAACTTGGTTGTTTACTTCAAATATTCAATGCAGTACCATACTAGCTTCAACTCACGTACTTGTAGGGCTGCTCTGCTATCTAATAGGATGAATATCTTTGCTTTTCGATAGTTACGTTGTGCGCCTGGAAAATGGAACGTTCTGATCCCATTGGGATGGTTCCTGAGCCATATATTCATGCCCCTACTTGTCCATTTTCTCTTTTCGAGCTATTTGTCTGCATTTGTCGATTGCTATCTATAGTTTTTGGTCAAGCACAGTTAGATGTTCGTTATCATATTTATGGACACTTTACATTTCATTAGAATGCCGAGATGCTCAGTCAGGTCGCGGGGCTTCGTGTTCTTTGTGCCTTTATTGCTACACTTTCTATGAAGATTTCCAAAGGGGGTTGTTGGTCACCATTTGAAAGCTGCATAGCTTATGATTGGTCGTCCAATGGATTCCTACATCGTTTATCATTTAGGGTTGGTTCCTCCGCCCATTCAGTTGTATAAAGCTTCAATAACAAGGGTAGTTTTTTTGTATACCACCATTCAGTTGTGGTATAGGTTACCGGAAACTACATATTTTTCTATTTTTAGACATAACTGCTATAATTTTTCTTTAAATTCTGATTGTTAGGACCAATACAATGCGTTCAACCTTACAATTCGTCTTTTTAATAAATTGAAATTACATTTCGTTGATCTGCCCACATAAATATACGCGTAGTAAACGTGCTAGCTTTCGATTTCTATTGCATTTGATAATGGAATTATCATACCTATTCTACGTGAAAGGTAAACCTGTGTAGAGTAATCTAAATAATGATATATATGTACGTTATGCTCTAGATTTCTCAGAACCCATATTAAATGTATTTATTCATTATACGCTTCACATAGATTGTTATAATCTGGTATTTTCTAATTGATGAACCGACAATTTAATACGATCAACAAAATCATATCGATACAAGTCAGCAGTAAAAAACAATGATTCCAATGTTTAAATCATCCTTGGTAATCATCTGAAGCTAACTGGTTTAAAATCAGCTTCTATGATTTCTTCTACGCCGTCATGATGAAGTTTCTTTGGATATGAGGAAAGAGCGGCAAAATCGGGGTGCGGCATCGTTGAAATGCTCTGTTACATCAATGAGGAATGGGCCGACGCATTGCCATATTCTCAACCAAACCAGGAAGTCTTCAAGTCTTCAATAGCGACTTGGAAATCTTCGTTTGGACGTATATTTATCCAGTTTTGATTCAGTTTACGAAGTCGTATATATATACAAAGTGATAGCGACCTGGAAATACCTAGAAGGCTGATAAATTTGATAATAATGTCTATGGAAGAGCTGTAGATAAAATAGACATTCAACTAAGTGACCATTCAAGATCAATAAAGAGCGAGATACGTGATAGATAACAATGCAAACTGTTCAATATCCAAACAAGGAGGGAATACAAGCCGAATTAAGGGACTAATACGCAAATCTGAGTCTACTGAAGATGACAAAATGCATATCTACAAAACGCTTATTCGCCAAATTGTCTCATATTGTGATGAAACGTGGTTTCTGACAGATTACTACAAAGAAAAAATAAGAAAATGGTAGCCGACTGAAGAATACAAAACCAAGACATCGCTCGTGTCATCAGAACTCGAAGGTTCCTGGACATCTTCAACATAGAAGATTCCCTAATGCCAAAAAAAGTTGCGAAAGCTGAAGTATCCAATACTAGAAGAAAATGGTTGAACAAAGTCACCTACGATTTCCGAACTACGCGAACTACAGGTCCTTAATTGAGTAGGGCAAGGCTCATGTAGGGCTGTAATACCTCTTGGTAAGATAAAAGAACAATTTGAAGTACTTACAATGCACACGAATGAAATATGAGAATAATTCCTCGTCGTTGTACATACCTGTGATGGAACGTTCTTGATTTTGAACTCCCTTTCGCTGGCTTCTAAAGGAGGTCCTTGTTTAAAACTTTTATCTCCAAACAACCTATATACAACCCTAAAACCGAGTATGTTGGCCGTATTAGAACTCCATTGTATTATAACAGAGTTGTCTTGTCTAAAAGCGTTTTTCACAATCACTTCCTTTGTATCCTCTTTACCTCTTGCAGGATACGCTAATACCGTAGGTGTCTTCTGAGGGTTCTTCCAATGAGGAATCGATTGTTTCGGTGTCGTACTTCTTGCTGTAGTCGAAGACGAACTTGTTACCCTACTTGTCGTAGAGGTGCTACTAAAGATGGTCGTGGTTTTAGTTGAAGGAGCTCTAGTTGTTGAAGATGTAGGTGGTAGAACATCTGGATTAGCTTGAATCTGGAAATAGAACTTTAATTCAATTTCTTTTTTCTACGTAGGTTGTATCAAAATTGACGTGGCTATGCTTCAAGATTATATGTTAATTCTTTTAATCGTCAATTTTGAGATACCTTGTTTAAATTAAACAGTTACCACATCATCTAAATCGGCGCTGACAACCGTAGCAACTCCAACTGGTTCTTTAGGTTTTTCCACTACGACTTCTTTCTTCTTATAAACAGTTGTAGGTGTTGCGATAGTTGTTGTAGTAGTGGCTTTTTCTTTAAGTGGACATCCGAGTTCTTCGGGTTGAATGTTGTAGAAAGTTCGATCCCGAAATCTCGGTGGACTGCCGCAAAATTGTGGATTGCGTTCTCTACTTGTTACTTGAAGATCACCATTACGGATCCAATTTATAACCTAAAAATTTTACCGTATACTCAATCGAATATCCAAGAGTGCTCAATATGTAGTTGTTTCAGTTTTATTTCGTTTTTATCACAAAAAAAATGAAAACTAAACGTATATTGAAGCTTTTCTTTTTATTTTTATATTGAAAACTATCTGAAAAAACATTTTAATACAGTTATTAGGACACGACACGAACTGCGAATCAAAACTGAAACTGAAATGCTTCAAGCCATTTAATGAGTTGACTGAGAAAATAGTGGTAAAGCTGTACTGGATCTATTGAGCACAGGGAACTTGTGGGAATAGAAAAAATCCAAGAGACATCGCGGTTGATAGACCAAAACTTTTGGATGGTTCTGCAGACCATCATTTGAATCTATCACTTCATTTGAGCTCCAAACGCTCATGAATTTTTATTTTTATAATGTCGAGCTCTAAAATACTTTTTTTCGTGATGAATCGATTTCATTTGAAGTATCTTTTGGCAGAAAATCGGATTAAAACAACGATTTATCGGCTCTAAAGTTTGGAAATCTCTTTATCTAAAAAATACTGTAATGTTTTTTCATTTATTTACACTCTTTCTAATCGTGTAGTGAATAAATAAACACCGTCTCTTAAATTTTCAACTTATTTAAACACTTTACACTACACTTAACTAATTTATTTAAGTTCTTCAGTTACTTTTATACTTTGTTCTGTTCCCTTTGGCTATTTATTATATAAACTAACTGTACTAAACAAACTCGTTTATATACACAAAAAGAAATTCTAGAAAATAAAGGAACAAAACGAATAAATGGATAAATGGATAAACCTTCTTAGAAATTGGCTTAAAAGAAACCAATTTTTGAAAATAAAAAAAAACATACTTACCCATGCTAACCGGCAATCACAATGCATAAACCTTCCTCCAAGACTCAATCCCCTCAAAGTGTTGTTCAAATGCGATAAAGCTTCAAAAGGTACCGTAGCTAAAGGATTCCCATCTAAAGCTAGTAATGTTACAGAAGGATTTCCGCCGAAAGCATTTTCGGGTAGTTCCGTTAATAAATTGAATCCTATATCCAAAACACGTAATTCTTTCAAAGCACCTAATGCAGCAGTAGGAAAATCAGGTAGTAAGTTGTTCAAAAGACTCAAAGAGCTCAATGTTTTTCTTATCCCGTGGAAAGCGTTTTCGTGTAAAGTTTGAATGAGATTCCTTTCTAAATTTAAGGCTGTAAGAGACGATAAGCCTTCGAAAGCTTGATCACCGTTAGGTCCTGGTAGTTCCTTCAAGCTATTTTGAGATAAATCCAAAAACGCTAAAGTTTTCATTCCTTGTATAGCTTCAGGTACTTTTTTCTGTTTAGTTCCTTTTAAATTCAAGTTTTTCAAACTAATTTCCAAGCCTTTTAAAGCGCCCCTTTCCAAAGTTATATTGTTATCTGATAATTTTAAAGTTGCTAATTTTGTTAATGTTTCAAACGCGCCGGAGGGAACTCGATTGATCTTATTATGCGAAAGATCCAATAGAGATAAATTTTTTAAATTCTTCAAACTCTTCACTGGTACTTCGGTTAATTCGTTATCTTGCAAATTTAAGTTTCTCAAATGTTGCTCTAACCCCGCAAAAGCATCGTCGCTAATTTTTTTGATGCTACAACCGGAAAGTTGCATACTTTGTACTTTGAGCTTGACGAACATTTCGTCATTCAATTCTTTGATAGTAGAATTATTGATATAAAGTAAATCGAGAGGGGTTGATGAGGCGTATCGATTAAGAGCAGATAAGAGTATCGGAAAATCCACTATGTCACATTGAACTGATAGTTCGTGTCCTAAATTATACGAACATAGACAGGACGACAGTAGTTCTGGTACTTTTTGATGCCAAGGACATTGCGCCGTCGTTATAGCGAATACTGCAGCCGAAAACAGCAAAATTACTATAGCCTTCTTTTTCATTATCTGAAACAGAAAAGGAAAAATTTAGACCAGGACTTCATTCGCTTCATTTATTTCGAAGTGGTTGGTACCTATCTAATATCAATTTATTGTACTGTTGGTGTAAGGAAAACGAATTCCTATCCACGAGTAGGTGCGAAATACATTCCACCATCCTTTGTCATTTCAACGGGACCTTCTTCCTTTCCCCCTGAAAGATTTCGATTAGTAATGGGTTAGTTGCTGGGTATAAATCCTTCTGGTCACGTTGTTTGGACATCGTAAAAGTATATCTGTGTTTCGTTAGAACCTTTCTAACCAAATGAAGATCCTTAATCAGAATCTATAGCCGCGTAACGAAGGGTATCCCTTTGTAGATTGACTTTAGTCCTGGATCTTTTGACTCAGATAGAGATAGAGACGTGCAATTCGAGTTGTCAACGGGAGTCGCGCCCAACCTTGTCAGTGTTTCACAGTGGGAGTCCTCACACGGGCCAACCGCCAGTCGTCAACTCAAATCCAGTTGGCAACGTGAATCGCTTGAGTTGCACGCAACGCTAACTCCCAGTCGCCAGCAATCTCAGTTGCGTGCCGTACATTAGAAGACCACGGGTGCGGAGGGCCTTATATTATTTAAAATGAGTGATCAATCTCAATCAACCAATATTCCTTTTGTTGAAGAGGTGGAGAAGCATGAAGTGTTGTACCACTACCACCTTCCTGGTTATTCAAAAAAAAGATTACTGATAGTAATCTCTACTACTGTTATAATGCATTTTCAAAAACTAGCACTACATGTCCGAGCTCTGTTGCCAACTGAAACCGCATACTTGGCCCAACTGTGTGCGGACTCCAGTTGCACAACTCCGATTGCACGATTCCGATTGCGCGCTGCGCAGTCAAGTTGCAAACTCGAATTGAAAATGAGTCGACCCGTGTGCGGATGGCCCAACTGTTCTAAAACAAAATATTCAGTCGCTTGCCGTACCATGAGACGAAGCTACTGGTAAACGGACAAACGATTCAAAGAGTGTCCAGTTTCAAATATCTTGGTTGCTACATCACTGAACAACTGGATCCCGTTAAAGAAATAAAATGTTGAATTGAGGTAGTTCGTACAACGATTTTTAGAAGATCACTCTTCTCTAATGAAAATTTAAAATTTCAACTCCGGAAACGGATGATCAAATGTTACATATGGTGTCGAAGCTTGGACTTTGAAAATATCTACCATTAATCGTTTTAGGGGCTTTTGAAATGTGCAAACAATTGATGCTTAACAGAGCAAATGTTATTCGTGAGTTGGTGGATAACATTAAATGCAGGAAAATAGCTTATTTGGGACATATAATGCCGGTTTAATATTGATTATGATGGGTAAAGTTGAAGGTCGTAGAGGAATTGGAAGAAAACCAGCATCCTGATTGAAGAATGGACTGGGATAAGAGAAGCAGAACAGTTATTTAGACTAGCTCAAGATAGAGTTTTGCCATGCTGATCGCCAACGTCAAGGGAACTTGATACGACACGCTTTAAGAAGAAAAAAACTGCTTGTATACCAAAAATCATTCCTATTGGTTTTAGTGAAAACACTTGGTTTTTGGATGCCTAAATGTTGTTTCTTCTATCTGTAATATCTCCATAATTGAGACCAGAAATGAAGTTTTGAAGTGGAAATCGTATTGCAGTAGATAAATTCCCGAGTATTGGTAATTTGCTTCTAGATATTGTTAAATTTTGAGCCTCTATTGAAAATAAATCTTTTGTTTCGTTTTCATCTATCAATTTAATATCTTTTTGTTAACAATGAAGTATAGAATGATTTTTCTTTTCAACCTCAAACCCTTTAACTTCGATTACATGATACCTACAACTGGATCTTATTTTAATTTCCCGTATATAGTCGGTAGTTCGTCCGCTCAGAAAATATCATCGTTAATTTGTTAAACTTCTATTTGAAAACATTAACCTTCTCTTTTTGACGAAGGTAAACGTGACTAAATACTACGATATGTTTGGAATGTCATTTAATAAATGAATTAAAGATGGTATTCCTCCTTGACATTCTCTCGCAAATATAAATCGTATATTTTAACGTAAAATGTTACAAACAACTAACAGGATATATTTAAAAACATCACCATTCAAAAGTCTCCCAGCTCTGGCTAACTAACTAACTAATGATGTGACTGTAGATGATTCTATGATATTTAGAAAGGTTTCGAAGTACTGCATGGATTTTTAATATAAATAATTAATAACATTTTGAAGAAACTAATGACTACTATAACAGGGGCCTCGAAAACCGGGAAAAACGACAGAATTATCCCAGAACCAGAAAAAAATCTCGTGATACTCTAATAAACCGGAAAGTTTTAGTAATTTTCAGTGATCCAACCAGATATAGTAAATTGATGTTGGTATAGCTCACAAATCTTCCGAAAATCTCTTCAAACCAACATGTTGAACCTCCCTCGTAACTGCACTCATAGGGGCTTATGTATATATGGTTGTCTAACTCTAACACAATCTATCAACGCTTGATATTGAAACCTGTTTTGGGATTCCCCTGAAGCTTTTACAGTCTCATGTTGTTTTTTAAAAAATTCAGTTGTAAAAGTGATGCTTTGATTTGGTTTAAGCTATCAATTTGTTTTATTTATTTAAGAAGTGCGATTAAGGTAAATGACCCAATAATATGTGACAGTTTTTAGGTATTGTAGGTCAAGGTTGTTTCGTTAACACATTTAAAATTTGTTTGGAAACATATAAAACACACCACAAACAGACATTTTTACATATATCCTGTATTTAAATGGAAAAATCATAGTCAACAATTTTTCAAAAGTTGCTTAAAACATATAAAAAAAACATCGTTTTTTTTTGAATATTGATTGAAATGGCCTACGAACAATACTTGAGGTACTGAGTTACACACCTCGAATTACGATTTTCGATGTCAATTTCAGCGGCTTATAAAATGGTTTTTCTCGATTAAAAGCTTAGCTTCACATCAGAAAGAAAAATATAATGAATAGTGATTTGCAAAGAAATATCAGACAACACTCTGTGTATAAAATAGACAAAGAAAAAGATACCAAAAAGATTATAGAAACTGTTTGATGTATACGGTTCTTAAACTTTTGGAAAATTGCCCATTAACATTCAAATTAACTAAAGCAATAAGTTTCCTTAATCCCAATATGAATGGCAACGATCCACAACAATTTGTTCAACTGATTTCTGAAGCATTTGACATTTGGTTGACTGCAAAAAGATGTAACGCCACTAGACTGGAAGACAGCGCGATTCTGACGAATCAGATAATTCTAAATAAGACAAAAAACTATTCCAGATGTGATGGAGTAGATGATTTTTGGATGAAAATGATCGAAAATAGTAATTGTAGTAAAAAAAGCAATCCCGAAGACAATAGAGACGGGATTTTCTGTCAATAAGGAGATTTTGGTTGAAAATTTATAAGAAAAATCACTTACAGTCCGAAGATATTCCAAAATCTATGATACTCTCTATGAGGAAGATATGGCCCGGAACAAAAGATAAAAAATTACAAGATTAGCTGGAAACTGAAAAAAAATAAAACTAGAAAAACAGACAGAAAAACTGGAAAGAAGAAAGAAAAAACAGCTTGAAGATATAACTTAATTGTTTCGACTATACTCGTATTTTCTATGTTTCACTCGACAAAAAAATTAACGACTTATTTTCTCTCGACCGAAACCACATGTTATAAAAAAAAAATATAATTTGTAACCCGCGAGAAAACATTTACAGAACCAATTTTATTTACAACCGACTTGGTACGATTTTTATTTTTTTATTAGTAGATCTGTTAAGTAGGTGCAAAAAGCAGGTCAACCAGTGTACTTTTATAAGCTAGATTACTTTCTATTAAATAGGTATTTGATCAAGTTAATAATATATCTTACGCAACAATTTACGGTATTCATATACACGACGGCAAAAAATATTTTGGAAAATATCTCGTTTTTTCTTAAATATTGATTTATACATTACTCTAAGATAGCTAACTACTTAAATATGGTGCAGTATTTAGAAATATATTATTGCCGGAAAGTACGCGAGCTATGAAACGTAATAGGCATTCCAAAAAGTGCGATACACCGAATATTAACTGAAAATTTGTACTTAGAAAGCTGTGTGCAAGATGGGTTGCTCACAATGGAACAAAAACATCGTCCTGAAGATGTTTCCATTCCAATATTTGGCAATGTTTCACGGAAATAAAGCCATTTCTTAACCATGGATGTAACGTGGGTTCATCACTTGGACTGAAAGCGAAGAACCGGCTCCAAAGAAGGCAAAAGCCGTTCCATCTGCATGGCATCGGTTTTTCGTGATTTGCTTTGAATAATTTTCATTGATTATCTTGAACAAGAAAAATGTATAGCCGGAGTATATTATTGCAACGTTTGAGCGAATAAATCAAGCCAAAACGTCGCATTTGGTTAAGAAGAAAGTGTTGTTACATCAAGACAAAATGCACCAGCTCAAACATCCATTAATAAAATGGCAAAAATTA
Organism: Diorhabda carinulata; assembly: GCF_026250575.1. Taxonomy (NCBI): domain Eukaryota; kingdom Metazoa; phylum Arthropoda; class Insecta; order Coleoptera; family Chrysomelidae; genus Diorhabda; species Diorhabda carinulata. Next base: position 34,770,131 of record NC_079461.1, on the reverse strand, counting down.
AGGAGTTACAGTTTGAATTGCAACTTCAACCACCCTATTCGCTAGATTTAACACCCTTGGATAAATTTCTATACCTAGAAATGAACAGATGATTCGGTGGTCAAAGATTTGACGATTCTTATTATAAAAAGGGTATCGAACTCATTGACACTGTCTAATATTGCTATGAAGCATTGTCAACCTTATCATCAATATTCATCATTATATCTTTAGATAAAACTTCATCACAATAATGTTATTATAAGTTTTTTCGTCGTGTCATGATCGAAGAATTAATTCCTATTATTCGGTGTTGATTATTTAAGTCATGCCCCTCTGCAGGATATGCACGTATCAAACAAGACTTGGTGCTTCACAACAGGAAATAAATACGTGACATTTTTTTTTTCAGCCGACAGATCGTCTTGCGGGAATTTTATTTTCATAAGCCATAAAGTCAATTTACTTTTTTAATTATTAATATCCATCATTTATACCGAATGTCCGCCGGGAAGGTATAGTACTTTGTTTTGCCGCCATTTTGGTAAACATTAGTGTCGACAGCTCATATTTGGCAGTCGTGAAGTAGAAACGTGGCAAATTTATTATGGAAAAATATTCGTTATTATTATCGATTACTGTGACGATGAGAAATTTTTGGGACAAACAATGTGTCAATATTTATCGTGTAGTGAATGATTTAGAAGATTCGACGCCGTGCTCAGAAGCTTGGTCTTCAAAGAACAACTTTGACCTCAATTTTGGAAAACCCTTTAATTCTTCGTCAGTCATCATATTTGCATCCATTAAAAGTGACAATCTGGTGTGCAATTTGGTCAGGAGGAATCATTGGACCTTACTTCTTTGCAACTGAACGGTAACTGTCGATGGGGGTTATGATTGAAAACTTTTTAACGCCACGACTGAATATTTTCGACTTGATTAACATGTGGTTACAACAAGACGGTGCCACATCGCATACAGCGAGACCTCATTACACAACAAGTTATTTCAAGAAATGGTGATGTTGATTGGCCTCCACGGTCGCCTGATTTGATTGCCCCGACCTTTTTTTTGTGGGGATATCTGAAAAGCAAAGTTTATGCCAACAAACCAGAAACGCTGGAGCAACTCAAACAAAATATTCGTGGTGAAATTAATGAAATACCGCGTGAAATGTGTGAGAATGTAATGAAAAATGTTTTCAAAAGGGCTCGCACTAATATAAGATCCATTCTCTTTCATTTAATCAAAAATTACAATCAAACAAAGTAGTATACTTTCCCGGCGGATAATTTTACGAATAAAAAATTTTTAAAGCGGATAATGTTTCTTAATTGTTGTTTTGTATTAGGCCCCTGAATAGAGAAATAATTTTTCTACGGTTCTAAATAAACATTATTTTACAGTTTGTATGTAAATAAAGTTGACGTTTTTTATAGAAACGTAATTCAATTTCGGTTCCCATAAAACTAATATTTCATTAGCTAAAAACGAATAGTTACTCCAAATGACATTTTCAGATAATATTTTGATCCGAGATAAAATTATTACGTTACATGCAAATCGAGGGAAAACCTACTTTCGCACACAATTGAAACATAACACAAAACAATCATTTTGTCTTGTATGTAGGTTCCCATGTACTGTTATGTTGAAGAATTTCTCAAATTCAAACTTTAATTCTTTAATTGAATTGTGGCGAAACGCCAAACATTTTGAAATAACCAATTGAATAATTCCATTTTCTCTTATTCATTGTACGGATTAAATTTTGCAGTTATCTTACCGCCGTTTTGCAAATAACATTATTCTTAGGGCATTGACTTCATATAATATACATACAACCAGTGGCAGCATCAGTTCGATAGATAATTTGAAGAAACATCATTCAAACATTGAAGATGAAATAGTAATTCAGCGAACAACTCCTTAATAATACGAGGATCGCTACTTAAGTTTTGAAGTAGACATATAAAACCAAATATTTATGATTTTCCATCAAGATAAGCATTTTTTCCATTCCGAAACATATGATTTGAACGCATAAACAGCTTCTTAAGGTGTAGAAAAACGTTGAACTCCCAATTTATTTTTGATCTGCGGCTTTAAAAAGAAATCGATGATTTCTTTTTGTCAAACGTGGACTGTACGACGGATCAATTCGATGTTTTGACTATTCAAAAAAGATTTTGTTTGTTTACGAACAGCATCGATATTTTCTGGCACAACAGCCGATTTCTGACGATCTTCATGAAATTCATCTTGTAGCGAAGTATGACCACGATTGAATTCAGACAATTAGTGAAACACGTGAAGCACGAGATGGTGCTTCATCACCAAAAGTCGATCAGCTCACTACAATTGGTTTAATATTCCTCGAAAGTCACAGAAAACCATTTAATTTCATTTTTTTTACAAGTCAAATAGCATTCGTATGACAACACGTTCTGTCAATGTCAGATTTGACAGTGTTGCCATATCTCAAAATTTAAGTAGTAATTCTCGCAAATTATCTTTAAAATTCGTAGTTAATGAGATACGATGTTTCAAAATTGAAGAAATTACATTTTTCCGATAAAATGTTGTACTCAGTATGGTTATAGAAGTTACATACAAAAAATAGTTGATAAAAAATGATAATTATATAATTAGCAATAAATTTTAACCTCAATACTTCGAGTTTTTGATCGGGACTATCAGTTGACCTCAGATAATTCTCTGACCGCGCGCTCTACGTTCTTTATCTCGAAAACACATTAAGATATAAAAAAATGTTAAAGACAAAAGTTGTAGAGAATTCAATTCTCTACAATAGTGATTATAACTACAAATAGCGTAAAACCCATAGAAAACAAGATATTTTTAAAAAATGTAAAAAAAAATTTGAACTTTGACCACTGACTTTAAAACTTGCGATCATCCAATTATAAGTGAATTTTGAGAATAGTTTCAGGATACCAAAATACAAGTTTTTACGTGGTAATCTGCAGATAATGTACTAGTTTTCTCGGTAGTTTCGAATTTATTGTATAGATCACTTTTAGGCTGATTAAAACCTTCACTGACAAGTAAAATGTCAAAATTAATCAGTTGGGACCCTGTCACAACCAAATTCTTTTTTTCCCCTGCAGATAGAATTTTTTGATTATTCTAAATCGGTTATTGTTTGGCATAGAGGAATAGAAATCAGTGAAACACATAGAGAAATATAAATTTTTTTTGCAACCTGGTGAACCGATTCACCAGCAAAATAAATGAACGAAAAATATGAATGTAACAACAAAAAGTTCTGGCATAGCATAAAAACATTGGGAGGAAAGAAAATGAAGGAGATAAGACGAATCAAATATATAGAAAACAAACTAAGGATAAAACCTGAAGGAAAATTCTACTACTAATGGCAGAAAAGAAGAAAAAGAAAATATAAATGTGGAAGAAATCGGGAATGAAGAAGTCAAAGAGGAAATACGGAGATCCAGAAATGATCAAATATCTTGAAGATGAAGTACTTAGGACAATTTACTACAAGAAACATTCAAAGAAAAAATTAATAAAAGGGTCTTGTTTGGATATTTAACAACATGGAATAAGATAGATCAACAAAAAAATATGGGAACTATAGGAAAAACGAGCAGGGGTTATATTTTGGGAGCTTTTGGTTGTAGAGACTTGACTGATTCACTTGACCCTATCGGGAAACTCAGAAGTCAAATTTTTTCTTGTTAAATTGATTAACTCGTCAAATTTTATTGGGTTCTCTTGACAAGTTTCCGACTTTTCTAGATTTTTCTGAAATTTTTGAACTTTCATGTACGACTGGAAAATTTTTGGCAGCTGAATTCGAATGACAAACGTTCGAAACTACGAAAACTGCTTCAACAGAACGTTTTTGCCACACACTGACTGAAAAATTATGCATGCTTTACTTTGAACCAAAACCAAGCATTTGACAGGCCTTATTAACCCAAATGCTTTTGGTTTTTTGCGTCTAAAACAAACAAGACAGTTGATTGCAAAGGGTGAACGTTCTCCGAAAATGGGATTGTGACTTCAAAGAGATAAAATGATAAACTGTAGAGAGAAATTTCAAAAAATCGACCGCATTTGTAGAAAAAGAAAGTGCTTTTCCATTGGGACAATGCACCGTAGTTCGGTGATCCCCGTGATCATAAGTCACGAGTTTTATTTCGAGTTAGCTGACCACCCAACGTTTTCACACCATCTGGCCACCAGCGACTTTTCTTAATTTTAAAGTTTGAGTTTCATCAGACGAAACAACGCTTATATTGGAAAATAAAAATGATTATGGAAAAAATATCTTACTTTGGTCAAAAATTTATTAGACAATCGTTGTATAGTGTGTTCGTATATTTGTGAAACAATTTCATTTTAGTCCACCCCTGTTTGGTCAAAAACCAATTTCTAATATAATATAGTTTTGAAGAATAAATTTAAAACTTTTGAACAGATGTTTACATACTACTCTGTATTTAATACCTACATAACGGTATTTTTACTTTCCAATAATGTTTACCTATGGTTTTACTGAAAAAAAAAAATGATAAAAAAAGCGAAGTCACCATGTAATTTAAGAACGTTTATTAAAATTTATTATTTTTGTTCCCAAAATTTGTAACCACCGTGTATAGAAGCCTTAGATAGTTTTATACAGTATTTCAAACAATTTTTAAACTTTTTAATTCTCATTATTTAACCGTCAAACTTTGTTAAATTTTACAAAAATTAATTTCCTTCTTAATTATTTGTGTTATTACTCACTTAAATAATACGATTTCCAAAAGTCGAACGCGAAATAATCACTAATCACTACCCATTCCAATTCACCTGAACACAAACCCAACAAACACCATAATCTTTTAACAAAACTAAAGGTCACAAACGTGCTTATGTCAAATAAACTTTGGGGTCAACCTCTTTCTCTCTCTCTCTCTTTCTACGTATTGTTCTGTGAAGATGATCTCCGTATCGGTATTTCGTACCTTCGGGCTCTAGGTGAAGACACCGACACGCCCGAGTGTGTTACAGCCAGTGCTCTATCACAGCGGCTTTGGTTCCGTTTACGTACCGTCTACCACTTGCGTCTTGAGTAACGTCGTCCGGCGACTGAAGGAGTACTGAAAGAAAAACAAGTACCAGTTGGTTATTTTCGCGTGTGTCCACTTCGCAAGGTGGAATGCGTGAAGTAGTGGTAATTATTCATCTATGGAATTCGGCAAATATTTTTTATAAGAAATAGTAACCGTCTCCATCAAGGAGATGCAAATTTTTTTTTCAAATATCATGTATCTGGGATTATAACACTGTGGGCAGTCATCAAAAAATTATTTAGAATTGGAGCTCCGGGCAAAAATCGTTCCACAAAATGTTTTCACGCATTTGGGGTTGTTTCTGTGGGTACAAATGGTAAATTTGAGGCTGGGGAGACATATTATTTCCATTATTTTACACATTAGGTTTTAGACGTTAGGTTAGGTTTCATTGATTTATCATACGTAAGTTGTACCATGTAATTTCTAACATAAATGGAAATAATATATTTCCCCCGCCTTAAATTTACTATTTGTACCCACAGAAACAATCCCAAATGCGTGAAAACATTTTGTGGAACGATTTTTGCCCGGAGCCCAAATTCTAAATAATTACCAAAAATTTTTATTCCGCTGGTATCTATAAAATGTGTTTTAAACGAATCGACCTCAAGAGCAAGACTTCGGTTTACAGATTTATGTATTAGATTTTTTTGGAATAAGTTGTATAAAGTACAAAATTATATACTTACAAGACTTTTGTCTTCAGAACAATTTAAACACATGAACATCTATAATTTGAGAACTTGCCAAAAATGATTACAAACTTGGAATCAGCTGTAATGTGATTCCAAAATTTTTCACGGGAATCAACTTAAAAAAACTAGACTTCTTTAACGCTCCTTCACAGAAACCACATTTATTGAGGTCTGGTGAACGGGAAGGCCGATCTTGAGGACGATTATTCCAATTCACTTATTTGGATATTGGCGGTTCAAAAAGTCTTGTACATTGACACTAAAATGACGTGGTGCTCTTGCATAAACCAATGTACCAATCTCAATCGGAATGATGGAGGAAAATTTTGGATCAACTATAAATAAGTTTCGCCTATTTACTATATGAAGTCAAGTATTCTTGGACCGCAATACTACGATTTAAATGTTTTTGCAAGCAATAGATATTTTGGGTCGATGACTTTCGTCTAAGTTGGAATTTCTGGAACTGTTGGTGATGTTCATATTGAACACACTATTTATATCTAGCACTACACCAACGCTCACAATTACACTGTCTGACGCGCGTTTCGACTTCTCTGAAAACGATAACTTGGTTATCGAAACGCGCGTTAGACAGGAGTTCAGGAATAACTTAAGGTCTTCCAATAGGAAGAAAACTGTCAGTGTATTCAGTAGACACAACCTTTTCATCATGGTGAAATTTTCGAACGAACAACGTCTGCAAATGTTAAAAATTTACTACAGAAATTCGTTGGTGGCAGGTGGCAGCCACTTTAAGAGCGTGAACTCCGATTTTCGGTCGTAATTCTCGACCTAGTAACGAGTTTAGTGAAAAAGTTTGAGTCTACATCTTCATTGTGTGATGTTGCCGTGCCAGTGAGACTACGAGTGTCGAAAATATCGCTGCCGTTGAAACGTCCGTAGCAAATGATCCAAATCAGTCAATTCCACGACGTTGTCAAGAGTTGGGCATCGCCAAGACCACTTTATGGCGATTATTGCAAAAAGATCTTACTTTACAATCATACAAGATCAAACTCATTTAAGAATTGAAGCCGATGTACCATTCGAAGCGACGTACCAATTGGGTACGGGAAAAGATGCTCCAAGATAATCAATTTCATAGCAAAATCATCATTCAGTGACGAAAGTCATTTCTGGCTGGTGAAAATCCCCATGTGCTTAATGAAAAACTACTTCATCCAGAAAAGATAACTGTTTGGTGCGGTTTGCATACCGGCGGCGTCATAGGGTGGTTGCCACGTTACTGTGAATGGTGATCGTTATCGCGCCATGATTATCGATTATTTTTGGCCCGAATTGGAATTATATGGACTTGCACAGCATGTGGTTCCAACAGGACGGCGCCACAAGCCACACAGCACACGTTACAATCGTTTTATTGAAGAACAAGTTTGATGAGCGTGTTATCTCGAGAAAGTCGATTTGCCGCCTCGTTCGTACGATTTAACGCCTCTAGATTTTTTGTCTTTGGGGTTACGTTAAATCATTGGTCTATGCTAATAAGCCGACGACGTTGGAAAAGCTCAAAGCTAATAATGAACGCGAAATAGCAGCCGTTTCGGCCGAAATGTGTGGCCGAGTCATGGAAAATTTGGTCCAGCGAATCAACCGCTGCAAACGTGCCCGCGTTGGCCATATGAGCGAAGTCGAGTTCCATTCATAAATGTTTTCAACCCGATAATAAAGTTTTTGAAATATCTCAAACGGTTTTCGTTTTATTTTGTAAAAAAAGTCCTTATGGGAAAACCCCTTTTATTTATAACAATGCGTAAATTTTAACTAATCTTTGCACCTCTATGAGATCTAAAATTTGAAAATGCGTTTCTCCATTAATTTTCTTTTTACCAAAATGATGAATTAGTTAGAACTTAGGTATAGGTCTTTCTATCTTATTCTCTCTAGATATTGGTTTCTCTTCCTCTAATCTCCCCTACATTATTGTTATCTAATTGTCTTCGTGGTTGTCCTAATTTTTAACGGTTATTATACAAAATAATGTCTTTAAAATCACGTTATATTATATTTATAAATAACGGTACAAGTAATATTTTGTTTGTGGAATTAATTAACACGTATAAAGTAAGTTTTAGGTAATAGATTGATATAATTTTTCACAGTTAAAAAAATAGTCATAGAATGAAGAAAAAATTCGATTTTTTGATGACTGATAACATTAGTTGAAGTTCATTTTTGTGGTCATTAGGCAAAATTTTATTTTATGCTGTTGCTTAGGTGGCAGCCCTGATCGTACAAAGGTTAGGGGCTAAAAAATGAAATCACGCGCTTGACATGACAGCTGTCAGTAACTCACTTATAAGACAGTTGGTAGTTGAAGTAGACTATATCCAAAATTGTTGAAATCTTGTGACGTGCGCATCTTCATTTTCAACCCTCAACCCCCTATCCTTTATACGTTTAGGACTGACAGCAACCAGCAGCAAGTGTTGTTGAAAAAATGTAGAGATGTCTGATGTAGATTTTGAAAAAACCTTCGATTTAGACAGGATGCTAGAGATTCTAATAAAGTTACCTATATATATCAGACCGCTAGATCATCAAACTTTCCCTAATGTTGAAATTAGAAGAAGATCATAACAAATACAGGGTGTCTAGGACCCGTGAAAAAGACAGAAATTTTGCATTCACATATTTTCGGTTTGTTCTTTCTAATGTTTAAAATGAATTTGTTATAAAGGTAATTCTGCCTAGTTTATTCAACAAATCTGATCGTTGTGATACTAAAAAGTTTGATGATTCAAATAAATTAATAAGAGATCGTATGTGATGAATAAAACAATAGAAGTTGTGTACGCATTATGAATGAATTCCCAAATTAATAAAGAATTTTTTCCGTTCTATTTAATACCATTAACCGTATTTGCACGGAATAAAAAACTTTTGATATTGAACTATATATTATACAGTGTGTTTCGAAAAAAGGTAACGTCGTTACTAGGACAATAAAGATAAAGAAAATTTTGTACGGGGAGGTTACAGCTTCAAAAACATATGCGTATGGAATTTCATTACAACGTTGCCAGTAGTTTCGGTAGAATCGTAAAAAACGTGTATATTATTTTTTTCTTTAACCCCCCTTCAACTGGTGTTACGTTTATTTATCGAACCCCAATTATTTCCAGTTTTATTCCCGGAATATCCCGTATATTATACAGCAAGTTAAATAAAGTTAAATACCCGACTGGAAACTCTTCCTCGGGAAGTAGTTTTTGGCGTTATTTAAAGTATAATATCGGTCAATTATTTTCCCAACCCATAATCCAGTGACTGTTATTTGTTTACTTATTTTTCAATTATGTCTTCGGTGTTTATGATTATAGTTTAGTCCTAGTTAACCCTATAAAACCCTGTGATTTATACTTTTTGCACATCTTTTTGTGAAGTTGGTATACACCGTGAAAAATATGCGTCCACCAGGAATCTTTGAGGATAGAAAACGTTCAGGGCGGCCTCGAAAAACCCCAACCGCTGAAGATAAACGTATTGTATTGATTAGGAAACGTGATCGACGACTCACGGTCCCAGAGATAGCAGCTCAGATGAATCAATCCAGGGATATACCTTTAAGTACTTCTACAGTGAAAAGAAGATTGAGAGAAGTTGACTTTATGGAGTGATGAGTCAAAGTTTGAGGGTTTTGGGTCTAATGAAAGATACTATAAAAACATATTAAAGGAAAATTTACGTTCTGGTTAGAGCCAGATCAGCAAACAATTTATCAGCATGAGAACGATTCCAAGCATTCCTCGGAGCTGTGTAAAGAGTCTTTAAAATAATTGGAAACGAAGATTATACTGAAAGTAATATTTTATAGGAAAGTCTGATAGCACTTCCACTTCACATGTTTGGAATATCCTGCAAAACGAATAAATGAAAAGTGGGGTATTGGTTAAAAACTTACTTCAAGTTTGGAATTTTTTCAATTTTTGATTTCCTCTCTAACAAAGGTTAGAAAATAAAAAAGTTTGAATGAAAATTCGAACCTCAATCAATTCTACTTTATAAGATCAAAGTGTAAATAACATGATATTAATTAATTAGTGTAGATTGATTGATTTTTAGGTCTTTTTTCAGTTTCCAATAAAAAGACAGAAATAGGTAGGTTTTTACCTGTTTCCTGTACCTAATTTTCTATCAATGAAGATCTAATATCAAGACTATTTATGAATAGATATATTTTAGAAGTTTTTTGCCTTCGCCTTCCAGTCCCGAGCTCCTCCCTCCATTAGATCTCTTTCTGGGTCTTCCAGCCATATTTACATCGGTTATTTTCTTTGTCGCTCTTGATTCCGACATTCTTTATAGGTCTACATGCCATCCTTCTGGATCTTATGATTCTTTTGTTCATCATACCTGTTTGTTATTTCTTGGTTTAACCTTCTTCTCCATATGTCTTCCTCCTTTTGGTCCTCCTAATATCCCCCTAAGTAATTACGTTTCATTCGCATAAAGTATTATCAGTCTGATGACTGTCTGATATAGATGTAGCTCAGTTTTCTGAGAAATGTTCTTGGAGATTAGTATCTTGTTTATTGATCCTGCCTGTTTGCTTCTATGCTCTCTCCCACATCGCCATTGTTTTTTGATAAGTGTTCCAAGATAGATGTAACTGTTGACTCTAAGATTTCTCTTATTTTCATGTGTTTTGGGATGAATTCCTCCTCGTTCACTCTTAGGTCCGTTATGAAACCCCCAAACCTACTTTTTAATTTCTTTCCAATGTTTTTAGTTTTTTTTTGTGGTGTTTTTTCCGTTTCTTCGTATTATTCATCCCAGTATTATGTTAAATAACGTAGTAGATAGAGAATCTCCATGTTTTAGTTCTTTATTTGTGTTAAAGCTAACCGATCATTTCTCTTTTATGTCAATTTTCGTTTGAGTGTTCCTAACGATTATTTTCGTGATCTTTATCAGTTTTATTAGTAGTTTCAGGTCTTTTAATATCAATATAAGATGATGTCTTGTAACTGCCTTTTGGAAGTCGATGAAAATTGCAAATATCGGCAAGTTGTTTTCGTACCCAATTCTCTGTGTCTGTTACGGATCTTCCAGTTCGAAATCCTGGTATTCTCCTAGTAAAGTTTCTGCATATTCTTTCATTTTTAAATGTAGAGACTTTGCAGTACCTCAAAAAATAGTTATTTCTAGTTTCTTTTCAATTATTACTGATACAGCAATAAATATTAACATCTAGTACTTCATTTGATAGAAAGTAGATTTACATCAATGATCAAATTCACACTTTCTTCATTTAACTATTAAAAACTTTATTTCTAAGAATAGATATTCAGTTAATATAAAAATCTACGATAACTAAATTATTTGGGAAATAAAAAATATTGAAAATATACTCGATACAGTACCGGATTTGATTGTCAATATCTACACGATTCAATTCAAGTGAGGAACTAGTCGTAGTGCAGATTGTATATTTGGACATTCAGTTTAGTTTAGAGTTCGTTAGACTGAAGTAAAGGTTTGAAGTTTTCTGCTACACTGAACAAAAGTCACATAAAACAACGTACATAACCTAAATTTCCGCTGGGTTATCATCTTTATACCCGAAATAAAATTCAGTTCCATTCGCATGCACATTTGGTGTCAAAAAGATTTGTTCTCGTTGTATACCGCATAATTTAATAAAAGTCAAAAGAAGCTCGTGTCGATTGGTCCAAAAAAATGCTCTAAAAATTTAATTGCGACGTATCAAAAAACGATCTTGACACTGACCAATTATGGATTTATGCGGATGAACCTGGAGCTAAACAACAATCGACTGTGTAGGTATTTCGAGAAGCACTTCGAAGCTTTTTTTGGAATAACTGGACATGTCGCTATTAGGACAACGTAGAAAAGTCAATTCTGAATGATACACCTGCGTTTGTTTGCCAGAATTGTTCGAAACAATCAGGGAAACCAATCGAATCATTCTCCACAACTACAATGCGAGCTACCACAGAAATCAGTTCAAACAAAAACTCTTTTGAACAGTCAAAACATCAAATTGAACCGTCGTTTGGCACCAAATGCATACAAAAGTTAGCTAGACGTTAAAATTTTCAAATTTCAAGTATAATAATTTGAATATTTCTTCTAGTATAAAAGAAATTTTTTATAAACTATAGTCTAGGATAAAATAAATTTTTGATATCTACGCAACGACTTACGTAACACATCTCGATTCATATATGTATTTGTTGGCCGTTGTACCGTAAAAATAACTGTTCCACAAATAGTTATTGTGGTAAAGAAGAACCTGTTACTTGGTGCTTGTGACACAGTGATAGTGTATGAATTGATTAACGCCGTTATTATCATTAGTATCATAACGCCTTTGTCAGTATTGAAATCCGAGGTATACCATCTGCGAATTAACTAGAATATTTTCGTTATTATATTTATTATTGATATTATTATTCAATTAAATAGTAAAACTGTTCATATAAGGTTTTAGTACGTTACACAGAGTCATTAAAGATTCGTGAACACGTTTATGTGTTGTATTCAAATACGGCAACACCGTGAAAAACTTGAGGGGAGGTTTGTTCAACCAGGTTTTAATATTCATAAGCCAAAATGTACGTTTTTTTTTCTAGCTTCCTAATATTCCGTTTTGCAGAATGTCTTGGAGCAATTTTAAGGACCACATTTCCAATTTTTTGCTCTATAAAACTGGATAGAGAAAATCCAGCATCTCAGCATCTTTTTACCTGAAAAGGCTGCAAAGTTGTTATTCCCTCTGTAACTACAAGGTGCCCAAAAAGAGTATCGGGTATTTGTTTTCGCGCCAAATTCTAAACGGGGCGACGAAAGGGGTTCGTGGCGTCCGCCATTTTGTGGAGTTTTAGTCACGATGGAACAGTACTCAGGGACGCATCGCGCTTTTTGCGTACGAGCGTATTATCGTAACGGTGATTCAATAGTGACTGCTCAACGTCTGTATCGGGCTGAATATCGTACACGCCACGCCACGCCCAGTGACGATAGCATTAGGAAATGGATCAGGATGTTCGAGAATACAGGTGCGACAGTTAAAATTCAAGACTCTGGTCGCCCTCGTTCAGTTCGCGACGAAGAAACAATTGAAGAAGTTGAGGCGTCGGTTCGTCGAAATCCGTCTTTATCCATCCGAAAGCGAAGCCAAGCGTTAAACATCAAAAAATCGTCCTTAGATTTGATTCAATTAAAATTCAATTGGTTCAAGAATTGAAGGATACGGACTATGGTAATCGATTGAATTTTGCGAACGAAATGATGCAGCGATTTAACAACTTTGAAAACATACAGTTCGGCGACGAAGCAAATTTTCACCTGAATGGTCATGTTAATAAGCAGAATTGTCGGTACTGGGCAGTCGAGAATCCGAGACGAAAGCATGAACGACCCCTGCACAGACCAAAGGTCGTTGTTTTGGTCGCTATGTCTGCTAAAGGAATTATTGGTCCTTATTTTCAGGAAGATCAACGAGGCCGAGCTATCAATGTGAACAGTGACCGTTACTGCGATATGTTACGAAATTTTTTGGTCCCAGAGTTGCAGGAGTTTGCGGTTTTCAACTCAAGAACGTGGTTCCAGCAAGATGGGGCCACTTGCCATACCTCGAATGACTCGATGGAAGTTGTGAATGAATTATTCCCTAATAAAGTCTTTTCGCGAAGGGGTAACATCAACTGGTCTCCCAGAAGCCCCGACCTTAGTCCGCTTGACTATTTTGTATAGGGATACCTTAAAAGGTACCTAACCCAATCGAAGGAAAACGTCAGGTCAGAAATGGCAGCAATATCAAGAGCTTTGTGTCGACGTGTTATCGCCAATCTTCGTTCCAGTTTAGATGAGTGCGAGCAACGTAACGATCATCATTTGGATAACATCATCTTTTCCAAATAATTTTCCAATTCATATGGTATCAAAAAACAATAAAAGTTTTTATTGCTTATAAATATTTTTTGTTTACTTGAACTTACAAATACCTGGTCACCTTGTACAAATTTTTCAACAAGACCTGTTATAAAAAAAGTTAACTGGGCTGTGTTGAATAAATCACTACTCTCATCCAAATAAATGAAAACCAGTCGATAAATTAGTTAGCACTAGCTAAGCTTCTTTTCTCAAAATGGGTCTTCTTTTCTGGACTCAAAAATTACGAATTAACTGTGTCTCAAATAATGTTTTTACTATTTTCCAACTAATCATAAAACTAGTTTCAACAGTATCGTTAAATTTCTTTCCTTTTAAAGCGATTTTGGATCGTGGGAATGAGTTTGTGTTTTCTAGGAAATTTTTCACGATACTGTTTTTGCGAAAGAGAAAATTCTATTAAACAAAAAAGCCTTCTGTGCGTTGTAGACCATGCGAAAATGTTTAATGAAATTTTCATGCAGCAATCATCTTCGTTATCTAAGTTATCCCTTATGGATGATTACCTTGATTATCAAAAAAGGTAATCAGCATAGTTTTGGCGTGAAATTTTCCTTCACTGACCTTTGTATATCAACATTGAACAATCCCTTTGGTATACGGTCAATTAATCAACAGTGGAATGAAGATGGTCGTGAAATGTAGAAGGTTTTGGTACCAAATAGACCACCATCAGATGTTTATTTTTTTCAATACTGTATATATTAAAAATATGTTTCGGTGTTACTGATATTAAAATGACTCATGATCAAATCGCGTATAAAAGGTGTGTAGATAAGTGTGTCAAATTATTGCATAAAACGTTATTAATTAATCGTGAAAATTATATATTGGTACATGAAGAGAAAGATTTTATATAGAACGGTAAAGATTTCTTAATAACGTTAACTGTAACCGTAAATGGACGTAATGAGCTCGTTTCACGTATATTAAAGCGAAATTTCTATAATGAAAATTGCTTATTAATATTCACATCCCAATACATTTTATTTAAACATCCTGTATCTGTATCTTCTCTGGTGTTATTAGGTTTTAGAAAGCTTCTGTTTCTCTCGCTATCTTTGAAAATTTTATTAAATTGCGTCAGCTTAAAAATTTCGAACGTTTTTCCTCCAATTACCCCAAAAGATCTACTATGTCCTCTTTTCTTGCTCTGACAATGAGGTTCCTGAAGATCTCAAGCTTTGAGACAACATGGATAGATGTTTCGTTTTCTACGTATCCACACTTTGGATCCTCGGCTGGGCCTAGCGTCTTCAGTATTCGTTGAAGTATCAAGACATTGAAATCAAAACTCGTTTATCCTTTTCTTCACTGTTACCATATCAACTCTATGATAAATATTTCAAAACTTAGGCTGGTATATTCAATAAATTGCTCTGCAGAGCAGAGCAAATATCCATATCTTCCCAATAAAAAGAAAAACCACAACGAACTTCTCTTTCATTCAACATATTTTTAATTATAGGTTCCCAAGAGTATCCTTACTTGTTTCAAACCCTGTATACTATTATTTGTTCCTTATCTACCCACTTTTCTAGTGTTCATTTGCTAAAATAAGCTGCGGATGTTGAAAAGTCCCATAGAAAAATGTAGTAGAGCTAAATCGAGTTATCTGGCTGTCCATTCCACTATTATGTTTAGGTCTACCTTCTTCAAGATAATTTTTAATGCATGCGTACCTTAAGAGGTAGACTTAAATGTTCGTAGGCTTGAACATGTGTTTTTTTACCAAAATACGTACACACTAAATCCCTTTCTATTTATTTTTTCAAATTAAAAAAATGCTTCGTTCGAAATGCTGTAACTCACATATTTGTAGTATGACAGCTGTCAAATTGATATTTTGAAGGTTATGGCTAACTGAAAATCATATAGATTCGATCCTAGTAGCCCCATCTATTTGTTAGCCTCTTAACTTCACCAACTTTTTTTGTTTTTATTTCTAACCTTTATCAATCAATTTCAACATTTTTGAAATCAGTTTTTTCTTGACGTAATAATTATTCTGTTTATATTTTTACATTCACTAGTTTATTAATATCTATAAAATTCTACTTTTCTGGAGTTTTTTTAACTTACGAATAACTCTGTATACACAAAATAAATCATGAATAATTTACAACGCAATATGATCTAAAGAATTTCGATCGTTTGTTGTCGATATCCGGACGATATAAATCGAAAATTAACCTCAAATCGAAAGTGTAACTTACAAGTAGGTTAGGAAGGGCATGCGCGTATTGAATAAAAAAACAGGTGAGCATCACATGTCGTTCGGCAATTATAATTCACTGGCGTCTGTTTCGATTTTTTTTTCTCGCACACAGATGAAGTTGTTAAGAAATAAAACAAGAAATAGCAAGGTTAGAATTTCAACTGAAGCAGTAAGTTGCAATGAAAATTTGATCCTTTCCCGTAACCTTAGAAACTGAATTTTTCGTTTGTAATGCTAAGAAAACTCAATTTTATTGGGAAAAGTCACGAATTTCCCAAGGACAATTACCAAGGAATGCCTTAGTGGAATTATGAAGGTTTAATGTACCTCGAAATAATACCAGATGGTCGAGATATCAATGCCGACGTATATAATGAACAGCTGATGAGAAATATCCTAAAGACAATGACAATAAGGTCGGAGAACTTGGTGGTATTGAACTTTTATCACATCCAGCATTTACTCCAGACCTTGCACCGTTAGATTACTATTTATTCAGATGTACGGCAAAATTCTTGCGGAGGCACAAATTTCAATCCAAATGAGATAGTTAGAAGTCTCAAAAAAGTGAACATTAGAATACGATGGGCTGTACTTCTTCTTGTATGATATTTTGAGACTACGAGGGATTCGTTTAAATTATTAGAAATATTCTATAGTTGATTTCGACCGTGACCCATCCGTGACTCCGCCATTGACTCGAGGTATTCAATAAGTTCGTTTCAGTTGACTTTAGAACGGGAGGATACATGGTCGTTCACCTTTTCAAGAATCGACGACAGAAACTTGTTTTTCCATTCTCTCATTTTCTCATTTTTATTATCGAACCTGTTACTGATTGTTTTTTTAAGAAACAATAATAAAATTGGAGTATCTAGTACATAATTTGAGAACAAATTGAATCAAATAAATCGCCGGTACAAGTTTTTAATAAAAAAACGAGATGTATTTCACTTATGCCTGTAGAGGTTTCCAGAAGAAGTCAAGGTTTTCATCCAAGGAATCACATACCTTCATTATAATATGTCAACACTTATCAATTTTCGACATTAAGTTTTTGCTTGACAATCATATAAGTGATTCGTTGTGAATATTTTTCTGGAAATAATGAAAAATTGAGTTTGTAGCTGTCATTCGACGACAGTTCGTGTTACGTGGAAATTTCACGTTAACCGTTCATCACTTGTTTACAACGTAAAGAACCTTTCAAGGCAAACTTCATGCTAGGCTTGTCTAGAGTATAAATAAGGTCACGGTCGACTCGATAAAATTTTGTATTAAGGATGTAAATACCCTCAAATTTAAAATTTCTCATACACCTCGTATTGCTGTGGTATAAAACTTATCTAATTATCAGTTATGGTCCATTCTTTTTGCGCTAGAAGCATTTACATTTCGTTTTAATAAACTAGAACCATCTAAATTAATTTTCCAAGTTATATCGATAATTTGAAATGCAAGAGCGCCCCAAGTGTACAGTTCGCAATATAATTTACCGCACAACACAGCTCTACAAAAAATATTTGCGAATTTATATGTTGTCAATTGCCCATGTCACGAATGTAGAAGATATGGGCAAAATATGTATCCCAAAATGGTTCTGAATAACGTCACAATCGAACAGAACCGCATGTGGTTTGATCCAAGGATCCTTGTGACTTTTTTAATTCAAATACTTTAACTGTACATCCAATTTATAGAAGATATGGATGAGCGGTATAAGAAGGCATCAAGGCAGTATACGAAATCAATTGGTGCGTGCCTGTGTAGGTTTGCTGTATTTAAGCCAAAGCGTTCGAAGATGGCCGCAAACCAGCTCCAAACCAGATAATATTTGACGCGTAGAACCGTACGATGACTATTCAAAAAAGTTCAGCTGAACTCAGCATTCGTATTTTAGAGTCTGTATCCACGAATACCTTCAATATTGTTCGATGGATTCCCAAACTTCAAGCAAAAATTCATGACTGAAACGGGTGCAGTTTTTGAACAGACATGCGTAGACTATTACACTCCCGAAAGCAAGATGTCATCTAAGAGTGGAGGAAGAAGGAGCGCTAGTCAAATCAAAGACAACCAGATCCAGAAGCAAGATTATGATTACTGTATTCTGAGACCGCTGAAGTGCTGTATGTTGATTTTCCATAAATGCTGTAAAACACCCGTTAAACTTGATGATAGCTTGAAACGAAGGAGTATTCCAGCGTTCTTCTTCGGGAGAACGCGCGCCTTCATACCACGCGTCTTACGCTCGATAAAATATCAAACGTAGAGAGGGAGATACCAGATTATCCTACTCACAGCCCGGACTTATTACTCTGCGACTACCACATGCTTGGACCACTAAAAAGAGCCCTTGAAGGTCAAAAATTCAACATCGACGCCGACGATGATATAAAGGAGTTTATGCGAGAATAGCTGTTTGAGTTTCCCAAGGAATTCTTCGATATTGGCATCAAAAAGGTGGCAAAGATATATAACTAGTAGCGAAGCTTATTTGTAGATGATTCGAACTTAACTGTGAAAAGGAAACCAAAACTATTTGCTGTTAGGTTGAACAAGATTCGATTAAGAAAGAATAGAACAAATTTCGACTCTTGATGAAATGAAGAACGCCAGTCGAAGCTTTCAAATTGAAGAATGGAAATTGTCGAAGCATTTTTTCCATTCCGATAGAGGTACCTCCAAAACATGTGATTTGAACGCCTCAAGCGCTTCTCAGGTGTAGAAAAACATTGAACTCTCAATTTATTTTTGATCTACGAGAACTGATTACGTATCAAGGACTGATTCGTCTTTTTGGTTTCAGACAACCATTTGTTTCGAAGTGTTTCGTGAGCAAACAAGTTTTGTGGATTAACTATTTTCAGCATTTAATCACACCGGTATCTAACTCGAAGAAATCTTTTTGACAACCAATTCGTCACGCAATATTGAATGTATCCGAGTGGAACTAAGGCTCAATCATGTCTCAATCTCCCAGTATGTGACATGACGATCTTGTAATATCAGTTTATGCGCAGCATCGAAGTTTTCTGGCACAACAGCCGAATTTGTACGACTTTCATAAAACTCTTCCTGTAGCGAAGTGCCAACACAATTTAATTCGAAAAACCAGCGAAACAATCGAAAGTTCTGAGTACGTTCACCATTACAAATGTCAAACTTTATTATGTCAATGTCAGATTTGACATATTCGCATGTCAAAAGTTAAGTAGCAACTCTCGTATCAAACAAGACTTTAGTGGCGTCATTTTGTGAGCTCATTCGAATTATTGTACAAAATTCAGTAAGTTTGTTATCGAAAAGTGCGTCAGACGGTGTTGATGTAGTGTAGTATGTTCAACATTAAAAAACTGATAACTCCCGGATGTATCATTGTCAGATTATATCTTGTAATTCTGACTGAATTCGAATAAAACCGTTAAAAAATTTATAGGTGAGGTTTTAACGAGTCGTTTAGTTCTATTTTGCATCATGCCATCGGCGTATATGTACGAATAGAATACACGATCCTCCACCTTGACCTTACACGTTTTTCATTTCTTTTTAGAGTCTGCTTTACTGGGGAAAAATACTGAACAAGTCCTTTATTTTTATTTCGATCTGTGTATACGTTTGCGAACGTTCCTTTTTGTTTGGAATTCGATAATTGTATGAACAACGAATTTATTGGAATGATTTGTGAGATTTCACCATTTAGAAATGATTCATTTCCTTCAGTATTTCAGTCAAATAGATAAAATTCGATAGACTGAACCAACGCAACAAATATTTTTGACAATCAAATCAAGTATCCTTTAGCTAAGTGGGACCAAGATTGAATTCGAAAAACCAACGAAACACGATGTCGAAGCGAGTTGGTCGGTCGGTTTAATCCACGTCTAAAGTCGTGTAGAACCTCCAAAAAAATCACGATTGAATTCCGTTTTCGTGTTGTGTGAATTTCATTATGTCAATGTCAGATTTGACATATTCAAATCAGTGTTGCCATATCTCAAAACTTAGGTAGCAACGTATGAATTGATTGATCATATTTTTGATTATTTCAGTTACTTTTTCATATATTATTAAATCGTATTAAAATTATGAATTTTTTAATTGTGGCACTTTGGTTTTGTTCAAATTGGAACATGGACACTTCTCTTTTGAAAGGTTGCCTGTAGATTGAAGATATATCGGTAGAAAATTCTTTCAAACCAATAACGTGCGTTTTAGTATAATTAGCTTCAATCTTTATCTAAAATAGATAAGATATATAGACCATTAAAAGTAATGTTTCGTAAATCTAATTAATGGTTTTTTCTTCCATGAAAGTATTCATCAATTATTTTGCAATTAAATCGAACCGATTAATTTTCTTGCCAATTTAATGCTACGATTAATATTAGAAGGGCATTGTGTAAATTGGTTATAAATTAATAGCGGTTTGGAAGGTGTCAAGTTTTGTATATTCTCGAAACCATCAAAAGTTGCTCAAGTTTTGGTTAGTTTGTTTTATAACTTGATTATACCGCACCAACAAATTTTACAATTTAATTGTTTGGATACGTTCCTCATAATCACAATATTTATTATGTATTTGAATTTGAATAGTTGATTCGTTTCAACTCAACGTTTAAGCGTAGATACCAAAAAATTAATGCAATGCAATGCAAGAATTCTGTGGAGGGTTCGGACTAAATGCTGGATGTAGCATTATCTTCTAAGAAAACCTGTTTACAGGTGTTTAAACTATTAGAGACTAGTCCTAACAACTTACGACATGTTTAAATTTTCACGTACGAAAACTGACACCCTGTGTATATAACGTGATGTACAAAAATAAAAATTTCCTGACGAGAATAAAGCCTGAAAACCTAAACAATATATGATTTCAAATGTTTCCTTTTTACATTTGATTCCTGTAAAATTTTCTTCATAGTATGGTCCTCCATTCAACCAGATTTCAGGTTTCAACCAAGTTCATGGACAAAATGGGTGATTCAATGATTAGATGATGAACGGTAAGTTTATACTTAGTGGTTTTGGTATGGAATTTCAGCAAAATTACCTAAAACACTTACTGGACAACACAATATTATATAGGAATTGCATTTCAGTTTTTGACATGCTACAAGGAAGATGGTGATGATTTGTTTCCTCGGGGAATGAAATTTGAGTATCTTATCTTGACACTTAATGATAATACCCGACTTCACAGTGCAAACGTCATAAAAAACTCTAAAAGAATTTAGCTGGGAAACGTTTGATAATCCTTCGGACATCGCACGTCTCTGATTACACCTAAAATCTTTCCTTGGCGGTCGACGCTTCCACGATGAAGACGAGCTAAAAGAATATGTTGACACGTGGTTGAAAACATATAAAAGCCTACAAAGTTATGTAGGAAATTAGTGCAATAGTTGTAGATTTTTGTACAATAAACATTTTCTCTTTACCTGTACACTTTTTGTTAATATAACCCAAAGAAATCACTCTGTGGAAAATCGCGTATTTCCAATTCGATATCATGTTTATTATTAGGAATAAAAAGACCACATAACGCCCAAAATAACTATTGTATTTACTTTAGTTTGTTTAAAAAAATTATACATGATGCTGATGATGCCTAAAAAGGCTGAAATCGGTTTAAAACTCATGCAATTCTCTTTCAACATTTATATCCCGATAGGACGATCTCACTTAATTCCCCTAGAGAAATCTTGATATGTTCACGTAATATATAGCCAGAAAACCAGTTATTTTCATTAAAATAACGGTTAAACATTTCTTTTCTATCTGTTATTAGAAATTTCCAGCTCTATATTGTTGTGATATTCACCAAAACTAATTTCATAATCATCTGTTTATTCCGATATCATTGTTAAAGTTCGAAACAGACTGTACAATTAATAATATTACCGCTAGTTGATGGTATTGATGATAATGATGACTTGATAGAAATATTTACCGCTATAAGTTTAGTTCCGGCCTTGATAAATTAATTATTGAAGTCGGCGTTTATATTCGATTAGAGTTATTGATTTTGTTTTTCAAGTTGTATATAAATTTCAAAGAACTAACGAGAAGAAACAATCATTATAAAAAAATAAAGAATTTGTACGAAATTCATATATTCATTAGCGGAAATTCACTCAAGCCTCAATTATCTGGGGCAATTAGAAAAGAATATACGTCTTGTGGACTTTCTTAAAAGTATTTTTTTTTTTGAAATTTCGTTTGACGTCAAAAATACCATACGATCTTTCTCCTCTTCGAGCGAGTTTAAGTCGTGTGAATGGAAAAAAGTCTAGAAGAATAATATCTGGCGAGTGAGGTGGAAATTCAGTTTGCACCAGCCTCTTTTTTTCCAGTATATTTGACGATATTACATATGCGAAGACAAGCATTTTCTTTAAACAAAGAACTATGAAGCTTGCTTATATTTAAATTCTGCGTATTCTTACGGTATTCATTAAGGTTAGAAATTTCTTATCATGTCTGTTTAAAATTAACAAAAGTGAAGGAACTCGGTACTTCATGAGGTTACCTCCTTGTCTCAAAAAAAAAAGACTCGAAGTAAAGGCGTCGTTAAGAACCAGGGCAGCTTCACAAGCCCCAACTTTTAGCTTGAAATGGTTTATTAAGGTCATAATACAATATAAATTACGGCATTCGTTAATGTTAGAAATTTCTTGCGGATATTGCCTTTGGTTGGATTGGACTCCAAGTAAGGGCGTCATTAAGAACCAGGGCAACTTCACAAGTTCTTTACAGCTTCGGCTACTGGAAAAAGTACTAACTACCGTTTTATTACGTGATTTTTTTCTGCTGTGTGATGAAATGTATCAGCATTCATTTTTCTTTGAATCTAAATATTTCACCCCTTAAGTCAGCCTTGTTTTGCGAACAAAAAATAATCGGATAGTGCCGGCTCAGGTCTGTACTGTGGGTGATCAATATCTGTAAACCCACTTTCGCGACAAGTAGCATTGGAAATCCAAGTGGTTGTGGACTGGAGTTTGTCTTGAAGCAAGCGCTGATTTAGTCGCGGTTTTATCAATAATTTTTTGACGCAACTACCTTACCAAGTCAGAGTTATATACCGCGTTCGGTATTGTATTTGAATCGTTGATGTCAATCATTTTTTTGGTGTTTTTCGCGATGATTTTTGGCACAGATTCTCCTTTCCGACGTCACTACATAGTATCTCCTTTGAATTTCGAATTATATTAAAAAGTCTGTGCTGCAATTTCTTTCATTTTTAGGCACCGGTAACTTAGAACAGTTTCTTTTACTAATTTAACGTTTTCTACAATAGTCATCGTCAGAGAACCCCACCTACGTGGGTCATCTTGTAATGGCTCTCACCCCCAAAGAAACAACTTTTTAATATTGAAAATAATGGATAAAAGTCACCGTAAACAGCCTCGATTCTGTTTTTGATTTGTGTTGTCGTCCAAAATTTTATACCGATTTTCTTGCGGCGCATCTGGACAATCTTTATTTTAGAAATTTATTACTTTGAGCATTTTCGGAAATGAATTCGGAGATCTGACATATTTCTAATATTGGATCAATATCATCGATTCCCTCATGAATAATCTTACCTATTACCTTTCCTAATTTTATTTTTTTGTTAATTTTTATGTATTTGCGATGTCTAATGAGTAAGTACTTATGTGTATTATATTTGCGACAATAATAATATATCATTATTAAATCTCGAGAACAATGCGTTGGTAGTGTGGGAAAAACGTCATGCAAATAAAGCTGGGAAAACTCCTTAAACCCATTTTCGCTCTTATTTGCTAAATAACATATTATACTTAACATAGACGTCACGTTTAATGAAAAAACACTTATTTTATATTATTTTCAATTGTTTTAATGTAAGTAAAAACCATTAATCAATTTCTATAAAGAGTGTCCGATTCTCCGAAACCATGAATTACCGCATAAGTTTTTTATTCACTTCCGGTATTACAATTCTCCTCAACCTTATCAGTGCGACGCCCTTCTATAGTCGGGCCGGAAGCTTTTCATGCTTTGCTCTACTTTAGAAGGTCTAAACGAATTTTCTGTGCTTCTCGACCATACCTAAAGTCGGATACAATATTTTCAGCATTTGACTGTTGCAACTGACTAACATAATCAGTTGATATTGATAATATTGATAAAGTAATATTATCAGTGAAAAGGTTAAATATTATTATCAATACGCTACCCAGTAATACTTAGTTGCCGTGGCAAATATTGAAATCCCGTTATTAACTAGCTTTGAATTTATAATAAGATAAAAAAAAAAACGATTCTCAAATTTTAAAATTAATGCCACATGATAGATTTATTCGAATGGGCGTGTGTGTGATGAAGAATTTTCAAAAAGTCTTTTTATATTCACACTACCAATTGAATTTTAGTATACACACTTCTAGATGTTCAAGCATCGATCAATAATCAAATATTATGCACCTGTATAAACAAATATAAAAGAATAAATTGTCCTCCCACTCCTTTTGACTCAATAATAATATGTATTGTGTATATAGGCGCTCCACAATCAATTTCTCTTTGCTCGACGTTATTTTTTCCACCGGCCTAATGCTGTGTGCATTTGCAAACTGTTACCAGTTAAATAGGTTCTAAAAAAACCTTTACACCGATAAAAAGTAACCAAGGAAATGCGAATCCGCGTGGAGGCGAAACCTCTACCAGCCTAAACTGTCAGCCACTATTATCCGAAATTTAAAGCTAGTTTTGAATAAAACCAATTCCACTCATGTCTCCTATGAGCCTCCAAGTATTATTTCGCGAGGAAGGCATTAGATAATTTGCTTTTTCTTCTTGATTACTTTCCCCAATCGATGCTGATGCATAGCGTCCAACTTCGCTCTTCGCGTCGAAGCTTCCATTTTTTTTTAGAGCTAAGCATTGCTTCGACCAATGTCTCTGATGTGATGCCTTGAACCAGCGTGGCCTACAGTTCATGTCGGTATATCTCAAATTTGGGATTAAAAAAAAATTTATCTGCTCTGCTGCAAGCTGGACATTCCGGGGACTGAAAGTACCCATGCCTAGACAGCATATGCTGAAGGTACCAGTTAACAGCTTTAGTTTTATATAATTACTTAAGCGGTTGATCCAGCGTTCCTTGGAATGTAGAGAGCCCTTATAGGTAATACATTTCACATATATTTTGCTTAGATTGAACACAACTGAAGCTGAAATTGTTTGCAAGTCGTGGTTGGAAAAAACTTTTTATATTTCCGCTACAAAATATATTTGTACCCCTTTGGTAAGTTTTCTTTAAAAATTATAATGTATGGGTGTATTTGCTTGATAAAACGTTTATGTCACGCAATGTTCATTTCATGTTTCTGTGAGAAATCAAAAAATGATATGATATAAACCCCAATTTGTCTAAATCTTCCGTCTCTACATCCTCCAAATATTGTATTTCAATTTCAAAAGGTTTAGCTCGGCATGACATTAATTACTATTTTGAGACACACTGTAGAACAAAATATATTGAATTAATACGAAGAAATTAAGTAATGATTTGAACTAAAAAGTTACTCTCTATAAATAACTATAATTTCACTCTTCCACATGATTGTCGAACAAATTATTCAGTAACAAACCATGAAATTTATTTATCATACAATTCTGATTTCTTTAATCTCAGCTAAATGAATTTTCTATCACATTTTCTATTAGCGCGCGCCTAGCGGCGTCAAACAAACGTTAGTTTCTTTCTGTATAACCCTCGTAGATGATATCTTGTTTGTAATAGTCACACATTTTATTTCATTATAGATTATCTCCAGGTTTAGACGTAAGAACGTGTTTGCTGCATCAAAAACTTCAAATGTTGAATCACTGCATAGAAAGGAAAATAACGAGAGAAAACGCCCAACAACCCATGTACGAATCAGCAGAAGACTCGTCCACAGATGACGAATTCTACGATTGTTCGTCCGAAAAACCTCCCGAAGAGAAAAGTAAAGAGAAACAATCTCTATGGAATCAACCCGTCGGAAGATTGTGCAAATGTGGAAATTTGAAATTGTTGAAAACCGGAAACACTCTGTATATTCCCGTAACACAGGAACAGGTGAATCATAACATTTGTTCTCGATAGTAAACTATCCATCCATTGCGCTATATCTTGTTACTGTTATAACCCAAAATGGTTCAAGATCTACGAGTGGTTGTTGTTTGCTTCTCTGCTGGTCTAGAATATCCTCTGGCACTTGTTATCCTTTTAATTTCGTCTCTGTTCATCTATATGAGCTGATCCATCTTCTGACCCATGTATTAGAGAAGCTATTGATCTAGTGTATACCCCGGATTGTTCACCACCTTCCTTGAGGAAAATTGAAATTGCTCTGACTCTGATAGATATTACTTGGTAAAAAGATTTCAAATGGCAATGTCTCCAGTCCACTATTTGGCTAATATATTTGATTTGAACGTATAGAATTGAGCCAGGAACAACGAGAACCAGGTCTTGAATATGGTAAAACTCTTTGAGAAATAATCTTGAACGGAGTTATAATAGACTTTGTTCAGCAGCTTCATCTGCTGGACTTGAACGTTTGTTTTCTACATTTGGTGTAATTCACTTTCAAAAATTTGTTTCAAACAGTTTAACTGTTTTCAAAGGAGAATTTTTATGCCATAACTACAAGGCAAGGGAATCAGCCTTCATCATTTCAAAATCATGGACTCTTCAAGTTATCTTTGTTGATATTTTCTGCTTCACTTTTGTCGTGTCTGGTTCATTCTTTTCATATTTAATATTATCTGTTTTTAGAGCTTTTTTTTTTCTCTTCTTCGATTGGATCCCGTCGCTGCATCTGTCTCCGTAGTTCTCAGTGAACTCTGTCCTTATGTCGCAGTTCTATCAACAGCAACAATTATAGACGGTTCACAAATTCCGCGGCGAGTCCAACTTTTTGGAGTCCAAACAAAGCAATTATATAAAACGTCTTTTTTTGAAAATATTTCTTCAATACTCATTCTGACACAATCTAAAATATCAATATATACAATTTGGTGATATGATCCTTCCTTATTTCGAACATCTGTTCTTCCTGGATAGTATTTGTCATCGTTAAACCACCTCCAAGTTCAGTACATTATATCTAAATATTCCAATTCCTATAATTCCCGAAATTTCAAATGTTGTTTTCTAATAGGCACTGAAAACTGAAGACCAAGTGCAAGAACATTCCGATTTTCTCCTTAACCTCGGTTCAAACGCGGAAGCAACAGAAATAAGAGCCAGATTGATGAGCGCTTCGTTACTTTCCGATATGGAATCCTTCAAAGCAGCCAATCCTGGAGCCGTAGTCGAGGACTTTATAAGATGGTATTCACCTGCCGATTGGATAGAAGAAGACGAATTGGATCAGTGGGGTCAAAAAGTGGGACATTTAAGTTCGAGAATGCTCATCGCTGAAAATAATATCTGGATGGAAACATGGGAATCCGCAAAACCAGTACCGGCGCATAGGCAGAAGAGATTGTTCGACGATACGAGGGAAGCCGAAAAGGTTTTGCAATTTTTGGATTTGAGATCGATCGCACAGGTAAATCTCTTAATTGTTAATGAAATTAATTCCAAACAAATTTGTTATTTAATTGGACCATTAACTTTCGGTATCGAGACTTTCAATTCGTTGTCTTAAAAACAAGAATGCAGCGTCGACCAGTGAAGACAGGAATTCAGCGTGAATTAGTGAGAATTTTCGATTCGATTTCTTAAAAACAGAAATGCAGTATCGGACAGTGGGAGTTTTCGATTCGAAAAACGGAAACGTAACGTCAATCTGAAAGAAATTTCGCTTCGCTTTTTTTCAAAAAAAAAAAAAAAGTAATGTAGCGTCAATCTGTGCGAATTTTCGCTTCGCTTTTTAAAAAAAGGAATTTAGCGTCAATCTGTGGAGATTTTCGCTTCGCTTTTTATAAAAATGGAATGTAGCGTCAATCTGTGGGAATTTTCGCTTCAAGTTTTTTTTTAAAAAGGAATGTGGCGTCAATCTGTGGGATTTGTGATTCGCTTTTTTAAAAAAAGGAATGTAGAGTCAAACTGAGAGAATTTTCGCTTCGCTTTTTCAAAAAAAAGTAATGTAGCGTCAATCTGTGGGAATTTTCGCTTCGCTTAAAAAAAAAAGGTATTTAGCGTGAATCTGTGGAGATTTTCGATTCGATTTTTATAAAAATTGAATGTAGCCTCAATCTGTGGGAATTTTCGCTTCAAGTTTTTTTTTAAAAAGGAATGTAGCGTCAATCTGTGAGGATTTGTGCTTCGCTTTAAAAAAAAAGGAATGTAGCGTTAATCTGTGGGGATTTTCGCTTCACTTTTTATAAAAATTGAATGTAGCGTCAATCTGTGGGAATTTTCGCTTCGCTTTAAAAAAAAAAGGAATTTAGCGTGAATCTGTGGAGATTTTCGATTCGATTTTTATAAAAATTGAATGTAGCCTCAATCTGTGGGAATTTTCGCTTCAAGTTTTTTTTTAAAAAGGAATGTAGCGTCAATCTGTGAGGATTTGTGCTTCGCTTTAAAAAAAAAGGAATGTAGCGTTAATCTGTGGGGATTTTCGCTTCACTTTTTATAAAAATTGAATGTAGCGTCAATCTGTGGGAATTTTCGCTTCGCTTTAAAAAAAAAAGGAATTTAGCGTGAATCTGTGGAGATTTTCGATTCGATTTTTATAAAAATTGAATGTAGCCTCAATCTGTGGGAATTTTCGCTTCAAGTTTTTTTTTTAAAAAGGAATGTAGCGTCAATCTGTGAGGATTTGTGCTTCGCTTTAAAAAAAAAGGAATGTAGCGTTAATCTGTGGGGATTTTCGCTTCACTTTTTATAAAAATTGAATGTAGCGTCAATCTGTGGGGATTTTCGCTTCGCTTTAAAAAAAAAGGTATTTAGCGTGAATCTGTGGAGATTTTCGATTCGATTTTTATAAAAATTGAATGTAGCCTCAATCTGTGGGAATTTTCGCTTCAAGTTTTTTTTTAAAAAGGAATGTAGCGTCAATCTGTGAGGATTTGTGCTTCGCTTTAAAAAAAAAGGAATGTAGCGTTAATCTGTGGGGATTTTCGCTTAACTTTTTATAAAAATGGAATGTAGCGTCAATCTGTGGGGATTTTCGCTTAACTTTTTATAAAAATTGAATGTAGCGTCAATCTGTGGAGATTTTCGCTTCGCTTTTTATAAAAAAGGAATGTAGCGTTAATCTGTGGGGATTTTCGCTTCACTTTTTATAAAAAAATGAATGTAGAGTCAAACTGAGAGAATTTTCGCTTCGCTTTTTATAAAAAAGGAATGTAGAGTCAAACTGTGGGAAAATTCGCTTAGCTTTTTTTTAAAAATAGGAGTTGGGCATCAATTAGTGGAGATTTTTAAATCGCTGACTTAGAAACAGGAAAGCAGCGTCACCTAGTGGTTATCAGAAATCGTTTCCACGTTATACATTATAATTTTTTCCAATATTCAATTATTACAAGATTTACTGAGAAGAAATCATCTAAAATAATCGAATTGGTTGACAATTCATTTGTAAGAATCGAAAATCGATATAGAACCAAGAAAGCATTGAAAACTGTTTCCTATTTCTTTGGAGTAATTCAAAGCAGCCAAGGGAAAAAAGATCGTTTCAAGATTAAGTCTTTCTGTTAATATATTTCATTTTTAGCGGAAAATTTTCTATGGAATTTGATAATAATAAGAAAAAAAAATTAGAAGTATGTTGTGTGAAGTAAACAAAAGCGAAATTTAAATAAGAATGAACGTAATTTCGACGAGAGAAATTCTTAAACTAGTAAACTACTCGAACGGAAATTCAATCTCAAATCATAATTACTTTCTGCAAGTTTCAAATTTATACTACAAAATATATTTCAATTGTTTAATTAAAAACCGTGTACCTACAACGATCAACAATTCTATTGTCCTTTTCAACATAAAGAAAATTCAATTTCAGGATAACCACAAGATGAATACCCCAAAAATTAGTAATGATTCTCGTTAATTTTCTTGATAAAAAAAAAATATAATTTCGTCAATTTTTCATTCGATGACAGTACATTAGTCGATTTTTTCCAGATTTGTGAATTGATTATTCCGATTCTAACGCACGCCGCCATCTATAGATTAATAGAAGAATGTCAGACGTTCGCTCAAGACCACCAAGAACTTTCTTCTAAAATAACGAAACTAATACGTATCGGCGAACATCTCACGCGGGAACAAAAGGTGCAGTTACGTAGATTCGAATCCTTCATCCACGAAATTACATCACTAGAATTGCTCGTTTCTCAAATGAATTCCCTCCATTACAAATTGAATCCATCGAGGGCAGTCAACGAACGTATCAACGATATAGTTGTCCACCTGGTATCGGGTGACGAAGTCGTATTGGAGGATATGAGTGAATCGGAAGTCGGAAGTAGAATAGTATCCATGTTCGCGGAAGCGCAAAAAGCGATTCCCGGTGACGATAAAGAAGTGAATAAAACGTCGTTTCCATCGCCGGCCGTTAGGGAATTCGTTCTGCGCGCCAACGCCGTCAAACCCGCCGTTCATTCGGCGAAATGTCCGCAGTTTTTGAGAGCTGTTTTGAGTAAAGATGAATTTAGGTTATGCGGGGCTTTTTCGGAAGATACGGTCTTCTTTTAGGATCATTTTTCTATTTAAACATGAAAATATTATCACAGCGTCAATTTTCTTTCCATTTAGATTAATTTTGGTTTTTGATTTTGAAAAAAAAAATAGTTTTTTCATATATTTTATATTTGTTTTTATCAGGTTTATTACTGTCTTGTCTTATATATCTTATACTATCATCATTCTGATCATTTCTAGATATTTTTTTCTCTTGGTATCCTTTTTCTGATTATTTTCGACCTTTTTCTTTGTTACAAGTTTCAGGATGTTACAATTAATATTTATCCTTTTACGATTTTTATTATCTTTTATTCAAATCTGTAATCATTTCTCTTTTAGATCATTTTAAGAATGTAAGCCTGAATTTTTATTTTTTTTTATTTATTTATTAATGTTATTTCTTCATTTTTTTTTTTCATCAAATAATCAAATCAAAATTATTATCGTTTCTTCGAGATTTGGTTATTAATGTCCTTCTGCTTCTTATATTTTCATAGGATAATCATTTTGCTCCTGCCAATTTTCTTTGTATCATTCTCTATTGATTTTTCTATAAAGTAACGTTCTCAAAATATCTATTCAATCTCCCTTTTTATTTCTTTGTATTCTTCCTAGATCTTCTTCCACTTTACCTCTTCATTTTCTGTATTTCTATCTATTTCTGCCAACTTTGATCAAACTACAATATTAAATGGATTCTTTCTCTTTCCGAATTTTTCTATGATTTACTTATTATTATTATCCTGCAAATTTTTACATTTTCATTCCTCGGTCTTCTTTCAGGATAATTATTCCATTTCTGCCAATTTTCATTTTTGTCTTCGTCATTATTTTAAAGTATTTAATGACTATTGACTCAAATCTTGAATTTTACTCATTTTTTATTATTTTTCTTCTACTTTGATCCACTTCACATTTTGTACATCAGTCATTTTGTCCTTTTTCAGCTAATTTCATCAAGTTTTAATAAGTTATGTTCCTTCAATAATTTTTCGACCACTCTTTTTATTTATTTCTATTCTTTTCGACTCTTTATCCACTTTTTCATCCTATTCCTGCCAATTTTGATTAAATCATGTCAATGATCTTCGTTTTTTGGGAACATTTATATTTCTTGGTATACTTGTTCGTCTTTTTACTATTCCAAATTTTTAATCATCATTTTCCTATATTTCACCTTTTCCTATTTCACATTTTGTTCACCTGTCACATGTCAACAATTTTTCAAATATTTTCCTACAATTTCTATTACTAAATATCTTTATTTAGTATTTATTCAACCTCCCTTTTTATTTATTTCTATTTTTTCTCGTTTTAATTTACTTCCTCTTTTAATTATGTATATGCATTCCTTCTAATTTCTGTCGACTTTTATTTTGTTCAATTATCATCATCTTCTTTCTCAATTTTCTCATACATTAGTTACTATTATCATGTTCCTACCGTTTACATTTTCATTTTTTGTCCTAATTTCTTCATTTTTTAGTCTTCTAATGTCTCTGAAACTTTTTTTCCAATTTATTTTTTATTATCATAATTTTTAAGCAACACAGTCTCTTTTGTAGATCTTCTTTCACATGCTCTATTTATTAATCCATTGTAATTTTTTTTTATTCTTATATCATTTATAATTCATGACAATTGTTTAATTCATTTCATCCTTTCTTACCATTTGGTCGTTCTATTTGCTTTTGATTCAAAATTTATCTTATTTTCACATTTTCTATATTACTTTCCTATTTGATGTTTCTACTTCTTATTTTTTATTGTTTATTGTTTTATTTATTCGGTTTGTTTTCACTACTTCATCATCGTTAAAAATTTAATCAATGGTATTCACTTTTTTATCACCTTCTATTACTAGTTTTTTTTTTATTTCTTGTTCTGAATTATTTTTTTTTTCAATATCTTTTATTGTTATAATTATTTTAGTTAGTTTTTATCCATTTTCATTGCATCATCATTATCTTAGAAAAAAATAGCTGATGAATATAACTTTGGATGCAATTTATTCATCTCATTGTTTCGTAACTAACTCCTTCAATTGCTTCTTGGTCTTTTTCTTTATTCAGATTTTCTTTTCCTCTCTTTATATTCTATCAATGATTATTATATTCAAACTATCTAAAAATGTTAGAATCAAAGTTTTTTTATTACCTTTTCATGCCAAAAAAAGAAATTCTGTAGACTTAGAATGGATGATGTATCATATCATTAACAAATCTTCCAACTTATATTTTGACATTCAACTTGACACAAATTTGGAGTGTATGATTTTGTAAAACGAAATCGAATTAAATTTTGTCAATTTATGGAACATATTTATAAATATTTTATCGGTGATTGTATCATTAATTATGTTAAATAAAAGTTTTAATATAAACAAATCTTTGTTTACATATTCCTATTCCATTTCTCCATTTTCCTACATTTAAACCAATACTCATAGTTATACTGTCTAAAACACGTTTCGATAATCAAATTATCGTCTTCAGAGCCAAACAAAAACACTTTTTTCAAACGACATCCGAAGAAACTGTCAAAAATATAACACCAAATACGATTAAGATGAACTGTAATATTGGAACTACGAATAAGTATGTAAATTCATGACCATGAATTATTTAGAACCAGAAAAACTAAAAATTTAGGCAGAGGTTTCATTTGGAGAACGGGAAAATAGATTGAAGACTTTTAAGAAAATCCACAATGGAAAAATTTTACAGTGGTGTCATCTGAGGACTGGCAGAAGTATCAGTGGAAAAAAGTACAGAAAACTTGAAGGATACCCATAAAAGAAAAGCTGATGATTCCTGCAGTGGTTTCATCTAAAGACTACCAGAAGTATTGGGAGAAAAAAGAACAGAAAACTTGGAGAAAATCCACAAAGGAAAAACTAATGATTCCTACAGTGGTTTAATGTAAAGACTGGCAGAAGTATCAGGGGAAAATAACAGAAAACTTGGAGAAAATCTACAAAGGAAAAATTAATGATTACTACAGTGGTTTAATGTGAAGACTGGCAAAAGTATCAGGGGGAAAATAACAGAAAACTTGGAGAAAATCCACAAAGGAAAAATTAATGATTCCTACAGTGGTTTAATGAGAAGACTGGCAAAAGTATCAGGGAAAAAATAATAGAAAACTTGGAGAAAATCTACAAAGGAAAAATTAATGATTCCTACAGTGGTTTAATGTGAAGACTGGCAAAAGTATCAGGGGGAAAATAACAGAAAACTTGGAGAAAATCCACAAAGGAAAAATTAATGATTCCTACAGTGGTTTAATGTGAAGACTGGCAAAAGTATCAGGGGGAAAATAACAGAAAACTTGGAGAAAATCCACAAAGGAAAAATTAATGATTCCTACAGTGGTTTAATGTGAAGACTGGCAAAAGTATCAGGGAAAAAATAATAGAAAACTTGGAGAAAATCCACAAAGGAAAAATTAATGATTCCTACATTGGTTTAATCTGAGGACTGGCAGAAGTGTCAGGGGAAAAAGAACAGAAAAATCAAATCAAATGACAAAATGCTGAAAAATTCTCAGCAGAGCTACCAGTTCAAAATTTGGCACAATAGAAGAGGTGGTGGGAAAAAAAATTTGGTTAGGTTAGGTTAGGTTAGATTCTAATCTTTGTTTTTAAACCTTATGTGCTATTTTACGAAAATATGTTTCATTCTCACTTTTAAAGTACTTTGGAAGCGCTAAAAAACCAATCTATGTGCGAGAAAAAATTTTCTTTTGGTTGGAGCCTCACTTCTAATTTACCAGTCGATTTAAATTAAAAGAGTTCGCAAACTTTTAACTTTTTACTTCAATTCCTTAATTTTGTGAGGTTATGAGCACAAAATTTAAGTCAGTCTGAACTGGTGGCATTGTTTTGTTTGCCACCTCCATTCTTTTATGGTTATGCAAATAATATTCGCATTTTTGCGCCGATTTCCGCCGTGGTGTTTTATTTTCAAAGCTGATATCAAAAAAATTGGGAAAAACAATGAAGAATTGGGAAAACGATGAAAAACTGATAGATAGTGTCAGGTACTTTCCATATTTTTATGACAAAAAGGACCCATACAGGAAATTTCTATTGGATTATCAGTCATTTGTAATTAACCATAATTTACTGGATAAAAAAATACCACCACTAAAGTTTAGCTTCATTTAGAGTACGTTTTTTAATTGATGATTATAAATAATAAAATTGCATATATTATTTATGTGTTCGTAAAATCTGATAAATCCATAAAAATCTTTCAAGCCCTCAAATCAATATCTAGTCATAAAACGACAATAAAAATTCATTAACTAAAGATATGATGCTTTATTTCTTTATTGTCCCTTATCGATCACAAATTATAAAAAAATATGGTTCGAATTTACCAGATAACATAATAAACAAAAAAAAAATTTTTGACTCATATTTTAGTAGATTTAACAGACATGTACGCACAGCTAGGTGTGAAAATTTTTGTTTGTAATAATAAACAATCCATGATCAAGAAATTTATAACATGTTGAGTATTCCCTAATCAATTTTAGAAACTATTTTCATTTTTCACACTTCTTAAAAAATTATAATTAACAATTCGAATTATTAGAAATTTAAATCTTCTTATTCAATCATTAATAAATATCTATTTTGATTTTCGAAGTGGGATTGTGGCAAAATTAAACACCAAAGTGTACTAAATTTAATATATTCCGAGCTTTTGAATACTTATGTATAACAATAATTGAATTTACTCACAATCATTAGATTTGCGGCGGTTTCAAACTGTGCTATTTCTGTAAAAAGCATTAAATTCAATATTCAAAATTAATCGATTGGAATATTCAAATCGTTATAAATTTTCATTGGTTAGATTATGAATGACGTTGAATTTTTATAGGTTAAGTCGTTGTAAGTGAAGTTGAACTTTATAGGTTAGGTGAGGTTAAATGGTTGTCAAACGCGTTGAATTGTTTTTTCAAAATTTAAAAGAACAGTATAGAATTTTGTCAATTCATTGAACCAGGTCATCTGAAACGAAAGATTTGCATCCTTGGCCCCCTCCATCATGCCAACTTTAAACTTTCAACACCATCACTCATGAAGTTTTCTCCATACACACGACTCATTCTCTGATTTATTTCTGCATCACTATGGCCTTCAGCCTATAGAAAACGAATCACACTTGGCGGACATGTTTACGTAGCTGTAGCACAACGCCGACTGACGCTTGAATGTCAACGATAGGGGAGTGAGTAGGACGAGAGCTTCGCAGTCGCCTACAGCGCAAGGATAATTGGATATATGTATCAAAATAAAAGATTTCGACTATTCACCTCTGAAATAATTTCGAAATTCAATATTTCGAAAATGTATTTCGCCGTTTTTTAAAGGAGAAAACAACTACTTTCCTGGCTAATGCCTCGACCTTTTTGTCGATATTAACATCCCCAATGGATCGCAATTGCAACGAAAGATTGTAGCTACTGACTAGTTTCGACGTTATTACGTCTTATCACAGTAGTTTAACAACCCTTCGTTCGGGCTTGAGACACGAACTGAAGATAACGTCAAAGAGCGTCGCTATTTGGTGTTAAACATTCCTCAACGAACGCTATTATATGTATTTGAAATCTAGAGATCAAACGTTCCAAAAAGCTCAATTTTAATATCAATTATAGTGAAAGATTTATTTAATTTGCGTTTATTGAGAAATGAAAGTTTATCAGACTAGTAAGACATGGATTTTATCAGGTAAAGGTAGAGTATATTTCATATTTGTAAATCAATTTTATATTATTATTTTAAATTAAATTAGATTCTCAAAAAACTATAAAGTTACGTTACTAAAGTTTAGATTATTTGTTCGAATGTCATTGCATTTCAGATTTGAGACATTACTTAATGTATTTCTATTGAGTTAATTGGGTTTTCCATTAAATCACTTGTTTGAGTAACAAGCTTCTTTAAAAAAAAGATAAAAAAGACGCTAATGTCCACTTCAGACAAGCAGCACGAGTATCCTTAGAATTATCCTTTTTATATACGACAATTACAAAAAAGAAACTTCTGTCATTACATTCACTGTACGACGACTGAAGCATTTTCCTCGTCTCTTCATGTGTAAATAGCCGTTGAAGTGAAAAATTTCTTGTTTCACAACAAAAAAACAACAACAACATCAAGGTATTTTAATTAATTTAAGCGAGCGTTTTCGAATCGAGATGGTTACTTAGTAAAAAACTAATCTCGAGTTTAACGTTATTACAAACAAGGGAGAATAAGTAAAATAGTATATCTTGTACGAGAGATAACATTATTTTAGGAAAAAAAACAGAATAAATAGCTTGCGGAATTCATATTTTGATAATGAAGCTGATACTTGTGGGATTGTGGCAATAAAATACCAAAGTGTACTCTTTGTTTGATAAATATTCACCACACAACAAATCATAGTTTCGCCCTAGGTGCTAATCAGTTTGGGTGTTTAATACACACTTCTCTGTGGGTGGAAATCTGGATTTCTACTTTGACTACAGCAGTAGTATATTTGGATGCGATTATCTAAAATATCAAAAGTGAGCTGCTCAAAGATAAGTCACTGTTACACCTTTTTGAACGCACCCTTGAAGCACAATTGAAAAAACTTGATTAGACGCTGACTGGCAGACTGGTCCTTCAACAATGTAAGACGGTAAGCACCAAAGAGGAGCTGCTTGACTAGAAATGTTTCATTAAACCCCCGGAGCAAAAAAAAAACAATTTCGTCAGTGGTGTCACTTTAGTTTTGTGCCACACAAATGTGTTTTGAGGATAAGACAATAAACTTACTGAGATATTGTAAAACATTGACCAAAATTCAGCGAGCGACTGACCGACGAAGTTTATTCACGACCACGTCGAAAGTCAAATATTGACTGGATTCAGACATCAGTGATTATCACCCCATCCCTCAAGAATCACTTGCAGGTTGCAAATGCTTCAAGATCGATGATGAATGCCAATCAATGGATTGGTGGGAGACTTCTTCGACTTAGGAATAGAAAATCTGGCTTGAAAATTTTGTTTAAAAAAATGGAAACTATGTTGAAAAATAGATAACAATGTGAGTTGTTTAACGATATTTAAATTACCATAAAGCAAGTTTCTATTTATGCGACTACAAGAAAAAATTGACAAATCGAAACGAAATCAATTCTGTGCCAACATATGAGGCATAATAATTGAAACAAATGCAGTAAAAGGAAATGCACGTATGGAAATTCTATCACTGTATATCGAAGTTTTATTTGTTTTATCAAAACCAATAGATTTCTGCTGACATATAATTTTTCATTAGTTGTAGTGTTTGTTTGATTTGAACATTCCAGTTCTCTTGTTCGTGTGTTAAAAATCCAGCTACACGGTGTTTTTTGGTTAATTGAGAAGCAGTTTCAGCTACATTGGTAATAATTTCAGTATTTCTTCAAATATTTCGCACGGTTTCTGAAGTTACTTTTACGTTTCGAGCTTCAACTAAACTCTTGTTGAAGCCTTTACATGTCTTCTTTATCAAGCTTGCAGTTTCAAAAATCTTTGTTGTTGTTGTCGACGGTCGATCTTGCACTGACCTTCTACCACATCTTCCGGTCTATTTACATCTCGCAACTACCCGGAACATTTGGTGGCACAGTCTGGGAATCGCCACTTGAAAGTTAAATGCACTTCCATGTAATCGGTCCAAAATAACGTTTTGTTCGAATATTTAGGAACCGTACTTCTCAGAGCGATTCCCACAGAGAGTAAGTGACTTCAAACTTTTCTGTGTCTATCGATATTAACCTGGATACATCGGTCCTTGAGAAAGCTACTAAGTCAGTCGATAAGTTAGGACGACAAACCGTACGAATTTGTTGTCGTGCCAAACCTTGTCAAAAGCCTTTGATATTTCAAATAATCAATTTAAAATGCGATTAAATTTTTTAAATGAATGTATATTAATATAAAGTCTGAATAATTTTCAACTAATTCTGTAACTAATCTGGAATCATTGTAACGGTGTAACTGGTAAAAAATTAAAGAAAATCTTAGACGTTATCCTGTCCTCTTTGGAAACTTTCGATGTTTTTCCGTTAATTGGCGTTTTCCCGCCGGTAACTATGACGACGCGAGGTCGATTTGCGCAGAGCTTTTCCATATCCGATCGCTTTCCCAGATGATCTCACCGCACACACTTCGAATTCAGATCACGAATACACCGCGTCGTTTGTTAGTTTTCCGTCAAACGTTATCACAGTATGATACTAACGTGAGTTTAAGTTCTAACGATGATTACGACGGGGAAATACATTGACGTTATGTGATGTTAGTGCGACAGTGAAAATCGAAAACTGTCGCTTTTCTCTTATTGGTTTCTCTTTAAGTGAGTACTAGTTTTTTTTAACCCCTTCTCCGAGATCTTTCGCCCTAGAACGTAGAACTTTAAAATAAACCGCGTATAAAACATGCTGGGAATTAATATCTCATTCAATATATTTAGATTATTTTGTAACTTGGATTATATACCGATTTAATCCGAAATGAATAGAAGGTAAACAGTTACGTTATTGAAGATGATAATTTCGTTTACGAAACGAGTGTGGTATATAATATCCGATTCTAGAAACTCGAATTAAAGCTGGGTGTTAGTTTTAAATAGACAAATCTTTCACTGTATACAATTTTTAAGGAGATACTTTTGTTTTTTCCAGCAAAATAAACTGAAAGTGTTAAGTTTATTTTCAATTAAATTGAATAATTACCTCGTTTAAATAAGTTGAAGTATCTATGAAATTTCATGGGCATAAAGCAATATTAAATCTTTTATTTGATTGCAATAAAGATGTTATTGAGTTTCCACGCACACATGACTTGAATTGCATTATTTTTTTCTTCTTCTTTTATAGTTGAAATCCGTTAAGGTCTTTACAATATTTTCAAGGCGATTGAACCGGATTATACTAAATTTAGAACATCAACTCGGGTTATTTTTGTTTTTAATACATAAATTTTTATTCATCCATATAGAAAATAAATTATGTTTGTTTTGATTATTTTGTGTTAACGTTTCTTATTTCTTAGAACCCTTTTAAATGTTTTTGTTGCTGAATTGATGGTTCAATCTTGGGTATCTTCTGATCAATACAACATGTAAAAAATTGAAGTCGATCTTTATGTAACTCAATGTTTGCTGCAGATCTATTAATCACACATCGATAGAATGTCCAGCCAATGTCTTCTTACCAACGGCGTCCCGTCAGGAATCCTGTTAGTCCTTACAAAGATTACCTTCTCTAGTTATAGCTGTACATTATCCTAGTGACTAGTTTTACCCCCATATACCTTACGGTGTATGATGAAAATTCCTTTTTAAATCAATTACGTATATTTTTGTATGGTGTTTTGACGCCATTAGTTTCAACAGCTTAGTTTTGACGTAATTTTTTTCTCAAAGCTTAACTTTTTCGGTAAAGTTTAGTTAATTGATTTGTTTAATAACCTAATTAACAAACAACCTGTGTTGTCTCAAACATTCGTTTTTTTACTGAACTTAATGTTGATTAATACTACTACATTTATTTGTTTGAGGAGCGTTTTGTTAACCTAGTTGTCGTCTTCAGAGAATAAGACTTTTTATTATAATGAGTTAATGATATTCATTAAACCGATAGGAATTTATTTTAATACATTGCGTATTCATGTCAATATAATTTGTTTCAATTTTATTTATGTCTATGTTTAACAATCGTTTTTTAATATAAAATAAAGATTGTATCTACCATAGAGCGATATATTGATATTTGCCGAGGAAGTCAATAAATCGTGGAGGTTTACAATTAGCAAATATATATTCAATATAATACAAGACTATTTCATTTTTCATATGTCGAACAGGAAAATAAAACATATATAGTATTCACGTAGATGATAAAGATTTTCACCAAATATGGAATTTCTATAAAAACTGTTTCAATACTTACATGACTTGGAGGGCTTTTACATCGTTTACAGAACATGAAAGCCTCATAAATACCGAAAAAATATGCTACAACTAATGGACAATGTTAATCAAAGGTAGGTAGATCAGCGCAATTCTTTTAAACATGGGGTATTTAGTTTCAAAATTTTCTCGAAAGCTTCATATTAGTATAAGCCATAGAAGACATTATACATTATCCGAATATTTCAAAAAACAATACAATTACAAGTGCCTTGTACTAATATTGATGCTGTTTACATAGGGCAGACATCTCAGTATTTAGAAAATAGATTAATAGGTCATCAATATGATAAAAAGAATAAAACTTCATTAACGGACCGTGAAAAATAAAAAAAGATTCAAAAATTCTTGGAACGGAATATAATACATGAAAAAGAGAATTTTTATAAATATCTCACAAAGAAAAAGCTATAAATGATAAAAAAGACCTTGATAACTTCAGTGGAATTCATAGTTCTATTTTGTAAATTCTAATAAAACTAAAAATAATTTAATTGATTACAGCTATATATTTGAGATGTAAGGACTAAGGAAAATTCATTTTTCTTGTCAGAACACAGTTTTAGTTTGATTTTATTCTTATTTTGAAATTCATGATTTAAGTGATCTATTGATTAATATAAATGTACAAATTGTCAGTGTCAATTTTAAAACAGAAGTGACCTAAAAACGAGAACATTTAGAAGCATTATTATATCAAAAGGTCTAAGAAATAAGAAACTTGTACTATTATCTGTACCTAAGGATGATTTACTAAATCTAAATACTTTTGAACCATATTTCGACAAATAAAAACCATAACGGATCCTCTATGATTCTT
This sequence comes from Diorhabda carinulata, assembly GCF_026250575.1. Taxonomy (NCBI): domain Eukaryota; kingdom Metazoa; phylum Arthropoda; class Insecta; order Coleoptera; family Chrysomelidae; genus Diorhabda; species Diorhabda carinulata. The sequence goes on along the minus strand of NC_079461.1, from coordinate 34,728,692 downwards.
TGAAATAGGATTTACATCTAAAGTTCCTCCTGTTTTGCGCTGAGATCAGTTTCCAAAGAACTTAAATTATCCACCTCTTCAACAGTCTATTATGCCCTTATTGAGTCGCAGCAGGGTTCACTGCAGGGACTTCTTAAAAATTCATCTTTGAATCCGTCTGCCTAATTCGTAAGCACGTTTCTCCAATTTCAGAATTCCACTCCACGTTCAGAATTAGTTAAGGGCTCAATATTTTACAATACAAAAAATGCACAATCACTTGCCGATTGAAATCAAATCGATACCATCTTTTCCCGCGTTCCGCAATAATTTAAGGGCATATTTACTGGAAAGTCTATCTTTCATTACTCGAAACAGTGCAGGAAGTTTTTTGTCAGTTCCTTCCTTTGACTGTAAGAAAGAGTGCAATATTCGGCAAATAAGATGGGTGGTCCAACACTGGGATCTTGTAATTGGTTAGAAACAGATTTTGCACTATACTCACGTTAAAATTATCATGTAAAGTTCACCGCACAGATTATTTATCAAACTTTTTCGATATTTTCATCATTTCGTCCATCTTGAAAACGCCTAAGCCACCCAAAAACACGTGGTCCCGACAAACATTCATTACCACACACTTTCCATAAATTATAAGTTTCAGCTGCAATTTTTCCAAGCTCCAGCTCAATCACTTCGGGCAAAACATAAAATCGACGGCAACGGCTACACTGATTTGTCTATAAACACGGTCGACATTGCATTCGAAAGAGTACCCTTCAGCTTAAATAGCTGAAAGTCGTTAAAATGACGAAAGACCCTTCAAAGTACTGAAATATTGTTAAGGATTACTGCGATTTCCAAATATCTAGACAGTTATAAAATTTGCAGGGAAAAGAGATATAACTCAAAGGCGATAACTTGATTATAGACACAGATAATGTAATAGTGAGTGTAGGTTTAGTGGTAGTAGTAGAGCAAGAAGTTATAAAAGAAAATTAGTACGAGGAGGCTATTAACTCAATTCAGAATAATTTTCCTACATTTTCTCATCCTCCCTACTAACAAACATACATCCGGCGATAATTATATTGTTACCAATCCACGTGTATATTTAATTCAATTATCAGTTGATTTCCACGCATTTTTAACGCTGGAGGATTTTACTGTTATTATATTTGCAAATAGTATCGACAATAAGTTTACATTAGCTGATATTTTTCTATAAGTTTATTGGCATCGTAAAAATTCCTTTGATAAAGAGACTTTACCATTTTTTCATTCTGTTACCAATATATATATAAATAATAATATTTTATAGAAAAGGTGCACGAACGGGAAACGCGCGGTGATTGAATACTTGCGTTCAAAAGACTTGACCTTGACACAATTTCAAAAAAAATTGGGGAAATCTGCAGAATGCCATGATGGGAAGGTACCTGTGAGTTTAAATGTTGTAGAAAATTAGTTGAATTGGTGAAAAATTTCTAAGAAACAGTTCAATTTGGTGAAAATTTCTTTTTTTTTTATTTAATTTAATGTTTTGGTCAAAAATTAAATTTTTCATGACTGATATTGTCAAAAATTTGCCTTTTGGTAATGTCACAAATTTGTGTCCTTCTCATAGTCAAAATACCGATTTTCTATATTTAATTTGGTCAAAATCTCAGTTAATTCTATATAAATTGGTTTTATTTTATTAAAAATTTGTTCTATTCAGTCCATTTTTGCTTTACTAAGATGAAAGTATCCAAAATAAGATACTGAAGTTCAGTGTAGGCAAAATTCCCGGTCTCTTGTGTTTAATTTGTTCCAAAATGTGTTTTTCTGAGTTAAATTTAGTCAAACAATTTGCGAATTTAATTTACTATTCGTTAAGTGTAAGTGCTAAGTAATTTTTTTAGCCACATCTTTAGCAGCGTTATTTCAATTCAATCAAAAATTTGAAAGCTATAATACGTGAAGGCATTCCTGTTCAAAAAATTTGAGAGTCACTCATTCAACGTGGTCGACCGCAGTCACTACGATCGAAAATTTTGAAAATGTAAAGCTGTAATTTTGGTAGATTACCTACAAATGAAAAGAATTTGCACAATGCAACAACAGCTCGATTTAGTTGGGTTTACAGGTTTTTGAGAAAATCTGCGTGGTACACGATTTCATTAGTATAATGATGATATTTGGTGTAAATTATTGGTTAGTAAAATTTTTTCTTCACAAATATATTAGAGAATTGACGGAAAAATGTTTTAACTTGAAATGATTCTTAAAATTTGATTCTATGTAAATATTAAAATAACAGAAAAACAAAAGTTCCATATTACGATTTTTTATATTATTTTGAAAGAAAATTGGTACTTTTTAATGAATAAAGGGGTTAATTTCTAACGAAAACCCGGTACGAATTGCGGTGTATTCGCATAGGGTGGTAATAAAAAAATGTGTACAATGTTATTAATCATTACGGCTTCTTCAAAACGCTGATGGGTAATAAATCATTTTCCAACGTGTATAATTATGGAGGGTGTGGTATAAGGAACTCGAACTATTTGTTTTATGTTTCAAAAGCGTTTTCTTTCATGTAAATTTACTTGAATATCTAATTGATCGAACTGTAATTTTTGTTTCAGATGTTCTCTGGATTGATGAGTCACCTTTGAAATAATGACGGAATGAATGCAATCTTCTTCTACCTTCCGCTTTTTTTGATATCGGCTCGCGGCGAATATCCCAATAATCATGATCATTGCCAAAGCCGAATTCTTCCTAACCCAACCATTCCAACCCGACTGAACATAAACTTAAATTATCTTCTAGTAGATATAAATAAAAAGTTTGGGAAACTGAATAATATAACAGCGTTGTCTAGAGAAATCCTCCAGAACGATAAAGTACTGGGCGTTATTTTTTTCTCTAACGCGCATAATTTGTTGGCTTTAAACGTTTCGAAGAGACTGAAGATTTTCTATAATAGAACTGCAGAGACGGAAACATTTTGGGAATCCCTTAATGTTACGAAAAATGGATGGGGGAAGGCTTTTAAAGACTGTGATTTTTTGAAAACGTGGGTTTACCCGTTTACCTTAACAACTTTCAATACAACTATAGGGTTGTTTATACAAGTCGACTTAAATCAATGTGATGATGGACTCGCTGACATATTTAATGGTAGTCATAACTGTAATAGAGAAACAATGCTAGTAAGTACCGAAATTTTTGTCATTCTATACTTTTGTATCATCGGGCATAGAGCTGAAGTATATAAATCTTACTTAGTCGTAACAAACTGTTGTCTTTATTCCAACAAATCTTAAAATGTGTGGCTCAAATCGAATAGACCCCAAGTGCATTGTAATTCATAAATATACAAATTAAGTCGAAGAAAAAATACGTAATGTCAAGATTCCCAACAACTATAGGCAACACTGTACTAACTCAGTTGGTAAAATAAGGATGATTAGCGAAAATTTGAAGCGTTGTCTTTGAAATTGATTTTTATTTGAAATGAGGCGTTTGGTCAGCATTCGTTTTTATTATTTCGCTGATATATTGAGGGTAACTTCCCTTCCAAATTAGGTACTATCTAAACGTCAAGAAAAAATTGAACCATAAAATTTTCCACGTGTTAAACTAATATCCACGTTAGGTTTAGAAAATCAATTTTATTAGAGACAATCCAGATAACTTCTTGGGAGTCATAATTGGGGGTAAAGCAGCTACTATAGTCAAGAATATTTGTGAAAACTTCAGTCTACAGGCAATTTGTTATTTATGGAATACACACATATAACAAATATTCTTCACGATTCGTCGAAATTTTCCATCCCCATTCTGCATAAATGTGGTTGAATATCGTTGATCCTAGATTGTAATTTCGAATGACTCCATAGAAAGAAATCTAATTGTGTTAAATCCTGCGATCTAGGGGACCCAATTCTGATCACTGAAACGAGAAGCTACACGGCCTGGAAATACGGTAATTTTGGCAAAATCAGCCTCATTTTCGAAAAAGTATGATCCAATTATGCCTCAAGTCCAAAATGCACATCAAACAGTATTATCAGAATCCTAAAAACGGCGAATTTGACGATTAACAACGTTATTTTGCTTGAGAAGTCAGCTTGGTGATTAGGCTTCAGTTGTTATGTCAATTGCTGTTTCAATATTAATATTTGAAAGACTTCTTTTCGGTGAGTGGAGATTACGCATTGGTATAACAGCTCTTCCACTATTTAAACATGATATTGATGAAATGAATTACGTCTAGTAGGTGTACAGATGATATACCAGTTCTAATATGTCATTGATCGTCAATAGTATCCAAAATAAGTTTTTGATCTGGCATATTTATTCAAACAGAACGTTCTAGATTCACATTAGGCTCTTACAAACCTATCAAAGAACCTTTCTTGAGTACGGTGATGATTTTGCGCGATAGAGATTACGTGTTCCATAAGGAGATTTACCTTTATAGGAACGATTCTGTTTTGTGTTCCGATCGTTTCCGGGACGGTCTTTACTATCATTTAATATCATCTTAACACTTCCTAGAACAGTTTAGCTTAGAAGATTGGTAAAAACTAAGCCAGCTCTTGACTAATTTTGTAAATAGCACTGTTGAAATTACCTTCAGACTCTGAGGATGATAATTTGGTTATCGAAACGCATGTTGAGTAGTTTAAGTTGAAGAACTGCTGAGATAATAATTTATTTCGAAAATTTTGTTCCTACTTTGAACCCCAGTGACTCCTCAAAGTCCCAAAGTCTCGTGGATGATACCCTGTATATATATACTCGATGTAGTCGAATAGCCTATGGTACACTTCATAAATTTTAATTAGTTTTCTTATTATACAAAAGAATTCGGTGCTGTATAAATTAATTACTCTTATTTACATAAGAAAGGATGGTTTTATGGTCTCGTCGTACTAGTCTAACAAACCCCTTAACTGACTCTAACCTAACCTCAAATATGGAGATTAGTATCGATTTTTGTTTGGGTTCGTTTAATTGTTTTACATTCCCTCTGGATTGAGCGGAAAACTCGAAAATCCTTTAGAGAAAGAATTTTATTATAAAAGTACTACTAATCAAAGGAATAATCACATCTAAAAATATTTTATTCGTATCTTAAATCATTGTTTTACATTTATAGTAAAAAATGTAAAATCTAGAAAATTTTGATTCGGATAAAAGTTTACCTTTTGACTTTAATTAAATTCATAACGAAAACTGAAATAAAACCCACGCTTACATAAGAATAATGGTTTCAATTAGTTACGTACAAACAATTTTGAACACAAACACATTTCTTTGAAGCTTTCAAAGCAACGGTGTGATGATTTTGAAAATATATATTTAACGGAACCTACCTGTTAATAATCGCGCACGGATTTCCAAGTGTAATTAGCTGCAGTTATAAAATGCATACGAATATTTCACAATGATATGTAATTTTAGATTGCCCCATTCTATTTATAGACTTAAAACAAGCTGCAGATCCCAAAAACATTGATAGAGCTCACCAGAATGATGATGACTGAGTGTAAATCAGAGGGACTGCAAGCTGCTAGGTAAAGTTATTACTAAATACGTCCAAATATGAAGAACCTCTTGAAAATAGAATAGAAAATAGAAGATGAAGACACAGTTCATCAATGCACTTTACAGCGTTGATTTAATCGTTTTTATTGTGGAGATTTGAGGCTTCTAGTTCGTCCTCTACCTGGATGTGTTATTGAGGTTATAAGGAAAGCAGTTTTCCAACATCTTCCGATTTCTGAGCTGTTAGTTTTCTCTCCTGCGTTTCCTTATCTATGTCCTTTCTTCGGCTTCTTCGTGGTAGTCCTCTTCATCTTTTCTCTTTAAATATTGATCTTTCCAAACATCAGAAGCTCCATATACTGACGCTTCGAAATATGAAGATAATCGTTCAGTTGGATCGTCAGTGGTTGGGGCAACTGGCTACAGAAACTCTTGTCTACATAAAGAGTAGTTCTAAATCTGCTCTGGTTCACTGAGCGCTATAAAAAGATCTTTTCTATCTAACAGTGAATCTTGAGGGGCCCAAAATATTCTGATTTCCATCGTCTATAAATATCATATCAACAAAAATTAAACAAATTTAGATTGAACAAAATGAACGAGGATGTGTCTGAGCATTCCATAATTTCCGACCTCTAATTCTATGCAAAAATATTAGTAGACGTACTAAAATAAAAGTGTACAAAACAGCAATAACATCAACAGTAACATATAGAGAAGAAACGTTGAATCTAACAAAACCCGATGAGGAAAAACAAAAAATATATGGACGCTGAAATTAGAGAAATCTTAAATGAAACTATCACCAGATTTGTAAAATCGCAGCGAATACGATGCCTACTAGGACACAAAACGAATGAAAAATAATAGTTAAAGTTAAAAGAATAATAAAATGGAAACCCCGAGGAAGTTCAAAAAGCCAATGGGAAAGTTAAGTAGCAAGTGATGTCTTATATATCTAGGACTTTTTTATGTAACAATGAATCTTGAGGGCCCAAAACTAATTCGGCATAGTCATAACAACATTCTGATTTCTATAAATGTCACATCAACAAAAACACGCAGCACTTTTCATATTTCCATCTGTATATATTCGGATTGAATCGAAATAAAACTTTTGAAACTACAAATTTTACATAAATAATGAAATATGTCGAGGTTTTACTCCTTTTTAGTAATTTATTTTTACTGTAGAATTCTCGACAGTTTTAAGATTTCTTTATGAAAATTTATTCGTTATACCGACCCACAATAGCGGAAATACTTGGTTGGAAGATCTATATGCAGAAAAGTTGAAAAAATATACTTTCAGGTACGTTAGGTTATAACATCGAGCATCACGGTCTACTCGTTTATGAAACTTCAACTAAAACAACTCATAATTATACGGGAATATGTTTGATGGCATTTTCTAGTATCTGCTTTGGATTGAAACAATATTTATCAAATTTTTATTAATATATCAAATATCCAAAGAAACGTGGTGCTCTTAAAAAATCTGTACATCGTATAATAATAAATAATGTAATACTTAATAATGAGTGGTTTGCCGTTTGTTCGTTTGCATAAAAAAAAAGATGGAGAATTCATATCATGACCGATATTTTCTCTCTAGCCTACTTGAGAATTATTTATCGGTATATCCCTACAACCCGAGAGAATCGATCGATACGAGTAGCAGGTTTGAATAGATTCCTTTCTATTGTTTTCACACCTCTTTTGAAAATACCCAAGCGAAGCCGATAATTTTTCATACAAACAAAATTTAAATCATTTTGACAATAGCTATTTTCGGCGATAGGGAGTTTCATGGAAAATATCACAAATTTTCGATCATTTTTAAATTTTTGAATTCCTAAAAAGGTTTATCAACGCAATTTCTATAAACTTGATGAATGTTTTGGACTATCACCTCCAATACCTTGTTTTTATTTGCAGAAATATTTCTGAAAAAACAATTTTTTGATGTCTCATTTATCAGTGTTTATATTCACCAGGATTAATTTCGAAGATCATCTAGGAAAGATTCCTTATTGTAAAGGAGCCTAGGTGAAAACTATAGCTCACATTTTTCGCCTAGCTCAAACAAAAAGAAAAGACACAATAGGTAATTAAAGTCGCAGTGCTTATACAGATTTATTTCAATTCATTACCTACTTGCAGCAAAAAAAGTACGTCCAAAGCAAACGTTTTCGGTCTATTTATATAAATCTTCAAGTTAAATTCAATGTATAGTGTATTGGTTAGTGATTGTGACCAATTGTTGCATCTGCAGGCCAATTTCGTCTGGAATAGGCCTCTAGATCTGTTGTACAAGACTTTTCTTGGCACTCACTGAGATGTTCGGCGGTTTTTTAGAGCTAGCGCGTAAGCATACAAGCTCTTCTTCTTAGCTAATCTTTGCTTGATAAACCGCCATTTTGTACTAGTTGATAGAATGAGAAAGCAATATCTTGATGAGTTGATGGCTTCTCGAGAAACTTATGAAAGGCGTAGACTCTAGAAAAAGAGTTATACCGCGTTTTTTCATCATTTCTTTTCACTCCAGTGTGTCCGTCATATTATATTGACTTTTTTATAAAGCATATGAGAATCATCACATCCATGGACACCTTACATTATTTTAAAATACTCAGATGTCCATTAATGCTGCTGGAGTTCCTGTTCTGTTCTTTGTATGCTTTTATTGTCCACTTTACTGATTCACTTCCTATAAAAAATCTTCAGGTCTTCCTTTGCAGCTTATCTACGGTTGTTTTCCTAATTTTGGTTTTGTTCTTGATCATCGTATTAAACCTGCATAGCTTATGGGGTTAGTTCAATCCCGTTCATTTTGAGGGGTCTTGAATGTTGAGGGACCTATGCTATGTTAGATAATGACCTTGATGGATGTATCAGAGAAATAATTTACCCCACGTGTGAATATTGATATACCAATCTAATCTAACAGATCCGTACAACGATAATAAAGAGATTCAGCGTTGGACTGTCTTGTTAAAACTTCAATACGAATCGCGGTGCTGGGGATATACTTCCCTGTACTTAAAGAACGTAGAGGTCCACGTAGAAGATTTCCCATTGTGCATGTAAAGAAAAAAGCCGTGTGATCTCAACGTTCAGTTTGTAAACTCGAGTTTTTCTTTCAATTTTGATTCTTGTGTGAACATTTTGTTACGATTTTGGAGTTATAGAAGTGTGTTTAGCTCTGAAATACTGGAAGAGATCATTTATCAGAAATTGAGATTTGCATTAAGATTTTTCGAATCTTTTTGTTTATTTTTCAGTGTTTACGAAATGGACCTCCAATGGAAAAGAATGGAAATTATCGATGCGTTTGTCGAAAAGGATACTACAATCGCAGAGATAATTTTTCGTGGAATGGTGAAGATATAGAAATCAGAAGTATTGATATTCCTCGGTAAGTATAGTCACAATCACTGTTACATTGTTCTAATCGTTTGTTTTCCATAAGTTAATTATAAAAGTTTTCTTGAAAATCACGTCACATCCTTCGTGCAATAAAAACTATCACGAACTCATGGTTAGATGGATCGTTTTCTAATGTCCTTGGTACTATGGAAGTTAAGAATTATTAACAGGATTCCTTCTTGGGTACTGAGGCTAAATATCAATGAAAATATTGTCAATTGTTGTCAAGTAGATCTCTAATTTCCTTCCTTCCTTTAATTACCGAACCATCTTCAGATGAATTCCATTCTTTTGGTTTTCTTCGATCCTATTCCAGACTTATTGAAACTGTGCTTCTTTAGCGGTAACAATTTGTTGACTAAACACCATATTAATGTTCAATGTTTAAATTATATTCCTAAAATAGTTCAATTCATTTTGAGATATGAAGAAATCAGTGATGGCACTTCAAAATATTAGATTTGATAGAGAATGTACTTGAATATTGAAATTTTGCTTGGCTAATATAATTGAGAAAATCTGCAACACTTTGGATCATTTAGACTATCAATATCTCACAAAAGGCATATTACCATAGGAATAAATGTTTTTCTAAGCTTCGAAATCGAATTTACGAACGCATTTTCATGAATTATCACCTCCATTATTGTCAAATCTATTTTTAATTATCCACAGGAAGTGACCCTGAAACGTAATTACCTAAGGTCTCCGAGAAGCTTGCGGAAAACGATTATAACAACACATAATACACTATAAATAGCTGAATTTCGGAAAAAATATTCAAAATATTTTTCCTCTCTTAAATATTTCAACGGCTCTTTCAAGCGATAAAGAATTTATCGTGTTCAGCGACAAATATTGTAGACATGATTAATTATAAATTCTAGGTTTTTATTGGTCAAAATCTTTTTATTGCAATCCGTTGTAGTAGTATTATAAAATGAGCAATTAGTGGTCTTAATAGCTATTAAATGCAAATTTTTTATTAGTACATAAATCTCATTATAAAAACATCAATCGCTATAATTTAACAAACTAAAAATGAAATTAATCAGTCCATAAAATCATTTGTATTCTAGCGAATTCAATTATTTATATAATATTTTGATATAATCCACTACTGGGTTTTGATTTTGATTGTTTTTATTAGTACAACAGCTAGGGGGGTGGGTCTCGTAGACATCTCGTACTCCCCACAGTTTTATAATGTTTCCTGTTTTTTGACGAGCGAGTTTAATCGATTTTTCGAGCACAAATCTGGTCGGGTAATTTGTTATAGCTATAACTCTTAAATAAAGAGAGATATGAAAAAAAGTTACGGATAAAATAGTTTTGTTTTAAAAAGTTCTATATAAAAAGTATCCACAGTTTTTTGCGAAAAATCAATATTTAAAAAGTTATCGTCGATATAATGCAAAATTGACGTTTTGTCTCACTTCATCGGTTATTACTTGGTTCCTACATGATGTAAAAAGATTTAAAGCAGCTCATTTTCAACGCTAAAGCTTAAGCTTCAAAATGAGATGTAGTAGACCTTCTAAGTATCATCTATTCAAAAATTCCAGAAGTTTGAATGTACAAATTGTCATGAAAAAAGCACCGTTACTTGTTTATAAGGGTGTATAAGCATTTCTACCACTTCCAATTATGTTTTCGATCCTTTTAAACTGCGCGGTCAGAGACTGAAGTGCGCCTCCGCGATTACTTCTTTACAGCAAGTTTATGGTCTCCAAATAGATTAATAATAAAATATATTTAGTACTTCATTGTTTTCATAATCTGAGATAAATTATGAGGATTATGTTTTGGTGATGGTGAAGAATTGACTCCAAATAACCCTTAAATCGATAGCCGGAGTAATCCTTTGGGACAGAAAACACAGTTCCTATACTAGACATTCCTGAGGTCAGATATAGTTAGATGGATACGGACGAGAAGACGATGGAAGGCATACGTCGACAGAATGCATCCAAGAAGAAACCAACCACCAGAAGGTCAACAGGCAAACCTCTAAAGAGACGTACCGGAGCATTAATATAGAGATTGGAGAATTGAAGAATATAGAGCAAGCTCTAAAATAAGTGGAAATATTTTTTCTATTTTCTCAATTTGGTTAATCCATTGAATTCTACCTAATTCCAATATTTTCCGAGTCCTTTCCTAATTGATGTTTAATATATTTTCATTACAATTTGACTGTTTTTTAAAATTTCATTAATTATAGTTGTTTCATTATTTCTCTTTCATTTTCGTTTCCGTACTATTTTCATCAAATTCTTCATGTCAATTGCTTCAATCTAAGTACCGTGCTATCTCTAAATCACCCAGTTGTCTTTTATATGTTTTTTCTAAAATATATTAGATATATTACATTTTTCTTTTGGCCTAGGATCCTTAATATAGTTTAAAATGTGATAATTAGAATGTTTAAATTTAAATTTGAATTCGTAATTATCAAGATGTTGGGTATAATCGATGAGGTTGACAATTATGATGTATTCTAATAAATAGTTTCTGCTTTTCTATAGTTTTTGGGGGCTTCAATTAAAACGAATATATGGCACTGTAAATTCCAAATTACATATTATCTAATATAAATAAGAAAATGTGTAATAAAAATTATTTTATTCGATAAAATTCAGAATGGTAGAGCGGATAAAAATTTTTAGTTTATACGTAGTCATTATTGTCGTTTTTACCAGCTGATTTCGATGTAACTAGCTATAAAGACTAAATGTACGGAACATAATGGTTCTGTAAATACATTTATAATAACGTCGTTTTTTGTGACGTACGAGGCGGCGTTATTGGCATGTTGGGGGATGCTAAACATAATAGGGCTTCTTTTTTTCTTGTTTTTTTTACGGGGTTTTCCGATTATTGCACAATTTTTCACGTCAATATCAGTAATAAAATTTAAATATAAAGTATCCGGACGAAAAAAAGAAGAAGAATGTGCCATATTGCGATGAAAATGACAATTATGGACAAAACTACCAAAAATAAATTATTTGGAAATATAGATTCAATCTTCTAAATTATTCCAATTCTTCTTCATTAAATGAAAACATTTTATATCCAAATATTGTAAATTATTATCTTGTGTACAAAATAGAAGCACGAAGATAGAATTTTTGAATCTGTAAGTGAATATACTACGAGTTTATCTTCAAGCAAGGACCACTCTGGATCTTTTGACTGTATAACCATCAAATAGTGACCCCGTACGGAGAAAATAGTAACTAGAGTGTAACTTCACACAGTTCCACATGTCTTAGTATCCCAAGGTCCACGCGTACGGGTCCTACAACCCTTTGAAGTCCTACCTTTTGATCTAACGATATAATTTTCTAGTGAACTTGGGGCTCTAAGCTCGCAATGCTGAATAATGCATCCACCTGATGTACGGATGACTCCAGGTTGGCTGGAGGAATATCTGTAGATTTTCTTGGAAAATACACTACAAATCGATGTAATGTCATGTCATGTATGTTTTAAGCTTGTAATGCTACTTGTTTTGGTGCCCAGTCAATAAGGCAACGAACATAACAAAGAGACTATCAGATCTCTGAGAAGTCCGCTCGACAGACAGTCTAGATGGATAGGCGGTCTTTTAATTGGACATGGTCCTTCAAGACACTATCTGAAACTGTAGGCATCAGGAATACCGACGACTTTGTGTAGCTTCAAGTTTTGACCACCCATTTACTCAACTTTGACCTATGGAACTAACTCGAAGCTCAATACCAGTGTGTAATAGACATCGTGTCCTGATCATTTTATTCACTCTATAATTGATGTGCTTCGATTTCTATTTCTACGAGTAGATCCTAGCAAGTATTTCTATCATAATTTTATTTTCAAAATTCAATTTTCCAGCATTATAGGAAACTACATGGAATTAACTATTGAGATATTCCTTTTCGTTTGTTTCCTTACAAGGACTTTTCCAACAACTATTAGTGTAAGTTGTAAAGGACATAAATATTTCATTGGAATCTAAAACACCACAAAGAAAAGGACGTACATAGGATAAACATCTCAATATTTAGAAATTAGATAGAAAGATCATCAATACGATAAAGAATATAAAAACATTAGCAACTCACAAATCATCATACGTCCAATTTTAATAATTTGAAAATTTTTGAAATTATTTACGTCGAATCAAATTTTATAGGTCGAAACGTTAATTTTTATACATGTTTCAAAATTTCAAAAAACACCTGAAATCAAGACAATTTAGGAAGATATAAAAAGATCGAAGAAACGAGAAATTGAAAAAGTTTATCATCTATTGTTACAGATGTATACCGTGTCCTGAAGGATGTCAGTTCTGCGATCCATCCGGAGTTTGCGGAACTCGACAGGACGTTTATTTGAAAACCGTCATCTTGTGTATACAACTCATCTGCATGGCAATTACCGTCATTTTGGGCTTGATAGTGTTTAAGCAACGTAAAACGAAGGTAAAGGTTTGTTTTTGAACTTAATACGACGTATCTACATCAGTTTTAAAAGAAATAGAACTCACAGTTTATAGAAAATTGTACAATCTGAATAATAATTACAAATAATGTTTACATCAGATATTAACTATGTAATTGTTAGATATGTAATCATTTACAAAGATACAGCTTTACTTAATTCATTAGTAAGAAAATCTCATCAACAACTAACCTCGTATATCAATCAGTGATTCGATGCATTAACTAATAATCCTTCAATTATAATCTGCAAGACGTGTTCTAACAAATACAAGATGTAATTCAGCAACCTGGGGTGATTTTCTTTCGAATTTCATTCTTCGGTAGAACAAAAGGAATAAGTGAACGTCAGTCAATAAAGGATGTTTGTTCAGGATTATTTCTTGAGTGAGAGAAAGTACAGCGTAGAGAACAATTGTGTTTTGTTGATTATTCGTCCGAATATAAAGGCTATAGAGCTGAATTAATCATCATTTGCTGAAGTTTATGGTACGAAATAGTATTTTGTTTCATTAAGAGTAGTGATGAAGAAAGTCCAACAGAAAACGGATGTCTCAGAAAAGTTTATTTCACTTCACAGATTAAATATCTCCATTTTGTAAATACCAATTACATCGATGAGAACCAAAATTTTTTCTGGTGCAGCGGTTGAAATAAGAAAAAAGGTGCGACTAAGCAACAGTTACGGAATGGTCGATAAAAAAATGAAAATCCTGCTCTACCGATGAGTATTTCAAACTATATGCATGACAACAAAGAAGAGCCCATTAGATACAAATTGGAACTAGAAGGTCAAATAATACAACAGAGAATGAAATTGGAATTGACATAACCAGTCATGGGGATGTAGAAGACAAGTAGGCAGAGCAAATAAGGTGGATGTCTTCAGAACTTCAGAACATATAAGACAAGGAATAAAAGTACGAATTTACAAAGCAACAATCATATCTTTATATCGGAAATAATGCTGCAACATTATCTCTTGGAGATCACAAAAAAATCGGAAAGATCTAGGTGAAAACGTGGACGTGGATAACATTAATGGATGGCTATCAATAGAACTAACTTGTAAGTCGAAAGACAAACAATTGATTAGTAAAAATAGCTTGGAATAATCTCTAATTGGTGCAAGGGGTACGAAAGAGGTAAAGGGACAACTTAGATCCAGGATGAGGACAAATATAAAAGAAGGAATAGAAGATTATGGCGTATTATGGGAAAAATAAGAAATTTCAGTTTATATTTTTGGCGCCATGTTCGCCAATAGTCGTTATTACAATAACATCGATAGAGTTAACGATCCTGATTTATTTTGTTATGTTTGTGTTGAATGAATATTGAAAAATTAGCTTAGAATGATTACAAACACTGTGAGTTGTTTGTATTTTATTTTTTCGGTACCAAGATGAAGTGCTAGTGCCTCATAGTTTGTTCAACACGTGCAACAAGGGTTAATAGTGCCTATAGTATATAGCGTGGGAATCAACAATCGACATATTCTAATATTGCCTCAACAGAAAGAAGACCCTTCTAATTATTCAGAAAATGTTGCAATACCAGTTTCTCATCAGTTGGTGCAGCAATCTCAGTGGGAAGAAACTGAAACATTTACTTCTTATTAAGTAGATAATGACTTTGAGTACTGCAGGTAATCACCATTTCCACAGAATGACCTCATCAGAAACTTTCTAAGCAACGCGCTGAGTTGCAAGTGTCAATTATCGATAATCTTAACTGTCACTTAGACCAATTCCAACACAAATTAGAAAAACTAAGCAAAAAACGTTTTCACCAAGACACAAGAAGAATAGATACCAAGGAAAAGATAGCTGACTATTGCTATGGAATCGTAGGAGATTGTCCAAGGCAGTTTTATGCGGAAAAATAATACAAACGACAATTTCTTGATGTGCAACGTATCTCGAGAAACAGAATCAAGAGATTCTATGCTTACATGCTTACCAAAATGGTTACAAACCAGTGTAATTAGCTAGATTGTACTTTTCTTAAGGTAATGGAAATCATTTTCAGAATGTAAAAAAAGTTTACAATTCTCTAGTCAAAGTGGTATAAGAGATACACTCTGTATATACAAAATGTCTCATATAAATTTTATTTACAGGCTATTGCTTCTAGTATGTGGAAAATTCTAGAGACCATTCTATTGGGTATCTTCATATTATATGCAACGGTAAGTTGAATGGGTCTGAAAACGATGTCGCATTTGAATTTTTTAACGATTACGTCACCAGCGCCGATCGAGTTTCGCCCGCCAAACCACCCCACGTTGTTTTGTTTTACCAAGATGTCGAGGAGACAAAAATGTATCAATATCACTTTCACTGCACCATAATTCCAATAAAATCGCAGTTGAATCTGCTAATATATTTATTTAAACTTTAACATTTGGTATCTCATTATTAAGAGGTTCTGTGCACATAAAACTTCCTGTTTTTACCCCATGAAAGTCATTGTATCAATCTGTCTATTCTTGTGGTCTTTGGGGCAAGTTTCCTGAAGAACCCTTGCACAATTTCTATCCACAAATCAACTCTTTGTCATCAAAAGTCACTCTTGCCAATAGGATTTTGTTAAACAGGTCGCTCTCCTACACAAACGGCGCTGATGACGTAATACCTATTTGGAACGGATCTCGGATCTCCAGACTTCTAAACTTTGTAAGTTTATTAATACTAATTCTATCGTATCGTCATTGTGTTTGTATTCTCGTAGAATACAATTAAAATGACATTACATGAAGAATTTCTTTTCTACTTTATTAACAATAAATAATTTGAGATATTTGTCATCATTAAAATAAATCACCAGTCAGTTTTGATAATAAAAAATAATTTCCTCGCCTAAAACAATCAATTTTATCACCAGAACTAACTTTACTCAGATGAAAATTTTTAATCAAAATAAATTGTCAGATTTATAAACATCCAACTGCCATAAGAGATGTTTTCGACGAGGCAATTAACGGTTTCTATCTCTTTCCGTTCCAATCTGAAACTTCCGATCCTTAGAGACTGATACCAAAGAGCCTTTCGAGATACTGTTTTTTTCCTGCCGACTGCGCCAATCAAGAAGTGAGTCATTGTAAAAACGAGCGATGATGACTCACTAGATTTATGGTGTCGAGAAACTTCTTCGCACCGACAAAACGTATACGGTATAAGGAATTTGTTACAATCTGAGATATAAATAAACTTTATTTTTAATATTTATTAATATCGGGTTTGGAATATTACATAATGCGCCATGTATTTATATTTAAATAAAACTTTTAGTCCAGTCATTTTAGGATTTATTTGCAAAAAAATTCCTTGTGAACTGAATTTTTTTTTGGGCGAAAAATCGACATTGATGCACATCAATGCCCTCGGGAGATTGTCCTTCATATTATTCAAACTAGTTCTAGTACTCTAAACCTCACAAATACCGTGTACATCCTCAATAGGATCGTTGGGTTACAATTCCTTCCTGCGAAGTTTCTGCACGCCATCAGGACTTTTGTGGCTTCAGTGGTTATCATATTTGTTTCAGAGAAATTTCCTTTCTACTGTTAGTTCCAGATATTTCCCCTTTATTTTCCAGTCAATGTCTTGACCATTTTCTTTTGGTAGTTACCATCCAGTAGATGCTGCACGGAATAGTTCTGTGGTAGTTGAAGCAAGAATTAGCTGCAGCAAACCATATCAAGTTTCATTCTTTGCTATGGGATCCAAATAGTCCAATTTTCTTTTTTGGATGATATTATTGATCTCAAGTTGAGGCTTTATAGTTCTTATGAAGTATCAATCATTTAAATTATATAAATATCATAAAAGTCTTATAAAATTAACACGTTCGGATGTCAATGTCAATGTAACCTAACCTAACTTAATCTAACCAATCACGTATCTCAAATTTATGCCGATGAAGTTAAATTAAAAGGAATCAAAACTTAATTTACAATCGATATTTTTCTTTGAAATTGTGTATTATATATTTTGTATTGAATTTCAGGCGGTAGTTAAATCATTCGAGCCGTCCGTTGTGCAATGTCTTTTGGAACCGTGGGTTCGAGAAGTTGGTTTCATCATTTGTTACGGCGCTATCATTTTGAAATTATACCGACATCTGATAGAATTCCGAACGAGAAAAGCTCACAGATGGGTAGTCAAAGATACAGATCTACTCAAGTATCTTCTCATTATGAGCATGTCGGTAAGTCAAAATGCTTACAACTTTTAGGTTAGTTTAAATAGTATAACGTCAAATTTCAAAATAGAATCTTCATCCCAAAGAGAATGCAAGCAAGATCATAAGCGATTTTTCAAAAATCTAAGTATTGAATTCACTACAATGTGGTCGATAATCAAATCCAAACCAAAATAGGTTTTGGATCATAATTTAATTTACGTGTAGGTACCAGGCATTGAAAAATAACTTGGTGATAAACCAATTACTAGCGATACAAAGGTTAACTTCAAGGGCCGCTCCTGTCAGTGTTAGTTACTGAACCTCGACAAGAACAAACCACGTCATTTAGCTTGTGGTTGATAGTCATTAATAACAGACTATCTCGGAAATGCTATGGGAAAGTACATCTATATTTTTAATGGTAAGTTAGTAAACGTTATGTTAAAGAAAGAAAAACTGTTAAAGAAATGCAAGATATAGTTTTGATTGATCCATGCATATAAATTGAAGAGATTGTGGAAGTTATAGTTTTGTCTTGCAATTCAATGGTTTCAATTTTGTATAATCATTTGGGTATGAGAAAGCTTAACCTCAAGATATGTAAAGCGAAATGTTTTCCATTATTCAAGTGCAGTTTCGAAGAGTTTCTGTGGCATTTCGTCATCGTGACCAGACACTCTTTTGTTGAGTTCTGTATAATCCACATTGACTACATTTAGAAGCTCAGAACAAAAGAATGACAGCATTTAAACATGTGAAAATTTTTTGGTATCACAAGCGTGCACAGCAAGACAATAATATATCTTCTAATTCAGTCTTTAGAGAATATTTTTTGTTTTAAAACGTAAAGGAAAGATATTTCACCCTAATCATCTCAGATTTTTCAATGACATCGACAAATTTTAATGTTTCCAGAGTGATAAACAATTTCTTGAAACTAAGCACAAAATTTATGGAACTAAAAGAAAATTTTATTGGAAAAGAAAATAATTTTTAAATAAAATAACCTTTATTTCATTCAAAAAGTCATCTACCATAGATTAAAGTCTTCTGAAATAAATTTGAACGTAAATAAAAAATATCTAAATTAGTTTTTGATACAGAAAAAAAATGTGTATTTACTTATTGCAAAGTATACGACAGAATGAGATTTCTATCGATTTCCCGGTGGAACATGAAATTCTATGGAGAACGAAACGATGCTTTGTCGATTTGTTTCATGTTTGAAAGGTTTTGTTAGGTAAGAGATTGCATCACTGGCTCAACTTAACGTTATTGGATTCAACAATATTGTTTTTCATCGGGAGCAAATGAATTTGCAATAAAAAGTAACGTAAGATGGGAAAAACGGAAATATTAGACAAACACGACAATCGAACGCTGAGAAAAGGAAATAAATTACACTGAAATTTTGATGAGTTGGGATAATTGTATGAACAAGGTGACAACAAGTGAAACATAGAGAGGAATTGGATGTTTTTTGACTGATTACATACCATGTTATGCAAAAAACTAAATAAATAAGTTGTAGAAATATATCACAAATGAAAATATCGCAATTAGGTATTTCTAAGATACAAACTTCTCTTATATACAAAGTTTCAATGTGAGAATGGAAATATATCCAATAGAAAAGTGTTTTTAGGGTGATTTTCAATAAAAATAAAACCAAAATGAAGTGAAATATTGACTCTTATCTAAATTTAAATGCCTTCTAATCATCTTTTTAGACTTGAACGTTTCTTCTTAGTAATTGTTAATAAATATAATAAAATTTTGATATTTTCATTATTTAAATTAATGGGATTGAAATCGTGTTTTCATCCGAACAACTGTCAGAAGAAACAACAAAAAATTTGAGGCAGACTGATCAAAAGTAAGCATCGGCTGGGGTGGCCTCCAGTACCGTTCCCGAAGCAAATTTTTGGCTTTTTAAAATAGAAAAAAAGTGCAAACTCGACTCGATGATTCCCCTATCGTCAAAATTGTGATGGAATGTGATGACACGGTTATAAATCTATGACTTATTTGCAAACAAATACAGTCGTTCATGAATTGTATTAAATAGTCGCATAAAAATGGCCAAAAAGTACTTTTCATTCACCTTGACTTTAGACCCACTTTGACAGGGCTTCTTCGACTCATTTTTAGTTAGGTTAGATTCTTTAGATTGCTGAAAAATTCTTAATTGTTGATGAATATAGATCCTCTGCTACATTATTAAATATATCTATTGCAACCTCCAGTGTAAACAAAGAATTGAAATTATCGTTGAAAGAACGTCATCTCATACTTTAGCTTCAACTTTTTCTTGGATTTTAAACATTTTTTGCGAGTAGTTTTTCCTTTTTCTCACATTTCTTTCAATTTATTTACTACATCAGCCGGTTCATCTCTTCTTTAGACCTATTTCCATTATATTAATTTTCTGTGTCTCTTACAAATTTGCCTTCTTGTAATTTTTATAACAATCTTCGGTTTGGGGCAAGTAAGACGGTCCTTATGGTAATCACATACTAGCTGCCTCGACCTTAATAAACGAACATCGAGTTGATGTCAATAAAGTACTTATGGAAACGCTTTAATCCCGAAAGGTTACACCAAAAGCCCGCTTGTATCATCAAACTGTGATTAGTAAAAGAAAAAAGCTGGATGTTCGTAGATACTTTAGAACGTGAACTGTGGTTCTATAAATCTATTGTGGGAAGCATCATCACGTTCAAACTGGTAACCGAGGGCACAATCACTGACTAGACAAAAAGTACTCGGCAAATTACAAAGGCAGATAAGCGGACTATGCAGGTGGCAGATCCAATTGCAAACTGACGATTTTATAAATCTGCTTCGCATTTTCCGGTCACCTGGTCATAATACGCATAAATTAGATTAGTTAACAATATAGAGGGAGTTGTCCTCTCTATTAGAGCAGAGCTATTGTGAGATTTCCCGGTCAGTCAACAAACGATGGCAGTTGAGGATTAGATTGCTACAATAATCGACGATATGATTTGAGAAAGCTCTATGTTTCTCTTGAAAACTAGACGTAGTACTCAGAAAGATAGAGGGATTTTTTAAGACGTTTTTAGGTGTAGAAACGTCTTAAAACATATGTATATATAAATTTGAGATCTCGTATACACCCAACGGATCTATTGTGCGATATTGGATAACCCAATGTTTATCGCCGATCTGTTAATCCCACTCCTTTTGAGAAACCTATAATGTGGGATGGTTTCCAAGCGCTCCCAGGTGCAGTGCTCAGGAGTTTCTTAGTGTTTCAAACCAAACTTCTTCAGGTGTTTGTTGAAGTGACAGTGCCCCCATAGAACTCCTGTTAGTATCCGTAGATTGTTCTTACTTAGACTGATACGTTCAGCAGATTTACTCTGGTTATAGTTTCCTAGAAGAGTTTTTGCCTGTCTCGGCCCCTGTAGGTTGTCCCAATAATTGGTTTTCCTCCTATCTACCTTCTTTTCCCGTGCTTTTCCCATAGATCTGTAGTTGATACCGAATTAGGATTCGAGTCCCATGAAGGGTTATTTTATTTTTTTTTGCCTAGCTAGTTTTTCATGATATTGGAACTTAGAGCTCTAATTACTGCTTCAAACTGTTTGTCTCCGGGCCTTTTCAATCCTATTCCGTTTCCGACTGCTCAGTATTATAAGAAATCCTAATTCTTTACGTCTATACTGTGAAATCTTGAATCATTTTTTTTTTTTTCGGTTATGATTGATTTTCTTTGTATTGGAAGAGCTTTTCGAATAACGTTTTTAAAGCTCTAATTGTTCTATTTTTATCCTTTTTTAATAGATATTCGTGGCACGTTTTTCTCTAATTACTTCCACTACCGTAATCCTAATGATTATACTTTTTATTTCCAGGTTCTGGCATACATGGCCGCATACACGTCCATAACTCTCAACTTTATCCAAGAGAATTATAGTCTCCTGTTTCTAGGAAGGACTTTACATGGAGAGCGTTATTATGCTTGTAAGTCGCTGTGGTGGGATTACGTAACGGAAATCGGAGAACTGGTTATATTAATATTCGGTATACATCTCAGCTATGCCAGCAGAAATGCTAGAACTCAGTTTCACGTGAGTTTATTCCACTTTTATTACTTTATTTAACGTCATAAATATCTGCTAGACTGGAAAATATACTATAAAACGAATCAAAAGAACATATTTATTACTTTGCCACGTTTTTTATGAAATTTAGTTTAATAAACTCCTCAATTATTAGGTTAATTCAATTAGTATCGTATAGGTTATGTGAGGTTAGGTTAAAGATCACTACTACAAATTTGAAATCTTCTACTACGAGTTAATGAGTTGCTAAAAATAAATAAATGAATCAGAAATCATCTCGTGGCCGTCAAATAGTATCGTGAAATCAGAACTTTGAAAAAACGATCAATTATAAAAATATGATTCGATTGCTATTTGGAATATCAGGGAAACTCAACTGAAATATAGAAACGAAATTAAAAGTTTGTCGCAAATAATAGATTCATTCAAGGTTTTAAAAGAGGTGCTTGAAAACTAGTTTGAAACTTTTAGAAAGCTGATACAGCGATCCAAAGTAAAAGTTACAAATCAATGTGGAATTCAAGCTATAAATTTCTTTTGAATGTACGTACCACCACAAGATATTATTTTTGACGTTTTCAGTAATTCTGAATTCCATTTAGGCAGGGGGATTTCCAGCCAGAACGGTTTTCAATAGATTTTTTAATATTTCCATTAGATATTTCGAGCTTGCACGTGTCGGGAACGTTATCAATATCCTTTTCAATGGTAGGATTTATTATTATTATAACAATATTCAGATATTTGTTATAGGCGATTTTCCATTTATAAAAAACTAAAATTGTTTCTCAAAATAAATGATCCATATCTCCTCATCCTCGGCTCATTTTTTTTGGTCAGGTATTTTGACCTCCTCCTTAACTTTATCGTCTTATTTTTGAAGTCCTTCTCTATCATATGTGGTTTGTCCTATCTGTATTTACATATCCTTTATAATTGCAACCTTGTCTTTCGTTCAAACCCATTATGGGTTGTGCTTATACCATCAGTCCTCAGTTTCTACTTTATAGTATTTGCTAATGTTTCAGTGTTATATTGGACATACTTTATTATTTCTTTCTAGGTTCTTTCCCTACAAGTGCCTGCCATCTATGTGTTTAGTTAGTTCTTCATATTATTTACAGAGTCGACATCCGGGATCTACTTAATCTACTTAACCAAATGACTGTCTTTCCTCCTCAATTTTCGTCAAAGATATGTAAATATGTCTGCTCAGTGCTTGATCTAGCTACTTTCATGATTACGCCAGCTTAGAACATTGTCTTATTTATCTAGCTAAGATACAAAGTACCAAAAGGATCAGGCTCATTCCATGATGATAAACTTGCTCACTGTGTGGCAAGCATTTAATACCATAGCCTTCTGGATGTCGCCGCAAGTGATTAATCCGCGAACTTGACCAGTTTCTTCTGGTATTTGTTACGTCGACAAGAATTGACTCTTCTATCAACCACTTCAAACATCTCCTGCGGCTGATTGAAAAGACCGAGTTTGTTGGCCAGTTTCTGGTGAATGATGTTGTACACTTGATTATGCTCCTGCAGATAGACAGTACTAGCTAATATACTACAAGCAGGCTGTACATGTTGAGTGGTCTCAGATGTTTGCTGTCACTGCATTTGTCGGATTGAGTGTTCGGATTTTTAGTCACATTGATAATTTGATCTTGGATAGCCATCATGATGCCTTCGGTCTCTGGAAACAGATTGAGGTCTTGATGATGTTTACCATGCAATTATTTTTCAAATTTTGTGTTGAAATGCCTTCAATAACTTTTACAATTGATCAATTGATATTTTTATATTTGAAAAGATATTTTATACATCGCAGAAGTTTTATTTAACATGACAGTAATTGCCCGAGGAGTTACGAGCAAGGAAATTCTAATCGTCGGTCGTTCAGCAGTTTCTTTTGGATAGCTGAAGTCACGAGACTTCGCTAGTCAAGATCTCCGGTGGATTTTTCCCGAAACGAGGTCGATACGTGACTCGATTTCATAATTAGTAAGTGTTGAATCCTTTCTAATGTATGAATAAACGATTTTACGCTACTAGTCAAATATGGAATTTTATTATTAAAAATTTTGATTCAATAATTTTCGAATTCTTCTTTGATTAACTTTTTTAATCGAATTAATTTACCTTCTCTTGTATTCTCCTTCACTTCTATCTACTTCCAATTCAAATCTAGAAATTTTATTCGAGACGTGAAGCTCTTAGAAAGTTTCTTCATATAATTGATGGGGGTTTAATTTTACATTGATTTATCCATTTAAAATGTTCAAGATCATTATTAATGTGACGTTTACAAACAAGATGTCTTGAGAAAAAATCTCTAAGGGTGGAGAAATTAACAATTTGAAGCCATCTTGTCATTTTATGGCTTCTCAGTATTACTAGCCAACTCTAGACAATTGTGTCTTGTTGTGTTGATAAATCTTCTGTTGCGAAAGCAGTTTCTTTCGCTTTTGTTAACAAATCAGCATATCCGTTCTCCTATTAAATGTGTAAAGCCTTTGCGCTTGGATTTTTCTTGTGCTATTAGACCGTAAACGGAAGTAACTATTTAAACGTTTCGTTAACATCTTCAGAAGTGAAACGAATAATTTTTGTGACGATACATGTAAAATTCGTAATTCATTAAAATAAGTGATTTGGTATCGTTTACACGTGTTTCAATGTTTTTCAATGGTTTAAATAGCATTACATTGAGTATTAGAGCATTTGCTCAAGTGTAGGAGACAATGTCATGGGCTCTTCACCAAAACAATGCGCTAGCACATTCCGCATTGTCTGTTAAAACGTTTTCAATCATGTTTAGCATTCCATTGTTGGACTATACGCAATATTTGTCAGATTTGGCACCGTGTGACTACTATCTCCTTTCCAAAGTGACATATATCTCAAGAAGAATGAAGGAACATATCGAAGGTGAAGGTGAACTGTATTTCGAGCACACGAAGAAGCGCTTTTGTAACAAAAATTGTGTAGGCCAGTGTAATTTTAAAATATCAACCAGTATTATAATGTTTAGTGCAATGTTTTCATGTATATGTTCTTTTTAAATCCGTTCTAAATGAAGAGAATATAGCACAGGTAAAAGTAGGAGGTCGGATTCGTAAAAGGGAAAAAGTATGTTTACTGATACAAACTCGTCACACCATTCGCTGATTTGACAATTTCCCAATGAGGAAAGGGAGATATATGAGAGTGTCGTACACGGAAAATCTTTCGAAGTCAATTTTTCCAATAGGAAATTTAAAGTGCGCACCAAAAAGCACCGACGATCTTGTAAAATATCCCATAGAAAATTGTTCTCGCGATAAATTGGACTCTGAAGCTTGTAAATGTTTTATATTTGAATTCTCGTTTTTGATCTTCAAGTTTCTTGGTGTAATAAAAAAGAATTTAACGATATACGTGAAAATACTGCTCGTAAAATCTTTAT
The DNA here is from genome assembly GCF_026250575.1 of Diorhabda carinulata. Lineage (NCBI taxonomy): Eukaryota > Metazoa > Arthropoda > Insecta > Coleoptera > Chrysomelidae > Diorhabda > Diorhabda carinulata. Next base: position 34,703,527 of record NC_079461.1, on the reverse strand, counting down.
GTTTGAGATACCCATAAAGAATAATTCAATTGTGGTTAAATTCTAGCCTATTTAATGAAGATTGGCAGCGTATTTATTTTATAAAAATATATAAATAAAAAACAGAATCCACGTTTGCTTAAATCTCTGTTAATTTAGGGAGTATAATTTGTAGATGATGACTACCGATTTTCAAATACAAATAATCGAAATGATGTGCAGCAAAGACCCAGGCTGCCATTTTTAGAAAGAAACCTGGCACTGAAGCTCGGGATTGAGTCCTGTCTTGACATTGTTAGGCGTCGAAGCTGGGAAAAATATGTCCTGGCATAGCCACGTAGCTGAATTAAATTCTAATTAGGCCCAGATTCATCCATCAACCAGAGTTGACCAGAAACTTTGACAGCTTAGTGTACAGAAGAAAAGTCGCTGATCATCCTCTTGTACCAGTTTTTTAGAAAAAAGATACAAGAAATTCTCGTATTACCTAAATATATTTCCATAATTATCTACATTATTTGATTGTTTAGTTTAAAACAGACACACAAAAGGTCAGACCATGTTCCAAAGTTTAAAGCATAGTTGTCATATCTAGTTTCTTTTCGTATTTAAACGTAATGTTCTATAGAAAACTTCTGTTTTAAAATTTGTCTATGGGCTAGATAGAATTGCAAAAAAGTTCATTACAACCTATTTTTATGGTATGTAGTTCAAATTTTTTGAGAAAAATTCAATCAACTTCTCTAATTTTCACTCAACCTCCCGAAAATTCAACTTGAAGTTCTGCCCGTTTCGAATCCGTGTCTTTTCCTTTGGTTTCTACTTTACGACATCTCGCCTAAGGGTAAGTGAGTTACCGAACTATCAGGATTAGTTTGAAATTATTTTGTAATACGTTTACATTCTCAATGGGATTGTATGCAATACCACATTTCCAGAGATAATCTCCAAAAGGAATTATGTAAGTTTAAATCGATTTTATTATATTTGCTACTACATTAAAATCAAGAGGAGGAAACAAGGAAATAGATGGACTGAACGGTGAAGATATTATTAAGTTTTATAGAATCTCAAACATCCGTACAAGTATAAGTACAAAATATCAATTCCAATGGTGAAATCAAGTGATTTGATCCAAAAAATATCACTGGATGGGTTCCCTTCCCTTTCCTTCCGGGTTAGCTACTTTTTATAAATGAGAAAATATTAAAAAGCAAAAATAGAGACTATATCGCATTTTTTACAGTTAGTTTGTTTAAGTAGATTTCTTTTTTTCACACCTTTCTTAATGTCAGATAAAAATTTGACATTTCGACCTGTTTCTGTCTCCATCAAAATATTATTTGACATGTTTGTCAATGTCAAGTAACATTTCACGTCAACGTCAATATTTGACATTATGTCAAGTAATGTCATGTAATATTGCCCAAAATTAACGTTTCGACATGCTTCCTGTGAGGAAATATCGCCGCTAGATCCCGTTTGAACAGGAGGAAAAAAGAGAAATGAAGAAATTGAGGAATTAGAAAATCGTTAGGGAAAAAAAGGATGAGCGAAATGAACTCACGCAGACAAGGTACGGTTAGATTAAATGGAGAGGGACATAACAAAGTTAAATCCAGTTGTTGATAGAAATATGTATTTAAGGATTATGATTAGTAAGAAAGACAGTAAAGAAGTAAAAGAGAGACAGTTATGAAGAAAATTAGTGGAAACACTGCATCTAATAGCACCATGATAAGAAAAGAGCTACAAGACTGATCCTCCATGATAAATAGATATTGGAATAATATATTTCGTCAGAATATCAATTTATATACATTCCGCCAATTCTTTAAATGTACTTTTAATTTTGATGGAAGCCAAGAGAACCAAAATTTGAAACTACTTTTAAAAAATTGGTGAAAGCCCGAAGTAAATTGGTAGGATCGAGTTGAATTTTTGATGAATGCGCCTGGTACTAGTCAAGTGAGTCGCTAATACCCAATTTCTCGTTTTGTAAGCTGATAAATCGGTTCAATCGGTTTCCATCATCTGCATTGGTGAAAAGCTTCGCAATTTATGGGATTAAATGGAAATGATGAATTAGTTTTTTAAAATAAATTGATTTTTGTATATCCATTTGAACGTTTATAGGAAGGAATTTAAAATTTAAGTGACAAAAGATAGGGAAAAGGTAATTCAATACTTTTATACCCAACTCGTTCTCTTAGTTCTCTCAACGTCGATCCGTCAAAAGGTAAACTACCAGATACGAGCGTGTAAAGGATAATGCCTAACGACTAATCGTCCACTTCAGGATCGTCGTATTTTTTACCCTGTAACGCGAAATTCAATTAATAAATTCATCAGAATTGGTGATTTTTTACATTTATGTATAGAAAAATAATACTTACTTGAAAAAGTTCGGAGGCTGCATACGGTGGACTCCCCCAAAAAGTATCTAATTTATTTCCAGGTGTAAATTCGTTAGAGAAACCGAAATCTGCAATTTTTATATTCATTTCACTATCCAATAATAAGTTTTCAGCCTTTAAATCTCTACAAATACATAAAAGGATAATTAGAATAACTAAAATTACTACAAATAATTCATAAAAAGTTCATTTTTTAAATGAATGAATAAATTTTTCTTAGTAAATATGCTTCAAAATGATGTAAAAGATTGTAATGTTTCTTACTCTCACATTCCAACAATACGTTATGATCTGTAACTACCCTTTTTATGTTTGTTTACAATAATGGGTAACTGATCCTTATAAATGGTCATCTACTTGACCTACCGGTATCAGTTAACCATCAATCGTCAACTGATATACATCTTCGTTAAAAACCAACAAGAATTGTACCTGAAAATGGACACAACAAGTTATAAAGCTGATCGAACGGTCGCTGAACATGAACATGAGTCAGTCTGCGGTTTCTAAAGTTTATCATCATTACCAAAAGACTAAGAAATATGAACTTCAATGATGTTCAAATCCAACAAGCGATCAGAGAAACGCGAGGAATAGCTGTGAGTGGTTGTAGAGTCGTAAGAAGATAGTTAACCTTGATCCAAAAAGGCCATCTAACATCCATCACCAATAAATGTAGAAACTCTTCACTTACAAAACTCGCTGTGTTACAAGAAAAGCAGCATTTTTGTTATTGATTATTCAGCTTACTCAAAGTGCAGCTTTCATCAGTTATTTTCTACAAAGCTCTTAGGGAAGTAAGAATCCAAACTTTAGTTTCTGTTGAAACCTTTTGAATATTTCCTTTTGGTCGATCTATAATGTCAAACTTTACGCGGTCTTGCTGAATCCCAAGTTTGAATTTCTGAAATCAAAATTGCACAAACAAATTCACTTCTAACCACAAACAGTTCGGAACTAACGGCATATGTTAAAACAGTTGAATTATAAAGAAAATCTGCCAAGAACTGAATACTTTTTGAGCTACCAAAATACTATAAATCGAATCTGTATCTTTCGACGTTTTTATTTAGGAATTTAATGGAAATGTTTCAAATTACTTTTGTGTTTGTTGAATTATAATGTAGTCGAAACGGTCTGGTGAAATATTTCGAGATGATAAATGTGATAAACACAAATAGACGTCGCAAAGTTTCTCATTTAGGTAGATATAAATTGGAGTGTCAGGCGACATCCATAATATTTAGGAACATTCACACTCAACCTCGCTATTTCAGCTCTTATTTTCATTATATACATCACTGGCTTTTTTTCCTACTTAACAGAAAATGATTTAATGGAATATTTCAGATGGTTATAGTGGTGTCCCAAGGAAAATTGCAACTGTTGTCTTCAATCTAAAGACTAGACTCTCGCAGATGAATATTGAACTTACAGTTTGTGTGATTATCGACACGGTAACTCTGTACTTCATAAGCAATACATCAAGGACTCGAGAAGATCTAGGGAAAGACTTTGTCCGGTGGTGGAGGCATCACAGGACACGCTCACATTGATTAAAGTTGATTTCTTATGTTTTTATTAATTAATTTATTGGTTTGTTACAGGAACGAACATTTTTATGCGCAGCAATAAGTTTGGAATTAGCTTCTAGTACATTATTCTACGTAGCTCGTATCCTTATCCTGCCCGGGCTTCATCCAGATTTAGTTCTAATAATATATTGTATAAGAACTCAAATATCTCAAACGATGGCGCTGTTATTGATTTTCGTCCCGAAATTCTGGTATCAACAGAAACAAGTTAGAAATTTAGCACAAGAATATTCATGTCGACTTCCTGTGGATGCATTCAAGGTGGGTACTGATATTAGACGTACCACGGTAAGTTGAGAATTAGACACACTTACTTTCTAAAGCTTTATTAATACATAGGAACTTAATCACAACGCTTGGTCGCAGCTTAGCCATCACACTATAGGAATCATTGATAGGTTGGACTTTAAAATCCTGGAACACCCCTCTACAACTCAGATTTGCTTTATATATACACGTTAGGGATGCGGTAGCAAACTAGCTTCTTGATCTGTCAAAAAGCTTTTACTAGAAAGGTATATGAAAACTTGTGGCATGACTAAGAGATGTCAGTATTGTTTTTACAACAATTTGCGGCGGAGTGCCATAATGCAAATCCAAAAAGATCAAGTGGATTCTCGACAATTTCAATGGGATATTTATCCCGTACAAGCCACCATTTTTGAGAAATGAGGACGATGATAATAATGAGTAGTAGAAGTGAAAAATTTGATTCCGAGTTAAGTTTTCCCTTTTGAAATAAATTCTAGTGCCTATATCTGAATTTGTGGAAGTTTTTCTATATTTTTTATCATTATTGAAAGTATTTCGTTCTAAACTTTCTCTGCATTTATATAATCTATATTTAATATTTATTTTTACTACATAAATCTCTTCGTAATCACTGTAGAAAAACAAAATTCATAATACTATTTCTGTTTTATATATTCATTGACGAATACGTAAAACTGCGCCAGTTTTTGAAATACGACCATATTTTTTCCACTTACTGTTTGTGGAAAACTAGTTATAGGTAACGTTATTATTCAAAAAAGTCCCGTCATGCTTCGGCTAGACTATAAAAGAGAAAAATATGTTATTTCGCTTAGATATTCAGCCAGATTTTCTCACGAGTTTCTGTATTATCTTCTGCATTTAATAAGTTTTGTTCTTTCAAGAAGTTTTTAATTAACATATTCAATTTATATAGTGTTTTCATTCAATGAAAACCAAATTTCTGTGTCTACATTAGAAAATAAAGTTACTTCTTAACCCATACTCTATTCTAATAATTGAAATCAGTTGAATTTCGATCTTTTTTGAAACCATAATTTTTCCACCACAACACTCAAGCTGTAACTTTCTCTTCTATGCTAAATACAAATATTTATTGTCAAATAGAAATTATTTCATTCTTTCCTTCATTTTGCTCCGTAGTGTATTTGTTTGTGCACCTCGCCTAAAACTGTTCCAGGTATCATTTTTAAGATACTCAATCTATTCCCGAACATTAAGTGGAACTTACGGCTCGGAGGAATCCTCGTAGTACGAAATATTTTAATGCTAATTCAAGATGTAATCGACTTTCAAGAAGAGTAAAATCAACACCCTGCATTATAAGCAACAAAGCTTGTGATTGGGTATGAAAAATCCAAGACCAAATCGAACAGCGGTGGTTTTACAAGGAATAGAAAATAATATTTTTCTTTGTCTACGTTTTTACCTAGAGCGCTTGGATTTTATCCCTTCAAACATCCTTGGAATCAGTTTCAAAAAACCACGATCTCAATCCATTACCGGAAACTATACAGGAGCCTTAGAAATCGCACAAAATTTTTATGTCAGCTTGGTTGCTTTAATACGTTGGTGTGGGGGTTGCCCATTCAATTTTTTGCATTCTATGATAAGAAAAAAAAGATTTCGGCATTAAACAGTTGAAAATCATATACTCACTATCTATATAATTTTTTGTAACGTTTTTCATATTTTTTGACACTCTATTCGAGGGATGAATTAATAAACACTGTCTCTTACGTTCTTAATTTATTTACACAGTATATAATACACTTAACTCATAATAATTCACTTATAAATAATTTCTACAAACTTTTAAAACACATAAAAACAACAAATACATGAATAGACTTTTCTAGAAATTATTTAGAAGAAATACTTTAAATAAACATCAAAGGCGCGTCCACCATGTATAAAAAGTAGATGAAAGGTGCGTTGCGAATTCGCCAAATTTTAAAATTCCATTGTATCTGGACAGGGCCGGCCTAAGGACTCATTTCACGAACTTATTCGTAACATTACTTCCTTTTATAGTTCCATTTAGGTTTTCCTGTTTATTTCTTTTTTGTCTATGGAAGATCTTAAGAATGCACGCAGTAGATATTATTTTATTTATTTCTGCGTCGACTGTTCTTTTTCTGTATATTGACAAGTCCACGTATTTAATCATTTCGACATGTTCCATGTTTCCTTTGTTTTGTTGCGTTCATCTGTTTAATCTCTTTCCCCATATATACCACTTTTGACTTTGACCAACATTAATCTTGATGTTATTTATTTCTCCCTTCTGCAAAGCAACATTCCGACAATTCTACAGGGTTGAAACCTATAATATCCCATTCTTATTTTCGATATTTACAATGAAAATTGAATTTTTGGAGCCATTGGCGATATTTATACTGAATACACTGTTTAGACCACCACTACACCAACACTCACAATTACACTGTCTGACGTGCGTTTCTATAACCAAGTTATCGTCTTCAGATACTAAAGGTAAACTAAAATCTACTAACTTACTTGTTTTATACTGAATTTTCTCATTAATGAACCTTCTCCCGTGGAAATTAATTCCAGCGGGATTGGGCAGACTAAGAGATCCGTTGTTGTCCGGTTTAAAGAACACATAGCTCATTTGAAATATGGACGGACCGGAAAATTTTTGTCTGAAATTCATAACGAGGTACGTTGGCTATCGAGAGGGAACGTTTTGAAACGTTTCGCGACGTTTTTCTGGAAATGAAAGCGTTTTTCCTTGAGAAAAGCTTTCATTATCCTGAACTAACATTAATAACATTAGAAAACAAGTTGCTCAGGATTCTGAAAGTAGTAGTAGTTTCCGAGCCTGTTGAAGCAACACCAACTCAAAAAAAAACGCGATAAAATATAGGGTGTTTCGTTTAAAATTCCAAAGTTGCAATTAAAGTTTGTTACAGGTTTTGAAAAAAGTTTGATACCCTGTACATACGACTGCTTCCAGAACAGTATATAAGCTTTAAAAAGGCCTTAACCTTTTAAGATATTCATGCGAGTTGTATTATACGTAATAATATTAACTTCAGACAACCAAGGATCGTAAAAAAAAACAACATAATGTCTCTTTGTGTCGAAATAATGTATAGTCGTCGCCTTATCTTGTGTGCGTGTTATAACGCAAGGTTCTTGAGCGTCTTAATGGGCCATTTGTGTCATAAAATCGGGATTCAGTCGAGAAGGGCACTAATCCCATATCTGGTATCTAATTTGTTTCGACTGAAATATATTTATTTCATCTTTATAACTAACAAAAGTCGCGTGGAAAGAAAAAACGCAACACGTTGTTATACATATTAGTATATTTGAGTATCAGATCATTTATAATCCGATTAACTTCGTGACTGATGAGCATCAGACATCTGAACGTTATGTTCTACTTTCGTTCAAGCCATAAACATATCAGTACAGTGCTGTATCAAACCAAAACATCGAAAATCGTAAGATATTTCATTATTTTAATTCAATAATTGAATTATATTTATTTGATATGTTAATAACAAAATACTTATATATAAACATCTTCAAATAACATTGCGAATACACTGTTAACACCAACACTCACAATTACACAGTCTGACGCGCGTTTCTATCACCAAGTTATCGTCTTCAGTGACTGAAGTTAAACTCAAAACCTAATAACTTGACTTACCTATTTAATACTAAATTTTCTCACCAATAAACCTTCTCCGGCGAAAATTAATTCCAACGGGAACATTCATGTTTATTATCTGACTACTAAACTAAAGAGTGGGCTGTAAGGAATTGGCCCTTCGTCCCTATTTAAGCTACTCTTTCATCTAGCAATTTCTATACTTTCAAATGCATCCAAAAATTTATTATTGGATACATTTTTAATAAATTTTCCGGTCCGTCCATATTTCAAATGAGCTATGTGCCCTTTAAACCGGACAACAACGGATCTCTTAGTCTGCCCAATATCGCTGCAATTAATTTTCGCGGGAGAAGGTTTATTGGTGGAAAAATTCAGTATAAAACAAGTAAGTCAAGTCATTAGATTTTAGTTTACCTTCAGACGTTAACTTGGTTATCGAAACGCGCGTCAGACAGTGTAATCGTGAGTGTTGGTGTAAACAGTGTGTTCAGTATGAATATCACCAACAGTTCCAGAAATTCCAACTTAGACCGATCACCTATTTTTGATTTGAGCTATAAAATTGATTTATAATATTAAAAATTGAGCGTCTTTGTTTTTCAGTGTAACCTATAGTGTAAATAAATATTTCCATCGAAGCAGATGGTCCATGATTTATTATTTTCAGGATGTGAATGCGCACGGTCCTCTAACGGGCAACAATAGCGATGTTGAAGTAGGAGAAGTAACCCTTGCCGATATGAGTCCCGACGATATAAGAGCCGAATTGAAGAGGCTCTATCTTCAATTGGAGATATTCAAAAGCAAAACTTTATGCAGGGATAATCCTCACATATCGAAGAGGCGCGGAGGAAGGAAAGCCCAGCATCGAAGATTCAGCCTACAGGTAAATATTTCTCAGAATTAAAAAAACGATTTGTCCTTTGAGAAAACAACCTGAAAGATCTTCGTTCCATAGAACGTCCAGGACCATCAACTACTACTATGCCCAAAATTAACAGTACTGAAACTAACTTGGCAGTGTCCCCATGTGCATGCTAACCAAGTTAACTATCTATCTATCAAATAAAACTTCAAAAATCGATTAGCAGGGCCCAATTTTTTGAAATGTTTTAATAATGATAGTTTGGAAATCGGGATAAAATATTGTACCAACGAAAAAGAAATAGGAATATCCGGGCCAATTAACAACAACAATAATCATGAATACGTTTTGAGCAGATCATACAAAATCCGGGAGAACAAGGTTCAAAAAGAACTTGGAATGAATTCTAAAGAAACTCTGTATATTTTCGTATGTGATTCATCAAGATTATCGCCCGAAGAGTATGAGATTGAGAACAAGCAAATTTCAATTGTGAATCGTCGCACTAACCGATTTGTAGAGACTTCTCCAGATCCGATGGGGCTCAATTCTCTTTGTTCGCTGCAAAAATTAGTGTCTGATATGCAATCACGTACTAGATACAAATACTAACAGGACGCGATATTTAATACTGTTTCAAACAGATTCATTGTACTGTTTATTATTAATCAAGAACACATTTTTGAGCAGATCATAGAAAATCCTGGAGAACAAGGTTCAAAAAGAACTTGGAATGAATTCTAAAGAAACTCCGTATATTTTCGTATGTGATTCAGGTAAATCAACAATTAACTTTCACAAAATTTTTCTACCTGTCATGACAACCATTCTAACTCACCACCAGGTGTTTATCCAAATGTAGAAGCATGCTCCTGACTGTAGGAACGTTGATCAAAACTACTCATAACCAAATACTTCGATGAGAGCTTGAGTTGAGTTAATTAGCCGCATGGGGATGGGTATAATCATAAAGTACTGCATACCTTTACTATGTAAAGCTTTTTGTTTTGAATATTCTCCCAAAACAAGATACGGGATTTTTCGGATTAATAATATTTGTTTAAACTTATCTTTCTTGGATAATCTCGGATGTCACCATTCTATAGACTTCGTTGTTTTGATTCTGGTATGTCCCACATGTTTCATCGGTTGTCACGGAATGAACCTGAAGAATCTCTGGATGGAACTATGTCAATTTTTTTGGAACCCAAAGATAACACAACTTTTAATTAGTTTGAACATTTCACCACCATTTTCTTCAAAACACTTGATCGATAAATTGGGAAAATTGTTCAGTTAATGACGAAATAGTAAAATAATGGAATCATTAGTGGCGGCCACTATTTGTCACATTGTTAACATTAAAAGGGCCATAATCCATTTTCCAACCGCCCCATCACTCTAGAATTATTGTATGCATCAATTTTATTTCGACCATAACTTTCTTAGTTTTTATGCTAGAGATTTGTACTAACCCTCATTTTAAAGCTTGCTAACAGTACTTTAGAAGCGATTACGTGCAATTACCTCGAAAAGTTGACCGTTTTCCCGTTATTTGACGTTGAATTTTAAAAAATTTTCGTTCGATAAAAATATTCAACCTTCAATTAATCATAACTCGGTTTGTATTATGCCTAAAGCAAATTTTAAAAAAACAATCTCTTCAGTTATTCATGAGAAGTCGATTAAAAACGTGTTTTTTTTTCAAGGAAAATCAAAGTTTTCAACTAAAAAACTATTGATTTTTCAAAAAAAAAGGCTAAAAACATTTTTTGCTTAAAATTTGATCCTATATCAATATCCGTGGTTATTTTCAGCATAAAAATGTTCACTCTCTCTTAGGACAAAACCACGCATTGGCGTGGGTGGATTTTGGTTTTTAAGGCATTCCCTACATGCTATCAAAATTTCATTTGAACATATGCAGGCCATGGACAGCCTGAACTACTAATCGCTAACAGCAATAAATCCAGACATATCTCGTACTTGTGTCCAAGAATTGAGTACATTTTAATCTCTTTATTGTAAAAGTATTGAGACTCTAGAAAAAAGTTTTGCAAGTAACGAAAAAACTGATAACCGGATAGATCTGCATCGATTGTGAAACACTTTTAAAAATATTAGTGGAAATGTTTTCAAAATGTCGACGGCGTACCAAATTACTGTACCAATACTAGTATGGTGATTTAATAAATGAAATATTTTATCTTCAACTCAAAAGTAGGTGAAACTATAATAAAGTTTTATTAAGACACTGCAAAGTTGCTCATAAAAGTCTTAAACTTTCTAATACTATGTGGAAAACTTCTCGAAAGTATCAGAAGTTAGGTAATGTTCTAGATCTTCCTGGAAAATATGTATTTACATTTATAAATATGAAAAATGTCTTGAAATAGAATTTTACTAATCAACTCACAATATTCACTTTTTTTCATGCAGAAAAAAGGAAGCAGAGAGAAGGTAAGTCGTCCTAGAATCATTTTTGGTGGATAGAACACAATTAAATAGAAATATTCACAGTATCAAATATAATGTGGAAACTAAAACGCATTTCTATAAACATAATAATGTAAAAATGGATTCGCGATTTGAATATTCAATATAAGGATAATATTTTGATTGTTGAAACTAATTTAAATTTATTATAGACATGCAAATATTTGATTTAACTGCGAAAACCGACAATCAGACAAGTTAAAGTTTCATTGAATGCTATTCATGTTTATTATGGTAGTCATATAATTATTCAAAATACTAGGGACTTGAATAACATTTACCTACTAGTCGAGGACTATTTTACGCATAAGCGTGCTAGCAATCAAGCTTGAGAGTAATAGATATATTAACATTATTATTAATTAATAAGATACTTTTTACATGAAATTATGGATAGATTTCTACGGTTTCTACAGCGCCATAAGTTATTATGTTGAGTGAAATTGACAGGCTACTATCAGAAATTGGTTACAGCCAGATGGATGTATAATATTATAGTTTATTCGTGACTGCTGCCAGAAAATTCAGAAATCAATACTTCAAGGGTAGTGCAGTATCAGAAATCGCGCTTTTTGGGGTACTTTCGAGAAAAATTTGCTGTACGAAGTACCTGGAGATAGTGGTAGCTGCTTGAAAAAGGCTAGTAGCAAACGTTTAAAGTTTGAGAACGCCACGTTTATTAGTATTTGTTTGGCAACCGTTCCATCTGCAAGCAAGGCCATGGCGTCGGTTTTTCGGGATAATTCTATCTTGAGAAAGGAAAAACTATCAACGGCGAGTATTATTGCAAAGTTTGAGAGAAGAAATCAAACAAAAACGGCCGCATTTGGCTAAGATGAAATGTTGTTTCATCATGACAATACACCAGCTCATACATCCGTTATTGCAATGGCCAAAATTATCGAATTATAGTTTGAATTACTACCTCGTGCATCCTATTCACCAGATTTAACCCCCTACGATTATTTTCTGTTCCCAGACTCGAAAAAATGGCTCGGGGGCAAATATTTTCCATAAATGAAGAGCTTGAAGATTCTTATTACAAATAGTGAATCGAATATCGCTGGTAAAAGTTTATGGAGTTGAAAGAAAATTACGTTGAAAAATATTTAGGTACTTCTGGGATCATCCTCATAGCGTAGGTTCCACCATCCTTATAGTGTGAATATTCTATGTCGGAATCCACCCTTTTCATAGATTTCATTTCAAGATCCTGAATTTGTAGTATTTTTAAAAAGAAGTTTGACGTTGTTGTTAGAACAAAAAAGATTTTTTCTATGTTGATAATTGAAAATTGATTAACATAATGTGTTTTTGAACTAAATAAGATACAAATTTAATGTGGTATCGTCAAGGACAATCGATATCTTTTTGGTAATTATTGCTTACGTACTTTAAAACAGTTTTAAAGTGCCTTGGGAGAAAAAAGATAATATTCACTAAACGTGTCATGAAAAAATAGGTTTCTAAGTACAAATTTTACCTAAACGAATGATATATAACGAATGTCAAATGTACAAGGCTTAAAATCGAGCCTAAAATTATGTACTCGTGCAGAAAAATTATAGAGTTTCATTTCTTTCCTAGAGTGATTTTGAGTAAGTGTTTTAATTGTTTAAAAACGAACAAACAACGTGATAAAGTTGAGAAACTAAATTTTAATAACGATTATATTTGATTTCCTTCCTACGTACGCCTCTGGTAACATTTTTAATAAAATTGCGTCCAAATAATGAACGATCAGATGATATTACATTGTAGAAATTACTATCAGGTTGAAAACAATTAGAAACTTGTTCTAAACTTGTAGTGACGTTTTAGTTGCTGTTTGGCCTACTTTATCCACACATTAAGTGTCAGATTTGCTACTCTTTATTATCTGTATCCATCGCACGACTTTTACCGGATGGCGGTGGCTACACGTTCAACCTACGGAGATTTTATCAACTCTATTTATATTCTCACGTAAGAATTGTTAATTCAATAAATTCAAATTCCAAAATTAACACCAATTTCTTGACATACTTAAGTACACCTGTACCTTTCGATATCATTGGGTGCTAAACAAGGAGTGTAGGGCGGATGAACCAACAATTCGTTGTTTTGACTGTCCAAAAACATTTTTGTTTAAGCTGATGTCGTGATGGAAACTGTTCCGACTAAGGAAGACAGAATGGCAACGATTTTTCTATCCTCTCGGTTTTACGTATTACATATATGTCGAATTGACCATTCTACGTTTAATAGAACGCTGGTGACTTGTCCAGTTATACCTAAAAAAAAACAGGCCACCATTTGCGATCTTTTAGATGTCTTTTGAAGTATCCCGATTAAATTTTTTCAGCATTTCTTTGCACCAATCGATACGAGTTTCTTTTTGACCGATTGGTCGAATCATGTGTAATCCAACTCGAACAAATATTTTTGACAGCCAAATGTTCGTGCAATAGTGAATGTATTCAAGTAGAATAAACCCCCAAGTATGCCTCAATCTCACGGTATCTCACATTACGATTAGGGATGAGTCGATTCTCGATACCGATTCTCGATACCACCGATTCTTGGTCATTGGTATCGATTTCGAGAATCGATCGAAAAAAATCGCGAAAATACCGATACCAGTAAATGGACGGAAAAATTAGTTTTTATTCCAGTTTATATTGTTATCAAAATGAAATTATCATATTTTGAAAAATCATTACGGTACATTATTTGATGTATTAAGAGTGGCTTTTATACATCAATGCTATCGGTATCAAGAATCGATAATTGAGAATCGATTTTTTAGGTATCGGTATCGAGAATCAAAAAATTTTGGTATCGACACATCACTAATTACGATATTGAAATATAAGTTTACGCACAGCATCGATGTTTTCTGGTACAACAACCGGATTTTAGATAAAAGTAAAATGGACTATTTAAAACTATTTAAAAATAAAACTGAGGAAAAATGTGCAGATTATAAATGAAAAAATACAAATACAAAGGGAAAAAAAACGTTGTAGTGTAAAATAATTCATTTCGAATACCATTTGAGGGTCTATAAGAAAAGTAAATGGTGAAAATATTTTTTGCTGAAATACGGAAATAAATATTTTGGTAACGTCACGGAATGCTTCAGAGTTTTGGAATTTCAAGGACATTCCAGTGTCCAATTTGATCCTTGGATGGTTTTAAAAAATCAAAATAGAATTCAACAGTATATTAAACGACTAATAGCGTTGAAGCGTTAATGTATTCTGTATGTATACGATCGACGGTGTTTTATACATTATCGTAACGCCTCAAGCAATCACTTTTTAGGTCCTTCTCATATTATAGAAGAGCTCCATTTATGTAACAGTATTACTGTCAGGAATTTCGATATAAAAACGTGTTAAATACGAATTTGCTTTTGAATACTTGCTTGAATGACTGAAAAAATACTAATTTTGTTAACCATAGATTAGATTGTTATTTATACGTTTGCTCCTCAATATGTGTCGATTTTATTTTAAAAATATTATAACCATCATAAAAGATTTAGTCGGAGCTCTCTCCATGGTCCCTCTTCAACTTTTCCATTCAAAATTGAAAAAATACCGAAAGAGATTCTAGGACTCACAAGAAAGCTCCATATTTCACAAGCTGGTACCGAGTTATACATCGAGGACAGCTTTAGAGATGGTTGAGGACCATTTGACAGAACAACAGCCACGACTAGAATGTATAGCCATCAATAATAACTCTTCGCGAAAAGAAAAGACTGTAAACTCTTTGGAGGTGGATGCTTGGTGCTAAGGCGTGTATGTGTGTTACCATCTGCGTTGGCGAGAACACCAGACCTCAACGAATCTCGCACAGATCTAGAGAGAAAAGAATGCGAACAACAAGACGCGATTCACGAAGAGGTCCTGTCGGAATTATAGGTAGAATGTCCTGTTTCACATCCACTTTGTCTATGGGTCAAGACCGTGTGTTTTACCATTTGCGTCCACGAGAAAAGAAGACGGAATCTCCCACAGAACTAGGATGAGACGAAAGAGACTACACGTGAAATAGAGGACGTGATTCATGATGATCTCCTGTCTAAATGATAGATGGAATGTCTCATTTCGCATCTATCCGCGGTCTTTGTCCAGAGGCATTCACGAAACCTTGAAAAATGTAAAACTACTCTTTATTGTTGAAACCAGAAGCTGCAGAAACTGCTGTCTTCTTTCAGGATTATCTTCTAATAATTCTTGAAGGACTGTAAGGATTAAATTAATATACTCTTATGACGCTTTCTATTTTTAATATCCTCAGATATTGTTTGATGATTTCAGATAAACGTTTTCCCTAAATTTTCTTTCTATTTTACCAACAGTTCTTTGGAGTATGGGAAATTTATTCTAAATAGCACTTCGTATACTTATTTTTGATGAAGAGTTTATTTCTTACGAACTAATTTGGTAGAAATTGTATTCCAAGTCAACTTTTCATAACGGACCAAGTTTTGTTATACGATTCCGAGTTTAGAGCAAGTTTAGAACCAATTCTACACTTTCTATGGTTAAAATAATAAACTCGTTTATCTATATACTATATAACCAGCTAACTAAAACCTAATGAGACATTGAATATATTCATATTAATGTCTTAATCAGTTTTTTCGTTTTTGAATGATTCTATTTAAACCATTCTCTGAATATTTCAGATTATTCGAAAATATGTCTTTGACTCATTTGTTTAAATAAAGTTTTCTCAATTTCAAAACAAAGTAAATGATTTTGAAATAAAAACTATGTCTATTTTTACAGAATTTGCATGGAAAACACAAAGAAAAAGATAAATACAAACAACAAGAAGAAATAACCGAAGCAGAACCATCCAGAACTCCTGAAGATTCGGTGTGTAGTAATGAAGGTCCCAGCGCTATTTACGCTGATTTACCATCTGTTACAACACACAGCGATCACAAATAATTTTAATTCTTGTTAACAATATATATATACAGAGTTTTTCTTATGTACCAATTTATGAATCTTCTTTTGTAATATCTTATCCATCCCAAATAGACCTACCAGCAATATTTCGGCTATTTTTCAACGTCATCAGAATTGAGCTCTTCGTTGTTACCAAAACTCTTGCCTAAGGATAGTAGGTGTTAATCTTTGAGGGCTGTAGGATGGATATAAGGCTGTAAGATTGAATATGAGAGACCTCCAAACACACAAAGTATGAGGTACCTTGACATTACTTAAACGAACGTTCAGTTACTACAAGGTGTTGTTATTTATGAGGCGCATGGTTTAATCGACTAGAATTACACGTTTTTGATTAATCATGGCTTACAAGTAATCTTATCACTTTTCTGGTTCAACATGTCACATTTTTTGTAATGTTTCACGCAATATTTTTTACATTCAATAACTGACCGAAACTCGCAGACTAAGAGAAAAGAGCATCTGGTATGAAACGAAAACTATTCAATTAATAAATCTATTACGGCTAATTACGTTCGATCCCTCGATAATTTTTTACGGACAAACCGTTAATATTATGAATCTCATTGTTTTTGTATAACCTTTATTAACATTTACATTATCTTTACAAATTTTTTGAAGTCAAAATATATTATAGAATAAAAGTTATGGTGGAAGGAAGACATCAAGTAAAAGAGCTGCTTGTCGGTGACCAAAATTGCGGCTATTCTGCTTATCCTAAAATTTCGAAAATTAACTTTTTTTATACACTTTTGAAAATTACATTCTATTTTTTCGCTAGTAGAAAAAAAACTATCGAAGCAATCATGATAATCCTAGTTCAATAGCTGGTTAATAACATATTAAAGATGCTGTATAAATTAATAACCCTCTGAAAAGTAATTTTTTCTTTAAATCGTCCTCGTATATGTAGCAGTGAGAATTTTTTTGTAGTTTCGCGCATACAAACTCAGCATTCTTAATCTAGTTGTATTCAGAGAGAAATCTGATTTGATTGACATTATTTTAGCTCAGAACTACCATCAGAGATTTTGATATCAGATTAGAATATACTCCTCCTTATAGAAAAGTTTTTGTTGCCTGAATACTCTGTATATCATATTTATAAAACCTAACGAAATAAAATTATTGTACCTGACTTATTTCTTATAATTTTTTTCTGAAAATTGAACTAATCGATATTTGTTTAGCCTAATATTTTGTATTTTTGTTAATTTCTAGTAAGGTAACAATAATAAAATCCCACTAAAGCTAATTTTTTAAGCAATGTTGCCGTTTTTATAAGTAGAACCATACTTTTTCGGAAACATTGTACGTCGCAAAATACTATGTATTAAATTCCAAGTTTTAAGTATCAAAATGGCTGTCGTTCAATAAAAAATAGTGCTACTAAGTTCGTCATCATCGACTATCTCGTTTTTTTAATTTATAATATTGAAAAAAAGATTCTATTCAATCCACAAATCTATGCCACAACAGAAGCCGGTTAGATGGTCGATGTCTGATGGCCACGGCGTTTCGTTTCATTAACGAAATTTTATTGACGTGTGTTATTCTGTTGAAAAAGGAATTGCAATTGTCAATTTAGATAAGGCAGTAAGATGATTTTTAGTACATCATCACCGTAACCTCGAATGAATACAAGTGATGATCAACTACCATAAAAGATAATGACCCAAACCATCACATCATCTTGCGCACATTTCTCTATACAACAAACCTAAACACCTCGCTCTTCACCTCTTCAAAGAAATAGCATTGCACAGAAGCCGTTCTTTGCACCAGCTCTAGCCTAGGAAACATGTCCTATAGTCAAAGAACGGCGTGAAAAGTAGTGTACGCATTTACCAAATGATTGATCAGCAATTTGAGGTCTGGTGGCAAAACCGTCGCTCAGAGTTAGTCGCTTTAAGCATTTTGTTACGTTAATCAGAAGTAGACAAACAAAATATCTGGACTATTCGGCTTCCATAGAAGGATGAAATATAGAAAAGTTGATTTTATGAAAATAGTGAAAGATAAAACGTTGAAAACACTGATTAACGAGTTGGTTATTTTGTGAATGTTTGTGAGACGTTGTAAAATTGTTTATAATTCCCGTTCTGCTTAAATTATTACTAAAAAGTCTGACAACGTTGTTTGAATGTGACCTCAAACTACTTGCATCAATTTTTCTAGTGTTATACGTTTTTTAAACTATTAAAGTTGATTAAAATCTTTCATACTTATTTGAATATTCGAAATTGCTTAAAATACGTTGATCATCTGGTATTTTTGCTTTCCCTTCAAACAATAACTTGATGGTAGATAAAATCGTAGTTTACTAATAAATTTTGAATAATAGTCACATCAAATCTTATACAAACATTTATGGTGTCACAAATTCTTCGCTATAATTTTTTCTTCATTCCGCTACCTCCTTCTCGTTCTCACTATTTCTGTTCTCTAGTCTTTAATTTCTTCTTCATTATATTTGATTCCCATATTCTTATTTTTCTTGGTTTCATTAGATCTTCATCTTTTGCTCTAAATCTTCTTGACAACTTCTTGTATCTAATTTTATTTTATTCAGTTTAATGTACAAAAGTCGCAGCCAGAGAATTTTATGTCAATTTCTTAGACACTTGTTAGTTTGGTTTTACTTTTATCTTTTAGTACTACATTCCATAGTACTTGCTGAGTTATCTATAAGTACTAGATCATAAGTTTCTTCTAGTACAATCCCGAATAATCGTAAAAAGTATTTTATCACATGGAAACTCTTTTATGGAAAATAATATCATTAATATGTCTTTTTTGTTGCTGTACCTTCTCAAGACACCGCTGGAAATGTTCAACACAAATATCTCTTTTTTTAAACTAATCCCGTGGAAAAACTTTCGAGGGATCAATTTCAAACTTCTGGGAGACGAAGTTATAACACCATTTCTATCATTACGTTTGAAACTAAGTTTGTTAACAAATACATCTGGTCTCAAAAAATTATTAAGCATGTCAGTTTATCAGTATTATTTCTCCTTTTGTTATTTCAAATGCTTTCAATTTCACAGTTGGAGAATCGAATGCTAAAACCAGTTCTGTGGCTTATAAAATGTGCAGTACAGAAGTGCTTTGTTAGTTGCCTATATTTTGACATTTTGGAAAAACAAGGACTTGACCCGTAGATGAAGTGGCAACGTGGCGTAATCTCACAAAAATAGGAAATAAAAGTATAAAAGAATATAAACAATAGGAAGGAACAAAGATAAAACGAGGTTATAATACAATTTTTATGATTACGTTTCTCGGAAAATGATTTCGACGATTTCCATTATATGATTTGACGACTTTTGAAACTGAGTTTGTTAAAAAATACTTCTGATATCAAGAAATTATTAAGCATGTCATTTTATCTATGTGCACTTTTATTAGGGGTTTTCAAAGCACCAAATACCACAGAAGGACGAAAGAAATTTAGGAAAGATACTGAAAAATAAAATTAATCTAAGAAAACTTGAAAATAAAATTTATATTGGAACGATTATCACAAAAATAGAAAATAAAAGTATAAAAGAATATAAAAAACAGCAAAACAAGAAGGAACAAAGATAAAATAAATGAAAATAGGTTATAGAAAAGTACTAATAAATGGAAAACTATTGAAGTGGGATAAACAGCAACGAGAAACTGGGTTTTTAAAAAAAGTTTTTCGTTCAGACAGTAACGACAAAAATCGTTATAAACATAAAACATAAAACAATAGACAAAGAAAAAAGATTCAGGGGTATGGCATATGTAAACATAGTTGAAAATATTGTACCAAACAAAAATATTGTCAATGAATTGAAAAAGTTCACTTCAAACTTTATTTTCATTTCAATGGAAGAAACAAAAAGTTACGATTTTATCTGCTATCAAGCCGAAATTGCTTTTAAAAGTTTTCCCAAATGCTTCTCGATGATAGCTTGAAAAAAAAATTAATCTTAAGCTTAGAAAATGTAGTTGCTTACTACGATTGTCCTAGCACTACTATTTGTTTTTGTAGAATAAGTTTTTTAAAAAAAATATGGGACCAAAATAGTCCTTTATTAAAATGAATGTTATCAATTTGAAAAAATGTGAATTTACGTAAAATAATTATCAAATATACTAAGTTTCCTACAAAATAATAAAATTAATTTTATTTATAAATGCCAAAGTTGTTAAAACGGTTAAAAAGAGGTTCACCGTTCAAACCTGTTCGTTCATATTTATTTTTTCTTCGAATTTAACTACAATTCACATTTTTTCGTGAATAAATCAAACTATTGAATAATATTAATTATGTTTGTAAATATTTGTAGCCCTTGTTGTTGTCCTTTTTATTAAAATAAATTATTAAAACAACTTAATGTCTTTATAATAAAAAATTTTCCATAAACTTTTCCCAGAAGATGATGAGACATAATGTCTGAAATAAGAAAGAGGAAGACTTATATTTTAGCTTCCAGTGTCCATCCCATCGTCTATACATAAAAGACATCGAACTTAACAACTTAAGAAACAATTCTTTTGATAGTAAATTAATTTAAGCTTTTCTGGTTGTCTCTCTTGGGTTCCTTAGCAACAACAAACCTTCTGTTTGTTTGGTTCTTTGCTATAAAAGGATGCGGAAACCATTTACTTTTTAAGTTTCTAGATTTTCTTCTATTTCATAACTACCAGTGCAATTAATAACATCATCTTCATTTGATAACATTGATAACAACTCGATGTTTCCTGTTTATGTCACGTCGCTGTTGCGCTTCCTTCTTTCGTTATCTGGATATGAATTAAAACTAACCTCAATCTTGTAATTTAGATCACACGATCACAAAACCATAGACAAATAAAATAACCAATCAGCTGATCGCATTCATCTATTGATCTACCAGGGTAAAAATTGTTAATATTGATAAACAATATAGTTCTGTGGTCAACCCTGAAAAATGTGTTTCATATACAAAAAAGAAGAAGAGAGCGGGAAGCAGAGTTGACAGACTGAAGGTGGTGTCGAAAGCATGGTCGACAGAGTGAATTAAGTTTTTAGTTATTATTATAAAGAATTATTGTAGTCATTTTGTTCCAATAAATAATTTTATTTAACACACTCTATACAACGCACATTTAAACCTAACAAAAATGATGTTGTCAAACGACTACGAACCGATTGAATCAGTTTCCGAACAGCAATGAACGTGATCCGTGTTAACTCGATCATAGTTTTCATATCATGAATGTAGTTAACTATAAAATAAAAGTATTCGCTACGAAGTTTATACAGTAACCAATTAACTACATTCAATAAATTATAACTTATGTTACTTGCTAAATGTACAAATAAACGTCAGTATTTTTAGTATTATATAACTTCTCATGCATGAAGATACCGTTAGTTCACAAGATGAGTTCTACTTTTGCAAATTGTTGCACTAACCAACTTACACGCTACTTATCTATAACTTATAATTAAACTGAATAGCGTATTGTAACGTTAATCGTTCAAACTAACGAACACCCACTCTTTCAATGTTGCTGCTTCGTCTACATCACATTATATCTGGGTTAATAGACCTTTCATGTTTTATACGAGGTCTGGGTATTAAATAACGAAACTGCGCGCCTAGAGGGCGCTCTGGACGGGCGGGGTATCCAGATATCTTGTCTATGTACGTCCCAAAACACTGTTGTTGACAATTCTCTATGTGGTAAGCGTGTTTTTGAGTAATGTAAGCGCCCAGGTAGTCCCGTGGCTGCTTTAACTCCGGAAACAGTGACCAAAATCAACCGAATTGTGCGTGCAGATCGTCGAATCAGCATCCAGATTATTGCCGAGGCTGTAAACGCCGATAAAGAATATATATTTAGATCTTTGACAAAGAAACTGCGCTATCACGCTTTTCAAATAAACTGCAATCATTTTCAACAGCATGTACAAATAGCTAAAAACATAAATCTTGACCTTGTTAGGAAGAAAACAGTTAAAATCTCGAAGGCGATGAAAAATATCATTCCCTATCATTACGAAGATTATCTTAGCGGACAGTTTATCCAAACCGATGGATGAGAAATAAATAATGACTTGTAAACTTTGATATTCACATTCAACTGAAATTCTGCAACGGTACATTCAGAGATGAGTTAAAAGGAACTCTTATTTTACGTTATTATTTGATATAACTGTTTATATAGGTATGCCAATAGTTTATCGGCGAACTTTTTTTAGTCATGGAGCCACTTAAAATATTGCATATGGTTTTTTTCTTGGAAAGTTATAGTGCAGTAAAACTTTAGTTCAGTTAAATTAGTTGATATTCTATTGTTACTTTAAGGACAGCTAAACTGCCGAGGCGAGGAATGCTTATTTTGGAACAGAAAATTAAAGAAGTTTACTCAGTTATGACATAACATTTTTTTTTGTGAAATATACATATCAAATATCCTCTTAAATTAAACATGTGAGTGGAAATTTATATGTATTGTATTATTTTTCCTCACAAAATTTGCCATATTACCAGAGGTGGTCATAATTTAGAGCCTGTCTACTTCGAAAAAATATTATCACAGAAAGTTTCTTGGGAATTTATTTATTAAAAATAAGCTTCATAATAGACGCCATTTCGAGACGGATATTGTACCAAAGATGTCGATTTATTACCAAAAACTCTAAATTTATCATATCCTCACCGGAAAAAGTCCATAGGTGTTAAATCGGGACTGCGTGTGGACCAATTTATGTCACCTCTCGCGGAGATGAATTTGCCAGGAAAAATTTCAACAAGCTCCTTCCTCCTGCTGGAACAATGTTCTTTGGTAATGACCATTAAAATTTTGCATTTCAAGCAGCACGAAGAAATCGTTTAACAATAAAAGATTCTTGCCGAAGAATCGGACACTGAAATTGTAAGGAAGATTTCTAGATTGAGAAAGATGTCTTTGGGGCCGTTATTTGTCACTATACCGTTTTTCTAAATTGTACAGGATAATAAAAAAAAAATTTTTGGACTTTTGAGCAACAAATATGTCTATAAGTTGGTCAATATTAATACATTTTCGAAACGTTACTTTCAATGCAGAAGATTGTCGAGTAATTCAGGTAATCGTGCAAAGATAGTTTCTTATCATCTAAAGGATCTTTCATCCGAAGCATCTGATACTGGAATTGTAAGGAAAATTTTCAATATAGTCTCTAGATTTGAAAAAAGGCCGTTATTTGTCACTATTAACTTCCATTTTCTTCGACAACTCTCGAATTTACGTCTGCCAATCGTTCTATTCAATCTTCTTTGCATTATTAATCTTTCTGTCGACAATAAACTTTCCATTGCTCAATAATTAAAGCAACAGTACTGCCATGTTGTAAGCATTTACTGGTTTGATTCAGTCTTTCAACCCAAAGGTTCCATAAAATTGTTCATAACTTTAGTTTAGTAAGATGCTAACTTTCTGCCAAGTAGTTCTGCTTCAACTGCAGTATCCCATCTATGTGCTGAAGCACAAAAAACAGCGTACACAAATTGAGCTAAATAAAACTTCAATTGTTTGCAACGTTATTGTCAACCAAGTTTAAAGTGCGCGGTACCTAGAATTCTTTTCTTAACCATTTCAACATTAAAATCATTAGTGAATAGAATCGATCTGGAGAGCCCGAAAATAACCGCTTCATGGCATTACAAGCTTCTAACACTTTAACAATAAAATTAAACAAGATTTAAGAAACAATACAGTAGAAACCTGAAGAAAGAAAACCAATCTGAGCAATGGATATCCTTGCTTGTTGGATCCTTCTACAGTACGCTTATAAATACAAGAGAGACAAATATTTTTACATTTACTCAAGGCCTGGATATAAAAATTTAATTATAGTATTGATACAATTTGTAAATATTCTTTGAAATAGCTCCATCTGGCATGAGGGTTCCTGAAAGACGTCAACGGGGATTCCATTTGTGACCTCTTTAGAACCGTCTCTAATGTTGTCCAGGGTCTTCAAATGTTTTTCTTCCAGCGATCTGTTAAGTCGAGGGAACAGAAAGAAATCTGGCGGGGCGAAGTCTGGGCTGTATGCCAGCTGGGGTATGACACAGATCTCGTTTTTTTCTTCGTTCGTAATCATTGTTTTAATCTTTATAGCACTGAGATATAAAATTTAAAAGTAATTATCAGAAATTGAGAATGTTTTCAACGTTCCTGTCGATATAGGAACGTCTTGTGCCACTTGTCGAGACAATCATCCTCAAAGGCGTCTTTAAGAATTCTTTCCACTGGTGTTTTCTTGAATCTCACGTGAAACTTGATTCGTTTTTCATCACCGCGTTCCACTGAGACATGAACCAATCCAAGCGTTTTCCAGAAGCTCGGAGCTCCTTCTAGCTCGATCCGCCAATACTTTTCACAAAAAGGACTGGAAGGACTGATAAGAAAAATAGGACATGGATCTAATAAAGATCCATGATTTTCTTGAAGACTTTTGAGGTGCTGCGATTCAACAATTCAAAATATTTTTATTATTAATAGTGCAGTTTCTGTAAATACTATTTTTTTCTTTATTTACTTTACTATATCTCCGAATTGATAAAATCGCTTACTACTGTATAATTATGTAATATAATAGCCTATAATTCACCAAAAAAAGTCAAGAGAAAAAAGGCACATGTACAAAAGGGTCGCTTTAATACGACTTTAATGCACGACACTGCAACGAGACTCAAGGAACATCGACCCCACCAGAACACAAGAAATGTTGTAAAATCCAACTGGGATCTCGTGTGCTCACAGTCAAATCCGATTCTACAACCGAGTTGTAAGGTACCATTGCGGTTAACCGAAGTACTTCGTTCGCACGGTTACGAATTATTTCGAATTTTAACAGAACGCGAATACCGTTTTTCTTCGTGTTTGGCCTGGTTTTTTTTTGCTATGAACAAACTGTGAATTGTACAACGTCTATTTTTCGATCTGGTTTTGATTTCAAAACTTTTGTTGAAATGTTTACAATGTTTTTAATTTGTTTATTGCTTGCTGTCGTCAATTCGTCTGGTAAGTATATTCGAGTTTTGTTATCAAATGTATATGTTGGCCGATATAAATCATTTGGAATATTTTTTACATACTTATCTTTTAAAAATGCGTTAAAAATTGAAATATATCCAAGGGATACAAAAATAAAGGTAAAACTTTCTATTTTTCATTTTGTTTATATTAGCCCGCGAAAATTTTATGTCGGCGACTTTCTTCCTAATTTAGAAGTGAAATTAGCTAAGTTGGTATCTAGAAGAACCGGATATTTATTCCATCAAAGAGTAGTAACATTAATACAAAATAAAAAATTGATTTCAAATGGGGCACGAATACGGATTTCCGTGGCGCTAGGATTTGGCTGTCATTTTATAAATCGAGAATAAAGAATAAAATTTCCTGGTATCGAAACCTAACCTTGCCCAAACCCAACGGGACTTCTTGCTTGATAAGCTACAAAAAGCATATTTCTACATTCAATTATCCATGAAATCTTCAAAATATCGCTCAATATTTTTCTTATTTTATAAACGGTACTAAAAAACAATTCTAAAAAAACTATTCATGTGTGATAATAGTTATATATAAATACCAATTTTGGTTCAGCAACCTGTACTTTTTAATATAAGAATATTAAGATAAATTATGTAAAAATTGAATAAAAAACTTTTTGTTTGTCAAATTACACTTAACTTATAATAATTTACTTATAAATAACACTTAAATAATTACTTTTATGAATTCCTTCTTTTTACTACGACTATTTATTTAAAACTAAACTTAATGCGTTCACACAAATCATTTATATACTTAAATAAAGTTCTACAAAGTTCTAGAACAAAATAAATAAATAAATAGACTTTCCTAGAAATCATTTAGAAGAAATACTGTAAATAAACCGCCTATTACTAATAAAATTATAGACGCCGCCTAAAAAGCGTCGCGCGAATTCGGCGAACATTCAAAATTCCATAGTAGCTCGATAGGGTCGGCGTAGGGAACCATTTTGCGAACTTGTTAGAAACACTATAAAGCGAATCTCGAACTAACGATAAAGTTTGATTGTAATTTCACGTGTCGATATTACGAAAACGAAGCGAGATATACAAAAATTTTAATCTTCATTTTGGCCTAATTGAGCTGAACTAATTGCCTTATTGCGGTGCCATGGAAATCGCATTCTCCCCTTAAATTTCTATTCCCATACAGCACTTCCGGACTACTTGTGTAATATTAGGCTGGTTGTAAACATGTTTTGGCTCAAAATTCGTTTCTCATCTCCATGAATCGTTGTTCATTGTGATGCCCCCTAGTAATGGACTAAATGCGACGCATATGGCGTGGTGGTCTCCCCATAGTTCTGTGAGAGATTCCTAGAGATCTCATCGTTTTGGAAAGGTTAGCTTCAGTGGTCTTAATCCCTTGGCGTCGCGAGATAATTCCACAGCTTTTTTCAATTTATAAATATCTTCCAATAAATTAATACGGTCAAATATCTTTATAAGATATCAAATCATCCAATTGTTACAGTTAGGAATATAAATTTAGAGCTACTTACATAATCTATTTCACCTACTCAACCAAAATGGTACCTCAAGTTAACACCAAGAGCAGTTTTAACACGATTGCCGATATAAATAAATACTCAACATTGTTTAGAGACTTTTTCTAAAATTACTAACTAACTTAGGCCTTTGGTAAGTTAAAATTGGTTATAGCGCATCTGAAAATACTGAAGATCGAATTCCAAGTATTTTTTTTATAATTCTCATATTTCATTTAAATGAAATAATTTGTTAGTATGTACGTTTCTTTTGCGATATACTAAAATCTATTAATGACGATTAAACAAACAAAACCACGTAAGATTAAATAAAACTGTGATTTTATTTGAAAAAGGAAGTTCCGAGACATAAAGGAATGTTATAGATAAAGTTGACTACCCTACGTGACCAAAGACATGTGTTTTTTGAAAATATTAGGCAACATTCTACTACTTGATAAATGATAAAAAGAATTTATAACAATTCCAATAAACTTCCATTCAAAAAGATATTTTATGTAATCATTTTATATAATCAGAAGTCAACAAGAATTGTTGAGACTCATATACTGATGTTAACTGCAATTAAGTTTAAAGGCCCGTTTACACGAGTTTCGTGAGCAAGTATTTAGTTAAGTGTTTAGTTAATTTTAGGCTGTGTGAACAGATAGTTTAGTGTTTGGTACCTGTACTGTACCGTGTCTGTTCACACGGCTTAAAATTAACTAAATACTTGCTCACTAAACTCGTGTAAACGGGTCTTAATTTAACGATATTTAGAGACACACTTCGATAACCAGTTGTCTTGTGAGATAAACAAAATACTCGGTAGATACTTTGGATTATTTTATCATGCTTAAACTCTCGGAGTCCCACTTTACAGATTTATACAGCCAGGCACTTCTTGACCAGCTTGATCACAAATTGTCGTGAGACAAACTTACAGTCGAAGCTACCACAAAATTGGCCAATGGAGGCCTCAAAGTTAAATTGATACTTCTCCAAGCACTAGTGGCAACTCGGTTCTCAGAAAATCGTATCCTGTTGATAGATTAGTCACCAGTTAACATTCAATCATGTTCTCGTGAAGCAGTTGAAGGGTAAAACAGACAGAAGGCCTCTAAATACACTTTAGCTTGTTTCTTACCAAGTTTTTGCACCCATCTCCTCAGACTAGTCAGAGATCTCATAGCTTTAGCATGAATTGGTTATGAACTCATTGAGGAATTTTGTTGATCCCTGTTTAACGATAGAATCAACACTTATTGCTAGGTCACATGGTGTAAAATCTGGTAAATAAAGTGAATTTGGAAGAATACGAAGACGTATGAATGACACCTTGTTCAATATCAATGTTTCTTCTGGAAATATGATCTAGTTAAGCGTTTATAGTAGCAGATTGATCATCCGGAATGATTTTAAATTCGTCTCAACTTAAAATAACCTAAACCATATGGCGCGACTTTACCAAAAATCGATACGCGCGAAATAAGTTGATTTATTGTTGTCTCAATTTATATACTTCTTCTCAAGCTCAAAATAATTGACAAATACTAGTGAAAATAATGTATAAATTGTAAAACACGATATATTTTGCAGATTTTCTTTCAAAACTTTTTTCTACGTGGTTTCTTCTTGATTCTAAATTACTATAACTATACTATACTATACAAATCGTTTATTAATGTCATTCAAGAGATTTAATATGATATTAGTATGAATATTTCACCTGAGATGTACCTAATGAACGCCAATGGTGAACTAACTAACATATCATTAGGTATTTCCTCTGTGGAAAGTTTTGTTTTCTTTTCAGTCGTTACTTTAACTCTAATGATACATTAAATAAGCAGTTGATTTTCTCTTTAGAATATTTTTTGTTCGTTCAATTTCTTCGTTATCTACATTATCCATTTTATTAAACAGAATATACAAATAATTAGGGAATTGAAAATATACGCCAAAAAGTAAATTGTACGACGTAAAAATTATTTTTTTTTCAATATTGCTTGTATTCTCATTTTGTAATGCAAATACTCAAATGATTTACTTATCAAAATACACATTTTTGGTATGAATTCACGAAATCTGTGCGGCCGTTGAAAAATTTAGTGAGGTTATGTACCGGTACTATTTTTATATTTTTAAACGCGAATAACTCGAAAACTAAGAGGAATTCCGTAAAAACTTTTCTAATAAAAATTGTAGAGCACAAAATTTTCTACAAAAATGGTCTGTAGTTATTTTTTCGTTGGAGGTACTATTTCTGAGTAAATCTTCCTCAACGCCTAAAGCCAGAGCATCCGTTCGCGAATTTAAACCAAGTGACGTTCCAGGCGTACATGGGAACTGTTCTAACTCTAGGAAAACTACTTCGTTTTCAAAAAATCAAAATGCATCATGATGGTTAAGATCTGTATTTTGTACTTGGGAAATTTTCGAAAATCTTGCGAGTTGAAGAGGTATATTGGCCACAAGTTCACATAAAACAACAATTTTATTACCAAAAGATTGGTACACTTTTCGACATAATCACCGAAGAGATTGAGACATTTATTATATCTGTGGACAAGCTTTTCAATTCCCCTTTTCAAAGAAAGTTACCGCCAAACAGACAAAAGACAAAACAGTGATGGTGAATCTGCTATTTTTTGTCAACTCGTTGAACCAAGTCATCCGAAACGACAGATTTACATCCTTGGACCCCTTTATCATGTCACCTTCACTAATGAAGTTTTCCCCATAGACACGATTCATTCTCCGATGGATTTCTGCTGCACTATAACCTTCAGCCTGTAGAAAACGAATCACACTTCGTAATTCATACTTGGCGGGAGCATCAATAACGGCGAACATGTTTACGTGGCTGTAGCACAACGCCGACTGACGCCTGAATGTCAACAATGTGTAGTACTAGAGTAGCGTTTGCACGGAGCGATCGGAGGTTGAAAAAAAAACGGCCCTCGTATTTCATCACTTGTCATATGAACAAATCCAACGAGAGATTTGTAGTTTGTGTTATTATCAATATTTTTATGTATATAACATACTTTGATTTATTTATCATTTCAATATTCACAGACTTATTAAAAGTTTTTTCTTCAGAAAAATATGGGTACTCATTTTGTGCTCTACAGTTTTGTCTCCGTCACTTTTTTTCGAATTCTACGTAGAACTTTGTAATACTTTATGTATCTTCATTGTAAAACGTTTTTCCCCTTTATAATTTAGTTTTTAATTGTACTCAAATTATATACATACATCACAAGATCCTCTTCAAGTTGTAGCCTTGTTTTTTTTTATTACAATAATAATATTTATAGGTATTATTCAAATGACGTGTCAAGGTTTTCACATTAAAAAAAAAAACGCAGCTATTAAGTAATGCAATGACGTCTGTATTTTGTTGACGATTAATAAAAATAATCACATAACAAGTTTTTGCTGAATAAATTTTAATTAAAATATTTTGTAGGCCAGTCCATTAATATCTCTATATCTACTTCGGGTTCCCTTCAAACGTTTCATCATAATTCAGATTTAGATTTCTGATCAAAATTTGATATTGGTATAAATAATTATTTTGCTTCGTTGGAATTTATTTTAGTCAACGTTTGAGACATATTCCTTCTTATACTATTAAAAACTCTAATTCAATTCTAAATACCATGTCGTATTGAGGTAAAATCAACGTTTTTTATAGATATCTAATTTCAATATTGGAATAACAACCAAGCTTTTGTGGTTGTCCTGTTGAACCAAAATCAAATCAAAGGTTCTCATTGACGTAAGAGATAAGTACAGAGGGTCTAATGTCGATTTTCATATTTCAAAATGTCTAGTCTAATATCTTGCTCTATGAACAGATTTTATGATAAACAAAAGTTTGAAGCAGTTGCGAAAGACAGTGCTTAACTGTAAACTACAAATAATAACCTGGTGGTATTGAAATCTTACCAGCAATTAGTCCAGACCTTGCACCGTCAGATTACGATTCGTTCAGATCCATGGTGAAGTTGCGGGTGGAAAAATTTGAATCCAAAGAAGATGTTAAAAATGGAGTGACAATTTTTTGTGTCCAAAGCCCATAGAATAGTTGGGCTTTCTTTTTCTATGACTATTTAATAAACAAAGTGGACATTTTTGAGACACTCTCTTCGAATCCTGACGCTTTTTACTGGAGCAATTTTTCCCTTTTAGCAGAGTGAAAATGATTATTAAGCCATAAGGTAAACTTATACCATAAGGACTTTTGTTGTTTGTTTATTTTCTCTAGAAACTACAATCCAATTAAAAAGGAGAATAATAGAAAATGAAACTGATAATAAAACTAACATAAGCAATTCTTATTATGAACACCAAACCATAAATGTCACTATAAATTCTCCAAACTATATATTAAACTAATCGTAATTTTTTTTCCATTCTCTTCAAGTTTCATTGTTCAATTAATTCAACTAACGACATTAGTATCGTTTGTATATTTTATTGTTTTTCCTAAATTACTCATACTAATGTCAAACTATTAAATCAAAGATAATTATTTTGCAAAATCCTCTAATCGTGAAAACGACAAGGAAAAGCAGTATAAAATTACATAATTGCGAGACATTAAATATTTTTACTCAATATTCCAACGGAATTATCTTGTTCGATAGCCAAACAGCGATTGGAACTTTGAGCTCCAATGTCTTGCCCTCCACGGGGCACTGTGGTCAATCTCTTTGTACATTTTTTCGTATTGTGAGACACTATGGAACTCCAGAGCATTACACCTGGTAACGTATGAATAATGGATGAAGATCTCTAGCAGCTAAATCCTTTCCACCTTCTGAACTATTAATACTGAGCATTCCGATACCGTAGCAAGAAAAGGAAATGCGCTAGATCCTTAGTACCACCTGCACCATGAAGTATTAACCGTGTTTCGTGTCTATCGTCGAAAATAAAATCGTTTTTTTCCGGAATTTCTTATATTTCTAATGTGTAATATCTACAGGTAGAAAATATTCAAAATCACTTCAACTTTATCAAAAAAAAAAGCTAATTTCTAATCGGTAGAAAGTCTTAAACTTAAAATTCTTAGTTTTGTAATAATAGACGATAAACGTCAATATTTACCTATAGAATTTGTGCAATATGAATCTAATTATACTCCTGTGAATTGTAAAGGTAATTTAAAAGTTCATATGAAACCTTTGGTGTTAACATTTCATTTAGATACTTTCGAAGCAACGAAAGAAAATAATACAATAGAAAATAAACCGGGCGTGCGCGCTAAATCGTGATCGTGGTTGTCGTGAAGATTAGACAACTCGTGACGGAAGATTATGCAGCTCGAGTATTTAATTATAAAATGAACCAAACCTAAATTAATCTTCTTCGGTATGGCACTTTGCTGTACATCCTTCAACTGAGCAGCAACAAATAATTTTGCACAAAATCTATTATTCCAATTTGATAAAAAATGGATAATTTAAACTAATTAGAAATTTTAGGTTGTAATTTTTCGATTTCCTAGCTTCACAAAGTAGATTAGGTACTAAATACCAGGCGATACTCTTAATGAATTCATCACGAGTTATATTATGTACTTGAACTACCTTTTCGTTTACCTGAAATATCCCAGTCACGAGTTTTAGCTCACCCAATAAAACAAACTATAGAATAAAACCCGTTCAAAGAGACATTTATTTATAAAAAAGATTTGGGAAACCTTCTAATCTTGGTGGCAAAACCCAGGATTATGAAAATATCAAACTTTTTCAAAACCAAAAATAAATGAAATTAATTGTTGATCTAATAGATTATTTTTATGGAGAAGCCATTAATAGTGCGTCAATATTTCTTTGAAATTAATTACCGGAGCTAGTTAGAGAGTTAATGATAATCCACAGTTGCCAGATCTATTTTATTTCACAGCATTTGAGTATATGATATGATTAAAGGACCGTGTAGAAGCTACATTACTTTCTGGTTTCCCTACTACTTAGTTAAGGTACTTCCTCTTTTTATTTACAATATCCATGTTAATAAATTATTGACTAGATTTTTGGTGATGGTATTCAAAACTTCTGGGTTAAATAATGAATTCCAACTAAATCTATCCAAAATTGGAAATACCCAATATCCTTTATAATCGATTGTAATAAATCTATTATTATAACTGCACGTGTACCTGGCTTAAATAAAAGTAAACCGTAAAATTTAGTTCGCAAAAGGTCAGTTTTGGGGTTGATAAGATTTATTGACGAATTTAACAATGACAGGGTTAAATATTTTAGGAGAAAAAGTGTTTTAAGGAGGAAGAATGTTTAACAAAAGGTATTATTCGGGTGTTAAACCTGGAATTTTTGAATGAAAAAAAGGTGTTTTTAACAATTTATGGTATGTATGTTACAGAATGTCTTTAATAATTTTATTGTACAGTCAACAGAATGAGACATGGTGAACTTCTCGATGCGTTACGTCGAGGTCTGGGCCAAAGAATTACGAGTCGTGCATTCATAAAATTTTCTAGAAAAAGCAATAATTAGTTTGTGTTCTCTTGATTAGAATTTTTTGCACTAAATTGCAATACATCAAAATTGATACACCACTCCTAAATGTTAGCTTTTACTAATAAAAAATGTGTTAAAGGCAAGAGGCAAGCTACAAGCTACTAAGTAATCAACTGGAAATTGTTTGGAATGGTACGATTGCTCCCTTAGGATTCATGAAGTATAATGAATGCTGTAAACCTGTTACAAAGTTTTATTTAATGCCAAGACATGTTTTTAATGAATTTACCAGTTAAATTTAACGTTCTTAAGCATTGGTGCAGTTTACAAGGAAAATAATTTCCCGCCAGTTCAGTGAAATATTAAAAATATGATTGGCAATATTATGAAATTATTCAAGTCAATAATAATAATAATAATATTCTGATATATTAAAAATAAAGTATAATGATGGTGTATATCCACCGCTTCGCCAAGTTTATTATGGAAACCATGATTTTTTTTTTTTGGTATTTCAAGCTAATAGAAAGTAAAATCTTTTCAAAGACAATAATAACAGTTAGATCAACTCAATAATAGCCGCCAAGCACAAAAAAGATCACAAAAACCCATTAAATACGTACAACTCCAACCTAATATTAATGACCAAGAAAACATTCTGATTCCAGCGTGACGTCATGAGCTATAAGTGTCAAATTTGAGCCGATAATTCAGCATAACGGTGTATGTGTACGATTAAGTTATCTTATACAGTGGAATGTCGATGACTGGAGGTGCAAAATGAAATTAATAATGTTTTACAGGGAATATGACACGTGCTAATAACTGGTTCTTATTCAACTGTGCTGAATTCTATCTGAAGATCATTTAATGTCGTTTGATCCATTTAAAGGATATACCTCAATTTCTATGCACGATATGTTCAGGGGTGTCCCCTGAATGTAAATCAAAGTGGGTGTCGTGGTTTTTGCTAAATATATAGTTGTTCACGATAAATTAAATATTGTGAAAAGTTTGGAGCGCTATAATTAACAACCTATGCGTTATACAAAAAAAAGTTTCAAATCAAAAAGATGGTAAAAATGATTATCTATAAAAATGATATCTACTATTTTTGTCGTACAATGCACGATTCGCGAGATATTCGCCCACTTGGATTTATATTCAGGAGAACCCCTGATTTCAAAAAAATTCCGTTCTCTAGTAACCGGTGCTTGGCCTATGAAATTGAAATGGAGATCCTGAAGCACGAAACAATAAATTGAATCTAATAAAGCACATTTGATTTGTTCACTTACAAATGATGACAAAACTTACGACGAACGAACAAACTTAATTTTTTTCTTTCGTCGTTTGTAAATTGAATAAAAAATTTTTTATACTTTGTATTTTCATTAATATTAATTCATACCTCTAATTAGTTGAACTACTCTTTAAAAATTTATGAATTCGATCTTTATTCAAATACTCAGTAAAAGCGAAAATTAAATATGAAAATTTATGTAATAAAATGGAAATTGTCTACACACATTGACCTAGATGATACAACCCGCTTCATTTTAATGAGATTTCACTCGTGTATTAAATATTTACGATACAAGGTTTTCGCGATGATTCGTTCAAAATTTTATGATAAAATAATGAATGAATTATATCCTGTAGGAAATAGGGGATAGGAGGAAAAATAATAAGAGATCAGAGGATTTCACGGAAAGGATAAACGTTTCTAGTTGAAAATGGGATGAAAAATTTCAATATTTTTTCAAAGAAACTGAACCTACACAACGTTAGTTGACTATGCCGAGCTACCAGCTTCACAGAACGCAATCAGGATTTTCTTTGTTGGTGTGCTAAGCTGCTTCGATTTCTTTGATATGTGAGAGTGTATCTGCCACATCTTCGTCTTATTTGGCGTATGTGTGCTGCCTTAACCATTAGACTATTCAGCTCGCCAGGTGTGGACAGATTATCGTTTTATTGAAGGAATTTCTTCGAAGAAATGTCTACCTGTATTAAGTATTTTCAAATGCAAGCTCACATGGAGTGGTTGCCACAACATCTCATGTATGAAATTCTCGGGAAATTAAAAAAAATAATAATTATTTTGCATATTTGTTCAGAGTGCACAATTTCATTACATTATCGACATATTTTCCTGATAACGAATAAGAAATTTTTCTGGATAACTTTCCTAACGTATAATTAAATAATTGTCACATCGAAAACTCCCGACAGAAAGTATCTACAAGACTTTTTATATAATCATATTTTGATCACAAACTTGTTGTTTTGAAAAACTATGTAGAACAATAACAATAAAAAGTCTGTCTTGAAACTTTTTCTTACTTGTTATTTATGTGTTGAAAACATTGCTTTGACCTTGACTTTGATCTACACAGGATTCGTTTTAATAGAGAAAGCATATGATTCATTCAAGAAAGTTTCCGGCGATCTAACACCATAAACAGAGAAATATAGAAATTGATTTATGACTCGGATTTAGAAAAACGTGAAAAAGTAATTTCTGTAACAATTACAACTCGTAGTTTAAATATATTGTGGACTGTATTCGTCAGTAAATGTACAGTTTGTAATAAGTAACTAGATATACACGGGGATCTAACATAAACTTTCATACAAATGCAATCCCATTCAGGGTGTTGAAACTATCTGTATATGGCAAAATACTTATAGTAAAATCATGAAAATTTCTACATATCGATTTTCGGATACGATCTTTTTAACTAAAATATTTTCGAAGATGGCCGACTTCCGGTTCTACCGGAAGTCGACTATAACTTTGTTATTTTGAATAGAACACCCTGTATATTATTACATTTTTGAAATTTACGTAAAATTTTAGTATACTTTTGTTAGAAAACTTTTTTGGAAAAATGCGTACTTTTTGAGTTATTAATTTTTTTGTAAAAAATTTGACATTTGCAGACCCTTATAAATTATTTTTTTACGATTATACCATTCAAGATATGAAAATGGTTTCTATTCAGTTGCTTTTAGAAAGGTTTAACGTATTTGAATATATGTTGAAAAACTTTACATTCTATACAGGGTGTGTAGAAAAAGTGTTCAAATTTTAACTTCATAAATATCAAATTTCTTTATTTTTTTAAACAGAACCACCCGGTTTTTCTATTTTAATGCATTCAGAGGTAGGAAATAAGTCAAATTCATGTATTTTTCCTATACCTGAACCTTACCGTTATCCAGATATTAAATGTTTTCAGTAAATTGTTAGAGATGCAAGTGTGTTCTAAACTTTATTTTGATACTTTAACTTTTGCTTCAAATGAATTAAAAGTAAATTTACTTAATCTTCGTTATTAAATTGAAAACGAGCAATTTTAACGATTTTCGAAAGTATCAACAATTGATTAATGACAGTTAAATAAGTGTCATTTATTACAAAGCCTACTAAAAGTATAAATAAAAATTAAAACTTGTTAAAAAATATAATAATAATTTAAAACCTCAAATATCTCGAAAACGACTAAAATATACATGAATTTGCCTTATTTTTTACCCCTGAATGCATTAAAATAGAAAACACCAGGTGGTTCTATTTAAAAAAATAAAGAAATTTGATATTTATGAAGTTAAACTTTAAACACTTTTTATACACACCCTGTATAAAATGAAAAATTTCTCATCATGGATTCAAATACGTCTGACCTTGCTTAAAGCAACCGAATAGAAACGTTTTTAATATTTTTAAGGGTATTCTCGTAAAAAGATAATTTATAAGGGTCTGCAACTGTCAAATTTTTTACAAAAATATTAATAACTCAAAAAGTATGCATTTTTCAAGAAAAGTTTTTCGACAAAAGTATACTAAAATTTTACATAGATTTCAAAAATGTATTAATATATAGGGTGTTATATTTAAAATAACAAAGTTACAGTCGACTTCTAGTAGAACCGGAAGTCGGCCATCTTTGAAAATATTTTAGTTAAAAAAATCGTATCCGAAAACCCAAGCGTAGAAGTTTTCATGATTTTACTATGAGTATTTTGCCATATACAGATAGTTTTAACTCGTGAAACACCCTGTATATCCCACTCATTTTATTAAATCACAAACATGGCTGAATTAAGAAGTAGTGGGGCCTGGAGCTAAAATCCACCAGGGCCCCAATTAAGAAAATCTAAAATATTAGTTTTAAATTGAATAGAAATTATGAGTGAAAATCAATTAAAATCTTATTTTCTTAAACTATATAAGATTTGATTTACAAAATTTATTTTTCAATTTATAAGCTCTTTAAAATTGAGAATGACCTTTATGCTTCACTATAGGTATCTGTAGAATCTGTAGAAATAGAAAGCCCCAGGACCTGGGTCTTCAGACACTACCCCCTAAATCCGACGCTGATTACAACCCATTATCTGAAATATAATTTATGTCTCTACGCAACATTGCAATTTTTAATTAGTTTATGGAATAATTATGAAGTTGTAATTAATTTAATTGTTGTTTAACACGAAAAAACTTGAAATTTCAACAAGTTATTGAATTAAATGTTTGAAATGACCTCTCCTGATTTGCGTATAATGATACAACCTACCCACCATTCGTAGTTCACGATACGTTCTAATTTTTTACCAAATAGGATTCGGCGAAACGCAAAATTACTTATTCGATTGCATCCTTCTTTTAAAATGTTTACAATTCCTTAATATCAACCTCCCATGAAGCAAGCTCGATATTGGGAACACAAACAACATTTTCTATATGGAGTAAAGTAAATAAAAACCGCTTTCCATAGAATCAACCACCATCCATCTTATGAATCAATGTATTGGAACAATGAAGGTAACTTTATAATTATTATAAAGGATCCAGCCAACAGAATCTGCATTTTGCACTAAACCCAGCGTCTTCAAGTGTCCATTGTTCTGTGGCTAATACCACATGTCTTAAGAAGGGTTTATCTGTCCATACTTTAGCATTGTGTCCCGGAATCCATTGGAGGTTAACTTTATTTTTCTTATCCAGCTCAATTAACATTCCTAAACTAGCTTGGTACTTATGGCATTAGACCGTGAGTGAGTTTAGTCGAAACAAACAAAAGATTTAGTGTATTTGATTCTAAAACTATTTGTAAACAATTTTTAGTCCTAATATATTTAAATAAACTTTTGTAAACGATTTTTTAGAAGATAATCTTTTAGTTTTTCATTCTTCAATGTGCATTTGTCGTATAAACATAGAAAAAATTGAATTGGAATTTCTGGAACCGCACTTGGTTTCGATAACCAAGTTATCGTCTTCAGATCTGAGACTAGAAAGAAATAAAACAAGTAGAGATAAGAATTAGCATGGATGCAACATGCAAAAAGGAAGAGAAAAACAAAAGTCGAGATGGTTGAGCTAGATGGAGATGGGTTTTGGTTGGAATTACCTCGGTCCATCCAAAACTGGAGTGCTGGTAAATAAGCTGAAGTTGTAAGAACCTATTTTACAAAAGGGCTCCACAAAGTTCTAAATAAAGGTCGTCGTGCGATTGATAATAACATCAATTAACACATAGAAAAATCCGGCGTTATTTCTTTTTTATTTTATTGTCTTATTGTGTTATTTATTTACCGATTTTCACACTTCGTTAATGATGCGTTATAGTTTTGTATATTATTACGTGACCCGTAGATTTATTGTTACAAATATACAGGAGCTTAATCATAAACGATATCTTCTCGACCTAACCATAATATTTACAATTTACATAAAAACTTTGACCTTATTTAGATAGGAATAAACTGAATCGAATAATGTTGATAAACAAAACGAGATTGAACGCAGATGTTTCGTTTCTTTTGATTGACATGTTTGTGTTTCGTTGTTGGGTTTTGATTATCACAAAAATGTGGACGATATCACGAATTGATATAATTAGATTATTGCTATTTTTTACTGGAGGCAAAATATGCTTTTTCATGCTTTTGTTCGAACTTTGTAGTGGATTGTAGTCACCTGTAGAGAGATACGTATTTTGCAGCCCATCGGTATATCATGTAAGCGATTTCGATCTCGATGTACAGCTCCCTTTATTGACCAAACTGTCGGCAACTTCGCGATTCTCTAAAACGTTCCTAGCAACATCCTAATAACTAAGTGATTCAACCTAAAAAATTATAAATGGCGTCCCAAAATTAACGCAAGGTTTGATTAAATAGAAAACAGTTTTTAGTCTTCTGGTTGTAAATTTTTATTGAACCAAAATTTCCCATGATTATTCGGCATAAATCTGACTGAATTTCGTTGATTCTACTCCTTCTTAAATGCACGCAAAGGCAAAAGGAATAAGGTAGTTGTAAGAGGAAAGACAAAAAAGAAATCAGCGGTACATAAATAGGAGAAAAGAAAACTCTTTTTTTCGAAAAAAAAACTGTATCATAATTCGAATCTCTTTTCGGTTGATTTCTTAATAACATTCAAATAAAATGAAGGGCACTGGGGGAAAACGGCGACAGTCCATCCGGACGAATTTGGAGAACTAGTTAGAAGGTAAAATTCAAAGAAAAAAGTCGCAAAAAATATGTTTGTTAAATAATTTGTTCATTATTACAAAAAATGAAAAAACAAATAAACTAGTGGCGTAACAGAAAAGAAAAAAAGTGGACTCATGCCACTTTTCCCCAGCATCAAACTAATCTGTTGGTGGGTCATCCACAAATTCGTCATCGCTCTGTTCTTGAGGTTGTTCAGCAAATGGTAATTGTTGAAAAAACAACCTGGCTTCTGCTGTCTCAAGGAATGATGTCAGATCTTGCAAATCCTTCCATTTGGGCATTTTAACAGGAATGGGACCTTGATAAAGGTTTTCTCTTCCGTTTTCTGGTTTCTTTCTTAGGCTCTTCTTAAGCAGTTTCAGGTCCAACTTAGAACTACTATAAAGGCCCATATAAGCGGGAATTCTCATGAGAAAACTTCAGCATCCTGATAGGCCGAGTTTGGGAGGGGCACTTCGTTGGATAAAGCGGCGAAAAAAACGTACTCCAATTTTGAAAATCAAAATTTTTGCTACAATCAATGACCTCGAATGGTGTAGGTTTCACACGGCAATTTCTTGATTCGTGTTTCCAGTCATCTGGTGCCTCAGTTTAAGCTTTTTGGTTTACCAAACCCTGTCTCCATCGCACTCGAGGTATGAATGTCCTCTGATCGGAAATATTACTTTCACAGTATCAAAACGATTTTTTTTGGTAACCAAGTAATGAAGGAATCGAATAACCGTAAAGTTTTTATTTTGTCCTGAGCACGGATCACAAAAAATTGCTGGTTCTTACTTACTTCCATGGAAAGGATCTTATAAAAGAAGTGATACAGATTTTGAATTTGACAAAATATGAATATTGAAACTAATGAAATTTAGTTGACGTTTCTAGTAAACATTATTGGTAGTGATGTTTGGACATGGCAAATTTTTTTCGAAATCCACGTTGATACTTTTCATAGTCAGAGACTTTGCGGCACTTTTGCGGTGTTTTCGCTCTTTTTCACGATTTTTTTTCGCC
The DNA here is from genome assembly GCF_026250575.1 of Diorhabda carinulata. Lineage (NCBI taxonomy): Eukaryota > Metazoa > Arthropoda > Insecta > Coleoptera > Chrysomelidae > Diorhabda > Diorhabda carinulata. The sequence continues at coordinate 34,662,692 of NC_079461.1, read as the reverse complement.
AAATTATCAGTTGCTTTCAAAAATTCTTCGAAAACTGTGTTGCGATCAGAATAGATTTTGACTATATTTTGATCTTCGGGCAGGTTATTTTTTTTTCGAGTTTTTCGCCCTTGAAGACTCCCAATGAACTCAATCACTTTCTGTTTTGTGTCCTCTGAAAGTCTGTGAGGTCGTGTGTTGTGTTTTCCACGCATATCGACAGGTGCTTTCCCAGTTAAAAGCAACGACTCCCTTACGTATCTAGCTCGACGCCCTGTGATTCCGTGTAAAGATAAGAAAACCTTCATACATACTGGAACACCACGAGTTATTCCATCTTCAATCAGTCGGACAGGATAACTAAATGAGGCATTATTAATCAGTAAGGTAAGTTGTTTGTTATTGTTACCTGGTTCGTTAAATTCCCGAAGGATTCTACGGCGTTCAGGTTCAGGAAAAACAGTAAAACAGCGAAAACGTTTACACAAACAGTCAGATCCAAGTTCATGGGTAATGGCACGCAAAATTTTCATTACATCTCGCCATCTACCTGTTTTTTGCGTTTCTTCGTTTCTCTGTTTGATGAACCGGCTTCATTTTCACTTGACAAATAAACTGGCTTAGCTAATAATATTGCCAAAATGTAATGCAACAACATTTGCAAACTAACGGCTGATGCAATAAAAACTAGCAGTGAACAGGACCCTTCAAATGTTTTGTGTTTCATCACGATAATTAAAAAATTAAGAAACTGTTGTTTGAAAATATTGTCGTTTCTAGTATTTACGATGTTTTGAATCAGAGACGTATTTTGACGAAAAAAAAATGTACGATTTTTTTTTATTTTGTTTGATCGGACTTTTCCAGCAATTTTATTTAATTACAGAAATTTACCTAACGGCATTTTATGAAGCATCGAGATGGAAATATTGTTGATCATTCTGTATTTTATTCCATGAGAAAAAAGAACGAAACAGTATTCAATAGTACAGTCAATTTAAAAAATTAACTGATTGTTTAAGAAGATTTTGTGAAAAAATTTCTATTGATGAGAATATCAATTGTAATATACCTTTCGTCTAAAATTAACTAACTGCAATTGGAGTTTATTGGCTGTAGACGTGAAGAAATAATTGTTTTGTATTATAGTTATTATTAACACGTTCACATTAACATTTATTTGTAAGAAAATTTTTTACATAGCTTTAACAACAGAACTTATTATATATCTCATTTCTTCCATTCGCTCAGTAGTCGGTTTGTCGGACAGCGTTGCCAGTTTTCATGAGTTTTGAATTAATTCTGGCGTGAACATACTCCCCGCGTTGAAAGCATAAGGATGGCTTTCAAAGGTCAACTGGAAGGGGGCAGATTTTTTGAAAGCTTCTTTTGATGATTTCTCCAGAGGGAGTTCTTATAGAAGCGACCCTAGCGATACCGTCAGGGCCTCTATGGAGCTTGCTGATTCTACCTAATAACCACTGAGTGGGCATAGTGTTCTCGCCTTTCACTAAAACGAGAGAATCTTCTACTAGATGGCCTTGGTTGGACTTCCATTTGGTGCGTCTTTGGAGCTCCGCAATGTACTCAGATTTCCATCTGTTCCAGAAGTGCTGTGCTAATTGTTGTACGAGCTGAAATCTGGAAAGTCGATTCATTTTTATGTCGGTGACATCTTGATCAGGTGCTGCAATTATTGGTCTTCCAATCAAGAAGTGAGCTGGGGTAAGAGGTCCAAAATCGTTGGGATCAGAGCTCAGTGGGCATAAAGGACGCGAATTCAAAATCGCCTCGATTTGTGCGAGAACTGTGGCAAATTCTTCAAATGATAAATGAACTTGGGTCAAAACGCGCCTTAAATGGTGCTTTACGCTTTTGACAGCTGCTTCCCACAAACCTCCGAAATGAGGAGAGTAGGGTGGTATAAACCTCCACTCTATATTCTGAGAGCTACATTTCTCGATTATAGTGTTGCTGCCATGTTTTAGAAAATCCTTTAGCTCTCGCTGTGCCCCGACGAAGCTTGTTCCATTGTCGGACAATATTTTTGATGGTTTGCCTCGTCTAGAGACAAAACGATATAGCGCTTGAATAAATGATTCTGAAGAAAGGCTAGAAATCAATTCCAAAGGGACTGCTTTAGTTGATAAACAAATAAATACGCCAATATAACATTTACTTAAACGACAACCTCTACCTTTCTTATCGTTAATCATAAATGGCCCCGCGTAATCAACTCCCACTATTGAAAATGCACTAGAAGGATTAGTTCTATCGCGCGGTAAGTTGGCCATAATTGGCTGTATGGTTTTAGCATTGAATTTGAAGCATTTCACACAATTCTTAACAGTCTTTCGTGCAAGATTTCTACCGGATATAACCCAGTAATTTTCTCTTATAGTGCTTAAGAGCAGCTGAGGGCCGCCATGCAATAGGCGTTCATGTTCTTGTAAAAATAGTAGCTTTGAAAAATGATGCTTTGAATTGATCAAAATTGGATGCCTTTTGTCAAAGGAGTAATTTGAATGTTTTAGTCGCCCTCCTACGCGTAGCAAACCATCGGGTTCTAGAAAGGGACTAAGACTTAATAGATTACTATGGGAGCTCAAAGGCTTGTTATTTTTCAATGTTTCAATTTCGGTAGAATACGATTGAGATTGACAAATTCGAATGAGACATTTTAGAGAATCACTTAACTCCTGTACTGTAAGAGAACCGCCTCTTCTGCGATTTCTCTGAAGACAATTATCCTTAAATCGTAAAATGTATGCCATTGTTCGTTGCATTCTTGAGAAATTTGAGAAACGTTCAAAGGGAAAACTCAGGGTAGGGGGCGCAACATTGGTCAGAAGACTGGATTTAAGTTCAGGTAAATCATGAACCACCTCCAGCTTGTCATTGGGCCAAAAACTTGGGTCCTTAGCTAGCCAAGTAGGGCCGCGCCACCACAAATCAGAGTTTAAAATTTGACTAGGATATATTCCCCTTGAAGCAATATCTGCTGGATTATCGTGGGTGGGGATGTGCCTCCAATCGGCGTGTTTAGTGAGAGACTGAATTTCTGCCACTCTATGGGCCGTGAATGTTTTTAGCAGATTCGGGCTTGTGCGTACCCAAGCTAGAGTTATAGTTGAGTCCGACCAAAGTGTGAAAGATTTGAATTGAATTTTCAAAGCAGTTTTAGCTTTATCTGTTAGGCGGGCTAGAAGCAATGCTGCGCATAATTCCAACCGCGGGATTGGTATTGTTTTTATAGGTGCCACCTTTGCCTTGGCGCATAACAGGGATACATGAACCTTTTGATCGGAATCAATACTTCTCAAATAAACACAGGCTCCGTAAGCCTTTTCCGAAGCGTCAGCGAAACCATGCAGTTGTAATTCAACAGCATTCTTGCAAATAGCTTGTCTGTTTAACTCAAGATCGTTCAAAATAAGAAGCTCCTTCTCCAACCTTACCCAATTTTCAGATATAGCTTTTGGAATAGCGTCATCCCAAGCTAATTTATTTTCCCATAATTTTTGCATTATCATTTTTGCGATAATAGTACATGGGCTTAGTAAACCAAGGATGTCGAATATTTTTGATATAGTAGATAAAATTGTGCGTTTTGTGACCTTTGTACCTATAGGATTGGTATGAATTTTATATTGAAGCTTATCGTTATTGCAAACCCATATCAAGCCTAATGTTTTTGTTTTGCCATCATGCGCAAATTCTAGTATATCGGATTTTAAATCATTTGAACTTATATTTTTGAGCGCGTTGGTGTCGTTAGAGCACCATTTTCGGAGTGCGAAACATCCCGATTTAAGAGTGTCACTTATCGCTTTACATATGTATTGCGCATGCTCAAGTGTAGGTGCACCTGTTAACAGGTCATCTACATAAAAGTCGTGCTTAATGATTTCGGCTATTTCCGGGTTCATTTCTTGAATATCCTCAGCGAGTTTAGCTAAACAGCGTATTGCAAGATAACTGGCAGAGGCTTGCCCGTATGTAACGGTATTTAGCTGGTAGACTTCCAGGTTATCACTCGGATTTTCGCGCCATACAATTTTTTGCAAATGCCTTTGCTCGGGCGTTATTGAAATTTGCCGGTACATTTTAACTATGTCTGCCGAAACTACATAGTTATATTTCCTAAACCTTAAGACTATTGATAGTAAATCGTCTTGTAAAACGGGTCCAATGACTTGAATATTGTTGAAGGATAGACCGTTGCTAGAGGGCGCTGATGCATCGAAAACTACCCGTAGTTTTGTGGTCAAACTCTCTTCTCTCAAAACTCCGTGATGCGGCATGAAATATTCGAAGCTTGAATCATTGCCGTTACAAATTGTCATATGGCCTAGCTCTTTATACTCGTTCATAAATTGTATATATCTGCTGTGCAGCATTGGATCTCTCCTGAATTTTCGTTCTAATGCATAGAAACGTTTTTCGGCTTGAGCTTTCGACTCACCTAAACTAGAAGGTTGTTGCTTCAAAGGTATAGTGACTGTAAAACGTCCGTTCGCGTCTCTGGTAGTAGTTTTGATGAAATTGTCCTCGCAAAATTGTTCATCTGGAGAAAGTTGTCGCGTGCTAGATATTTCCTCGATTTCCCAAAATTTGGCTATTGAATTTAATAATTCCTGGTTTATACTTAAATTACAAGAAGCCTTTTCAACGTTGTTAGTACTTATTTGCCCAGATACAACCCAACCTAGCACTGTATCAATTAATAGCGGCATATTTTTTCCTAACGAAATTTTGTTATTGCTTAAGATTGTCCAAAATAGGTCCGCGCCAATGAGCATGTCTACTGGTCCGGGAATATTGAATTGTGGATCAGCTAGCTTTAGATCACCTGGAATCGCCCAAGATTGCGTGTTGATTCGACAACACGGCATCACACTTGTAATCTCTTTTAGAATATAACAATTGCCATGCGCTTTAAAATTGGTATGTATAGATTTAAATGAAACCTTACACCTTTTACTGACCTTTGAAATATTGTTTGAAATTCCGAAAATTGAAAGATCTGTTTTATGTGTCGCAATATTCAAACGCTTTTGCAAATCCTCCGTTATGAAGGAAGTTTGAGAACCACAATCTAATAACGCTCTTGCTTTGTGAAAATTATTGAAATTGTCTGAAATGAGTAAACAGGCGGTAGATAATAGCACCTGCCCCGCCGCTGGTACCACTACGCCACTGCTTAGTGCTGCGGAACTTGAGCTCGCGTTGTCCGCTATCTCGAGTTTTTCATGCAAAATTGTATTGTGCCAAGCTTTACACACTTTGCAAGGCCCTAATTTACACTGTTTGACAGAGTGACCCGAACGCAAACAGTTATGGCAAAGATTTGATTTTTTGACAAAATCTTTTTTTTGTGTTATTGTTAATCCGAGAAACTCTGCACAACGATATATTGAATGCTCTTTCTTGCAATAGGAGCATGTATATGTACTTGAGGTCAATGACCTTACTCTACTTTGTTTATTGAATTTATTTTCCTCATTACTAAATTTTGAATCTGATTTATTTAAACTGAGACTGTTCTTTGATTCTAACATATTAAGAAAATTGGAACGTTTTTGTAAAAATTGTAGGAATTTATCTAACTTTGGCAATTCTTCCTGATCTCTATTTTCCCTTTCCCATTCAAGGTTTGAGCTAGTATCTAATTTATTAGTAATCCAAAAAATTAGTAGAGGATCCCAATTAGTTATATTTTGCCCCAATTGTTCAATAGATCCCAAATGTTTGTGAATATCGTCAGCTAAATTTTGTAGTTTTTCAGCTGTCGGTTTTTGTATATTTTCTAATGAAAAAATAGCTCTAATATGTTCATATATTAATTTTTTAGTATTGTCAAATCTTTTTGAAATTGTGGCCCATGCCACTTCATAATTGTCGGCCGTATATTTGATTTTGGAAATGGACGCCGCTGCTGTTCCTCCTAGTGCACTTCGCAAGTAATAAAATTTTTGAATATTATCTAATTTTTTACTATCATGAATAAGGCATTTATATGTGTCCCTGAATTCTAACCAATCTTCAAAGTTTCCACTGAATTTAGGAAGTGATATATCCGGAAGCTTTATACCCTCGTTTTTACAACAAGCTTTGTCTGAAATCACGCTAAGATTTGTATCATTATCGTGATTATTGTAGCTTTGTAAAATGTTTTTAGCAACAGCGATTGCATCATAATATGAATTTTCAAATCTCTCTCGTTCGATTAATTGCTCATCTAAATTTATATCATCCTGTAACTCTATTTCTAATTGATATGATTTGAATTCGTCAAGATAATTTTCGGCATCACGTAACCTATCTTTTAATTTTGTAACTTCTGTTTGGCTTAAATTAGATATAGTTGCAAATTCATTTACCGCTTTTGTGAAAATAGTTAACTGAGCTTTAATTAAACCTCTTTTCTTTATTAGTTTGCCAAGTTCTGCCATTTTATATTGTCAAATTGTTCAAGCACAAACAGAGAAGCTTTGAAATCGCAAATGGAAAGAAAAATTCGGAAATAAATAATTTGGAACAAACTCACTCTGATTTCGGTCGAACTGCCTGATTCTTGCAATTGAACTAGTCGGCCAGTTGAGTTGATGTCTGGTCGCCGTGATATTGTATCGACTACTTGTTTGGTCGATCACTTTGCACTCGTTGATAGTTGCTTGCAGCACGTGGTAAATTGTTTTTGGGTTATAGTTGTTAATAATATATTGTTTATTGCGAATTTTCACTGGTTTTGTTTATAATCCGGCTCGAAGGACCATGTTTTGTATTATAGTTATTATTAACACGTTCACATTAACATTTATTTGTAAGAAAATTTTTTACATAGCTTTAACAACAGAACTTATTATATATCTCATTTCTTCCATTCGCTCAGTAGTCGGTTTGTCGGACAGCGTTGCCAGTTTTCATGAGTTTTGAATTAATTCTGGCGTGAACAATAATGAATAAACCGTTTTCTTGAGGAATCTACAATTTGTACTCCTAATTAGAAATAACAGAAGTAATAAAAAAACGGTTTTATATTCATAAACTTATGTCTAGTCAACGTCTTTCAGTACTGATGCCTTCGATAAATGTAAGGTACTCAATTACGTTGTCAAACATCTCTTTTAGTGAAGTCATTGTATATATATATACATAAGACAATAGTTTTGGGCCTCTATTTCTGTGTACTTTCACTTTGCTCCAAATATTCATAATCCGAAATTTTCAGTTTACTAAATAGAAAAAAATACGATTAGTTTTTGGATCATAACTCCTTCAATTTTGATGATATCACAACTTTTAAAAAACCATTTTAAAGGTAATTTAAAGAGCTACAACTTTTTTCATTACAATATATAGTGAAAAACCTTTTATTTTAAAACGGTGAAGGGTCAAAGGGCTCGGAAGAGACTGTGATTGCGCTACCGCGCGCTTTTTAAACAATCATATTTCTGTCAATTTAATTTTTGTGTGACAGAAAAAAAAGCCAAATTTTTTGTGAGAAAAAGACCTAAATTTTTCATCATCAAACTTTTGTACGTATCTTTCATCATTTTTGAGATATTACGAAAAGAAGATGATTGTTTTAAAAATTCAAAATTTTTTTTTCTTAAAATCGTGATTTTTTCAAAAAAATATGTGTTCTAAAGCAGCCAAACTGCTATAATCTATCAAAATCTTTATATTAAAGTTAATTCTAAACGGAATACGATTACTTTTAATTTTAGTTGAAATGGCACTTATGAAACCCATTATTTTAAAAGAAAAAACCATTAGATGTTTCTCTTATTTGCATTACAGCTCATCCATTTTCCGTGCAAAAGACTTTTAACAGTACTCATTTTAAAGCTTGTTTCAAGCACTACAAAACCCTATTTCATTAGATTGCATAAAATGTATCTGCTCGCCGCTAGATGGCATTGAATACAACGATTACATTTCAGACAAAATAAAAAACGGTTTTGATATTTAATATCTCGCTTAATATTGCACTTAGAACACTTTATAAAAAACCGATTTGTTCAGTTTTTCACCTGCTACAATTTTTTCATCATATAATTTTCGTTAAAATGCATATTTTTGGAGAAATTTGCAAAAAACCGATGAAAAACGTGAACAAATTCCGAATTTTCAATTACCAATAACTTGAAAAGTATTGGGTTTTTTGAAAAACTTTATGAGACTTTTTTTTCTCAAAATTAGACCTTCTATCGATATACGAGGTTATTTTGAAAAAAATTTCACCACCGAAAAAGGGTGGCAACCACCTCCAAGGTGGATGCGGGGTGAGATGAGCTTAATTCTAAAATTTCATGCAAATCGGTTCACAGTAAAAAAAATCAGAGCAATGACTGCACTATTTTGAGGCCTCTCTTCTATTTATATCCAAAATATAACTCCAAATATGTTGAATCGATCCCTAAGAGATGCTGGGGGCTTCTGCTATCTCTTAGATGCGGACACAATGATTTTAGAGCACTAATTCCTCAACTTTTTTGATATTATAGTCGTTAAAAGAGGCGCGTGTGAGTTTTTTATGAAGTAAGTTCACAACCCTCACTGAATGCTTTACACCCCTCAAATACTAGTAGGTTCTCCAAAACATTATCAACAATTCAGCTGAAGACCACAAACTGACCGAGTTTTGGCGCTTAAACTATAAACGAATATCAAAAATGGTTGTACCAATTCAGTGAAAAAAAAGTTACCGATTCGCTTTACGCGTCCAGTTTAAATAAGGAAATTTTGTAAATATTTACATCGATACATCCGTATCATCACACCAACTTCGGAATGTTTAGAACTACTGCAACTACTGCTTCAAAATTCAAAATATTTAAACCACGATTTCTCTGGTATCATTGAGCAAAAACTGTAACCAACAAGAAATGAAATGTTTTTGTTTGATTCTCTACAACATTGAAGTGGAAAATAGGAAGACTTGATCTCTAGTTAAACTACAAATAGTGTTTTACCGATATCAAAATGAAGCATATCTACAAATAAGCTTTAAGAAGTGAAGAAACATTTATAATTGGATATAACTTTACAGTTTCCCAAATCCAAGTCATAGACAATCATCGCGCGAAAATGTTTTAATTCCATTTTTTAACCAAGATGAATGACAACACGTTCTGGGTACGTTCGTCATGTCAAATGTCAAACTTCATTTTGGCACTGTCAGATTTGACCTATTAACATCAGTGTTGTCATATCTCAAAATTTAATTATTCATTTCTAATACTAGAAATAAATTCTGTGGTTCTTTCTTCGTAGCTCTATTTTCTTTGAGTTATTTTATTGAATATTCCTTACTATTTGCATACCTTCATAACCTTTTCTTGTTACTGTCGCTCTTGATATATATACTATATTATAATATCCCTGCAATTTTTAATCTTTGGTTCGACGTATTATTTACTATGGTAGTATACAATAGACAATAGATTTGCTTGTTTTAGTATGTTCCAGTGTCATTTTGATAAAAAATATCTTTATCTCTGCAGTGATACATTTTTAGTTTTCCAAAATTTCTAAATTTGAATTTGAATTCTAATTTTTTTCTTAATAATGTGGAAACATCAGAAAATTGCTTTTGGAATAATCTTTTTTGATATGAAAAATCAACTACTGTTAACGAAGAAACTTTCAGACCTTATCATTCATTGTCTGTCGACAAAACGTAGTCTTCTAGTCTCCTACTAGATTATATATATTTTTTTTTTCAAAATGGGATCTGATATCGTACGAGACAACCGGAAATAAGTCTCAGGTAACATTATTGGGTTTTGAGAACAGTGCTCAGAGTATTTGTCTAAAGATTATCATAAAAATATGACAATTGACAATAGGATTAATTTTAAACAACTCTCACAAAGGTATGATTATAAAATAAAAAAGAAACAATCTTATATAGTTATTATGGGTACACAATAGTTAACGTACCGGAATGCTTTAAAATATACGAGGCATGTTCTTTAAGTAAGTACCGTTTTCAAGTACTGTACATTAATCTTCTTTTCGACGTTGTCATACCGTCCAACTACCATTATAATTTCGTGTTGACTACCACTATAACACAGCCGCTTTGTTATCCTTGTTGTTTCCGTAGCACTCACCGCCCAAAAGCTTTTACAAATAAAGGAACTTATAGTACCTACTGGACGCTAGATCAGCCCTATGGAGAAATTGAGTTGTTCTCTTCGGATTTCTCTTGAGCAGATAAAAAAATCGGTGTCACTAGAGAATTACAGCTAAATAATACTTTTATCCAACTTTTATTTTGGATAGAACGTCGAATTTTTCTGAATATGACATTTTCTTTATGTCCCAAAACTTGATTTTTCGGGATGACGATGTTAAATCTATAGACTATTAATTTTACGTAATAAAGGTAACTTTTTTTCATCAACTACAAAAATCACCGCCTTTTCCATCGTACAACAAAAGGAAAGTGAAAGTACTGCCCACACGTTTGGCCCACGGGTGATTTTTTTGGTACCCAACTTTTCTATCCTCTCTTTCGATAGTTTAAACGTTCGATATACTTGAGAAATTTGTTCAGATATAGACGAAGGGACGTTGTTAATGCTTTCCTTATCAATTGTGTTGATATAGATCTCACGATGATTGTCGATGGCTATTAGACCAGATGTAGGTACACCGACCATAAAAATGTAGACGCCAGATTTCAAAACATGCTTCGAATAATAGCCTTAATGTAACCAAATGAGAAAGTATCATATAATTAATGTGATATACGTTATATGCAACAATCGATCTTCTCCTGAGCACTTTATCTATGTATAAATGAGCTAGCGATTGTTTGGCGATAGAATGCAATGTCATTTGTCAATTTGCGACGCCGCCATTACAGCGTTATTTACGATAACGATGGTATGTTCCAACCTAACCTAAGTCGGAACCTAGTAACTTGAGATAAGTTAGGTTAGGTTATTAAATGACTGTCATTACTATTGTTATCGTGTCCTCTATGAAAATGTCAATATTTTCAGACGAAACATACAATAAAATACTCAGTGTCCATACTACACGAGGTTTTATAGTTTACTTAAATCATAGTTTAAAATACTATAGGATTTTTTTGGAAAATATAAACCGGGTTAAGGTACATCACTTATCAGCTGATTGTGGATCTTAGATTGTGGATTTAGAGTTTCCAAATGTTGGGTTCAATTGAAAATTCATAGTGGTCGAATCTATAATTTAGAAAATATAAGTTCTGATTTCTTCAAACGTCTATAACTCAGAAACGAGAGACCGAATGAACAAAATTTTTTGTAATTATTTAGTTTAGGTTGCATACGCCCTATTTCCTTCAAATTTTAGTAGGTTCTGGAGAAAATTATGCTGATTAATTATTATTCCTTCACATTCTTTTTCGATGATGAGAATTTAGATAGTTTAGGTAAGGTTAGGTTAGGTTAGGTTAGGTTAGGTTAGGTTAGGTTAGGTTAGGTTAGGTTAGGTTAGGTGAGGCTAATACTCAAAATATTGAGCGATTTTGGCGGGATGTTCGTGATAACATACCTCGTTATGAAAGAACAAAATCTCACCATCGTCAGTATTTTGGGGAATTTCTATTTAAAAGACATTATTCATATAAACAAATAGAATTGAAGCATTTATTGAAGAAATGTCACGAATGTATCCGATAGAAATTGATGATTATTTGTACGTGTAAATAAATGATTGTTAAAAATTGATTTGTGTCATTACATTAGTCGTAATTAATTATATTTAATGTTGAAGTATTTACAAAATATCAATTATTCAAGACATTTTCCAATGTTCAAACCATAAAAACTATATGAAGGAATGTTTTCAGCGCCCAACATATTTATATCTACTTTTTCAACATAAAAATCTGTATAATATACTAAAATTTCAAGTAAATCGGGCGTATGCAACCTAAACTAAGTAACCAAATTTTTTTATGTCACAGCAGTATTTTCACGTCATCTACTCATTCTCGGGACACTCTGTAGATACGATCGTGTTGAATAATGTTGCCAAATAATTCATATTTTAGTTATATCACTCTCAGCTTTTGAATATTTCCTTCGTTTTTCTTTAATTTTATAATCTGTTATAAAACTACTTCTTACTTTTGATTTTTTTTTTTACTTTTTTTCCTTTTGTCCGATGCTTTTCCAACAGCCCTCGTAATACACAAAATATCGATAGTTTCGTTTAATATATAATTTATTATAAAACAATATCATTTAAACAGTACGCCAGTGTATAAAATATGGTATTACTGACCCCAGTAATTAATCTTTAGTTAACGTTCAATTGTTTTATGTCAGCTTCATAAATAATTGATCTTAATTACTTTGTGATCTCTAAATATAATTTCTGGTATATCGAGCTTAAAATACACCAACGGTTAACGGCATTTGTTCATTTATAATTACCTGTGACGTTTTTCTTTTGCGTTACCTACAAAGTTAACTAACCATTTAATTAGCCACTCAAGATGAAGTCATTCAATTCGAGTTATTATGAACGTTATAATGTCAAACTTAGATTTTCTTGCATTCTCCATTCTAAAGTAGTCTTCATAAAGATTGCATCATTCATGAATGCGCGATACAAAATTCTTCAAAGCGATTTTAAACGTTTTTGAAAGAAGTGGATGGCCAATTCTCCACAACTATGAACGTTGATTGAACCAGAATTTAAATATTATCACGAATTCATATCTTTTTTGCGCAAATAGAGATAGTAGAGATAGAGAAACTTACCATGAACATTCTAATTCATTGATCTATATGAGTGATTGCTCTAAAAAACAAAAAATTCTTACATATACATTTTTATTTTCCACCTTTTGTACAGAACTGCAAAGTTAGGACACGCCTTAGCTACTAGTACTTTGTCATTAGTTTTTCTTGGTTCGTTGTACTGGTACGTTTACCACAATGGATAATATTGCTGGATCCCTGCAGCAGCTTTGTGTTGGATCGTGTCTATCCTCTCGCAATGGATCTCTTTCTACTCCTCTTGGTACACAACATTAATTTGTTAGGTTAGGTTAGGTTACTGAACATTAAATTGTTAACAAATATTTATTTCTTAATGCGATATAATCATTAGTACTTAATAGCGGCGCCAATTTAATTTATTTCGTCAATAAATCATATTGATATGCCATTTCAGATAGCGATAATAATTATTTATCAATATAATTTATTTATAAAACAAATAATAATACATACAATAAAACCACGATGTCTTCAGAGAATAAATAGTATTTTTCGTTGAGAAAACAAATCCTTTCGCTTTATTTCCATCGCTTTTTGAATTTATTCGCCCTCTTCATTTCCAGTGATGAAACTTCCACTTCCAGTAGCCAAACTTGGTTTGGCTACTGGACAAACTTGTATATTTGAACCTCTTGTAAGTACTGGACATCATATCTCATGCCAGGTATTTCCATTTATCTTTACTGTTTGGGTTTTGGGCTCATTCTTGGTGTAGCCTCACTAGTTCATGTAGGACACCCAAAAGACACCGTTTAACCGTTATACCTCTTATAACAAATCTGCTATAAGCAGATTCGGACTTCTGGGTTTTGTCTTGAGCGCCGATCGCTCTTCTTTGAACCGTTCAAACGTTGATTTCTCTCAACTTGTGAATGAGAGCATGCCATGAATTCACGGCTCTAATGTGAAACCGCCTTTACATATTCAGTTCCATTTCTGCTTTACTAAGTCGCTGTATTTGATAAGTTTATTTAAATCCCGCACCTAGTTTATGAATATAACTATTTTCTTTATATTCCAGATATAAAAAATCTAATGGGAGAACCGGATTATAGACGAGTTCGTTTGCATTGGGAAACCGATTCAACGGCATTAGCATCAGACGGTTTCAATGTCAGGTATTGCGAAATCCAAACCTGGGGTTCGCAACGGTGTAAAGTCCAAAACGTTCCCGATTTCTCCGAAAATAATTTGGATAAAGAGGAGGAGGTTAAAACGTTTAACGCGGATATAAAAGGGTTGAGAATGGCAACTACTTATTCGTTCGAAGTGAAAGTTGCTAAAGAAAAAGGTGAACGAGAAGATAGAGCTGATGGAGATGATAAAAATCAAAATATTATTGTGATACCTACCAAAGGATGTAAGTAAATTTCATATTTACTAATATTTGTAGTGCTAAACTAGTGTAATTAGACCTGACAACACTGCATTTTGATGGTGATTGGGATGGTGGGATGACTGACTTCAAGTATTTACGTATATACCAGAATATATGGCATTTCCCTCGTATACATTTACCGGCTGTGTATAAAATTTCGATTTTATTATGTTCAAATATGAAATTTTTATTTTAACATTTTTGTGTACTAGTGAAAGTTTTATTGTCACGGTTTCATAAATTTGGTTGTCGCCTAGTTTCAGGTCAGGCGTATGTTAAGAAAATGGTAGAAATTTTATATAAATACATATCTCATTGATAATTAAGTTTGTTATTTACTTTAATAATACGATTACTTTCATATTTTTAACAATTTCTGTTAGAAAAGATCTTTATTTGTAATGATAACAAACATAGAAATTAAAAAAAAATTAGTGATTTTGTAAATCTAATTTTGTACGATCAGGAGGCGAAAAATTCAATTCTACGAGGAAGGTCCCACTAGTACTACATCGATCAAGAAAGAAAACAAAAAAAATTTTGAAAAAAAAAACATATTTATTTTCCCTTTTAGCTCCTTACAATCCAATAAGTTCAGATCTGATCCTCACTTCTTCATTGTTGGAAAAATCTTTGACCACTGAGCCAGTTTTTCAAATCTGGGAACAGTTAATAATCCCAGAGAGCTATATCTGGCGATTAGGGTGCTTGAAGTAGCAATTCAAACTGTAACTCATTAATTTTGGCCATTGCAATAACAGGTATGTGAGCTGGTGCATTATCTTGATGAAACAACACTTTCTTCTTAACCAAATGCGGCCGTTTTTGCTTGATTTCTTCGCTCAAACGTTGCATTATACTCGTCGTTGATAGTTTTTCCTTTCTCAAGATAGAATTATCCCAAAAAACCAACGACATGACCTTACCTACAGATGGAACGGTCTTTGACTTCTTTGGAGCCGGTTCTCCCTTTTCAGTCCATTGTTTTGATCGTTCTTTTGTTTCGGGTATAAAGTGATGAACCCACTTTATGAAACTGCGTGGAGAATGTTACCAAACACTCGATGGAAACATCATCACGACGCTTTTCGTTCACTATTGATTTCTGCAAAACAACGTGGCGTTTTCAAACTTGGAACATATATTGTATAGATTGTGTACTTTCTAATATATTGGCAACTACCGCCATCTCTAGGTTACTCCAAATATTTCTGAAACGATCCTCGTATGGGGAATTTAGTTTAAAAGAAACTCCCAACTTTTCCCTGGTTTATTAATTGCGTAAACCACATTGCTTTCGAATTGTCGTCCGCCAAGTGATTCGTTCAATGAACCAAAGAAATAATAATCGCATGGCGATAAATCGGGACTATAAGAAGGATGTTCCCCAACCAAAGCGTTCAACGTTTGCATGATATTCGGTACGACGTTTTTTAGCAACAATATCGCACTACGGATTGCAATATCGCTTCGTTTTGATCTGTAGTCTATAAGTAAACTAAAAAGCGAGGCTACGCGGTGCCGGTTGTCCTCTACGCTTCCTAACAGACCAGTGAAGCATCCTGTGTAGGCATTTTTACGATCCTAAATTTTTCACGCGTTTATTCAAAAATGGTAGAACTTGAAGTGTTCACACAGTACAAGGTTGGTTTAAAACTAAAAGAGAACCTTTGGGTTATTGGCTTGACATTTTGTTCCTGCTCAAATGAGCTAGTAAGAGCTGGGGCGTGTTGTTTTTTTAGAAGCAACCATCGAAAACAATAACACTCCATACCCATGAAATTGTTTTCGTAAAATGAAAATACTTTTCATGAAATAGATATTCTTAAATTAATCTTCGACCTCAATTATAAATGATTCTTTTGTGTAATTTCTTTAATTATAATACTGGTTATTAAAACTTAAATATTAAAGAGTAGAAAGACATAATCATAAAATTTATAGTAGTGCATTAGTTTTGAACGGGAGTTTGTATTTAGTAATTTCTACCATATGTTTTATGTATTTATAAAACAGTTAGGTGTTATTGATTATAAATCAAATTAAATTCTACAATAACTACGTATTTAACGTCAAAATTAATGACATCGATAATCGTTAACGAAATGTATAATGGAATTAACCCAATTCGTTTGTTTTCGTTCAAATTAAGAACTAATTAATAACGGTTAATGTTAGAATAAAAAATAATAGATCTTCGGGTTACGTTTTTTCCTTTTTTTTAATTAAAATTTAGTTATTGTTGATATTTTTAACAAGTTTCTATTAGCTACAAATGTATTTATGGACTCTACCGGTCAATCAAAAGTTTTTGCCCACCCTATAGTTTACGTACTACATTTTCCCTTTTTTATAAATCCCTTCATCCACCCTTCATCCAAAACATCCCTAAACCATCAACGAGCTTCAGTCGTATTTTTATATTTATCATACAAATCCGGGTCTTTATTTGACCTTCATACAAACGTCAAACTTTTACTCATCACTCCATAAAACTCGCTCCAACTCTTCATACGTCCAATTTTTATGTTCATTATCCCTCTGGAAACTCAATATTCGACTCAAATTTCTGCCCAACGAGTGACTTTTCCAAGTTGGGAAATACTTACATCAATTCGGCATCGATTCGACTTAATACAACCCTCTGACTGTTTTACCCTTTCTCCAAGTAAACGATATAGACCACGTCCCAGGGAACGATGACCATCACTATTTCGGACTATGGGATATAAATTCATAAATTCTTAGACTTGGTCTTGGTCTTGCATACTTAGGGGTCTTGGGCTTGCTGCCTCGTATGTGGTCTTGGACTTGCACACTAGGTCTTGGTCTTTATCTTGCTCGTCTTTAGCTGGTGTTGGTCTTGGTCTTGCATCCTTAGGGGTCTTGGTCTTACAGCCTTATATGTGGTCTTGGACTTGCACACTAGGTCTTGGTCTTTATCTTGCTCGTCTTTAGCTGGTGTTAATCTTGGTCTTGCATGCTTAGGGGTCTTGGTATTGCAGCCTCATATGTGGTCTTGGACTTGCACAATAGGTCTTGGTCTTTATCTTGCTCGTCTTTAGCTGGTGTTGGTCTTGGTCTTGCATGCTTAGGGGTCTTGGTATTGCAGCCTCATATGTGGTCTTGGACTTGCACAATAGGTCTTGGTCTTGGTCTTGCTCGTCTTTAGCTGGTGTTGGTTTTGGTCTCGCACTTTTTGTGTATTATTATGCACATAGAATCACTTTTAGATCAGACATAAAATTCAGGGGGGACAATACCTCGTTGGATTCTTTTAACAGCCTAAATTCATCTATGAACTGTAGTGCTCAAATATTCGTTCTATATTGCATCGAACTCAAATCTGCCTACTCAGTGTATCCCAAAGATGTAAGATTGGTTTGATATCGGAAGTGAATACTGGCTAATTCATACGACCAATTTCAATCTTTTCAAAAACAATGTTAACACAATGGAAAGTGACCCCATGAATGCCTCAATGCTAGAGTTAGTCAACCTACTCTCTACAGAGATCGGTGACGTGTTTCTGGTAGTTGGAATGAGCAGATATCACACCAATCGCGAAAATTGAATCTTAGAAATTTGAAAGGCATCCAATGTTTGCTCCTCAATTTATTACACTCCTGCTCAACGTCAATCGGAGGAATCGTACGTAAATATGGATTTTGCTCCAAATTATAGCCTCTAGATGAAGTTGCTTCATACATATTCATTTCCTTTTTGATAATTTAGAACAATTTGTTTTCTTTGAAGGTATCTGTTACTGGTGACAGTCTTTTCATATTGGTTTTTATTTCAAGCTAGAGTTTTTCTTTTAATGCTACTCATTTTGCATTCCAGCAAATATTTCAGTTGTTTGCTTCGACTTTGGACCTTGGAATCAATTCTTTAGGATTATGAATACCACCTGGTAAAGATACTATAATTAATACTATCAATATCAACGTTTTTTATTTGTTTTTAGTTTCTGCCAAAGCGACGCAATGTCTACCTCACGCTAGTGAAATTGAAGTTTCAACGGGACCTTTCTTCGGAGGCAGAATCGCTGTAGAGGCGGCTGACGGGGAAAGATGCGCCATCGACGGCGAACCAGACAGCCCCCGAGACGTATATACCTTAAGAATAAACCACACAGAATGCGGTAGTCAGGTCAACGATACCACTGTTGCCACTTTTGTTTTGGTACAGGAAAATTTACCAATTTTGACGCACAGTACCAGGAGGTAAGTCGTAACTTAATTGAGTGCCTGAAATAGTTAAAATACATCGGTAGGTTTCTTGAAGAGGGTGCTTTGGGAATACGATGTATCAAATTTAAAAAATTGCCAACCTAGGTCTTAAAGAAAAGTGATATCCACCTTTCAAAAGTTCCATAATTATCAGAAAAAATTATTTCTAAACACTAGGGCGGTTTGAAGTTTGTATATCTTGAAACGCAATCTCAAGATTTAGAAAATTTCCAAGAAAATAGCTCTATGTAGAGAGTTTACACCAGAGGGGATTTGTTAAGGGGTTTTGAGACCGAAATATATGTTTCAAATGGATTACAATTGTAATAAATTCTGTAAACATCACTGGTAACGTCAATCAATCTATAACTGTTTATGTGGTCATTTCATTGCGAAATTCGACGTTCCGATGCATGGCATATAAATAATTAATTATTTATCTTTATTATGTACAGCGCATCATTATATGCAAATACGGTATTTTCAGAAACCACCGGAAATTCTTTTCATTAACTCGTTTTATTGTTCATCGACCAATCCGACTCTCGGTTCGGTTCGTGACCCAGCTCCACATCCATTCGATTTTTGTAAATGTTTTAAATTAAATAAAGGGATAGAGGTTTTTGTCAATATAAATGATGTACATTCACCTTTTAGATATCCAATTAAGACACAATTTCTATCTCTTCAAATAAGTGTATTCTTCTAAATTTAATTTTAATATCAATATAATTCGTTGTATTTATAATTTCAAGCTCAATTGAAAACAAATATGTTTTTAAAATGGTTCTCACTCCTTAAATTGGTTATTATGAAAGTTGATAATTACCATGTTTGGTTGCTATTCAAATTGTTGTGAATTTTTATAGGTTAGATTAGGTTAAGTCGTTATGCATAAAGTTTATTGGTTAGATTATGAATGACATTCAATTCTTATAGGTTAGATTAGGTTAGGTCCTAAATGGAGTTGAATTTTATAGGTTATTTAGAGTTATAGGTTAAGTACGGTTACTGATAGCGTTGAATTTTTTATAGAATTACTTTCTTCAGAGCAATATATGTTTTTTTCTAAAAATAGGCGTTTCGAAAGTGGTATACCATCGTTTTTAAGTTTTTTTTTGACATTTGCGTCCCTATCAAAAACAATTCCATAGTTGTAAAAAGAATATTTTAAGTAAAAATAATATTTGATTATTCAAATATGTTAATTGCTAAGCCAACAGCATGAACATTGTGATGATATTCTATATTTTATGAAATAGAAACAACTGTCATCAACATTTTAACAAAGCGTATTTCATTATATATTATTACGAACAATCGTCGACATGGGCCGTGGAATCGGTCCTGTTCGGTTGTGATCTAAAATGTGGCGAATCGTTTTGATATTTCTCGGCGCTTTTGATGTGTATTTTTTATAAACAGCATAAACAAGCTGTTTCTGTTGTATTTTTTGACTCTGGTTTCTAGAAAGGTATTTTTATTTGTTTGTTTTGGTATCTTCACATTCTAGAATTTTAGAAATGTTATTTCTAATATAAAATCGAGCATGTTTAGCGACGTTAGTTTGTTTATAATTAAAAGTCATAGTGAACGGAACGATAATAGAAAAGTGACCGATAGAAATCGTGTAAATAAATTAAAAAAAAAAAACATGACAATAGTAAAAATATTGAAATTAAATTTTCAGTGCCTATATACAGGGTGATCTTGTATATGTAAAGGCAACCTATACATACGTATACAAATAACTTAATATTTGTTTCAGATTTTTGGTTTTGTGCTCGTATCAACCAGAAACTCTAACAGTTCGTGCCGGTATCAACCTTCCGAACGGTGCACATCATCATCAAGGTGGACGGGGACAAGCGCACATCCAAGCCCATTACGAAGATGGAGACAACAACTTAGGAAGACGATCGAGAACTGGTCGTGTGATGCAAAAACCGGAAGCGTTAGGTAAGAAATATATAAATTTATGTACAATAAAACTTGAATCGTTTAGCGTTATTATATGGTCGGGTTGTATACTAAAATACAAGGTGCATCACATAAAAACTTGTAAAAACATTGATTTACAAAAAATTCAATTACCGTTATAATTGATGTGTGGTTGTTGCGTTCAAAACTGTCTTGTCCGTTATTATTATCAAACTTCTTTAACCACAACATCCCTCCAGTAGCGCAAAAAGATTATATGAAGTTGCATAGTTTATTTTAGTTTGTCTCTTTTTCAATATTTCGTTAAGTTAATATCAAAATACAAATTTTGTGTAATCATATCAAATTCAAGTCAAACAAAACAAACTACTCTGGGTCAAAAATCAAAATGGTACATTTCTATTTTAAAGTGAGGTATATTCTTCACTATTTTCGTTTATCTATGAAAATTATCGTTTTCTCTATGAAATAGTTAAATAGCGTATCCCGGCAAATCAATATATTCTAGGTGTAAAATCGAATGATATTCTTCAAAAGTACCAAAGGTTAACTGCTAATTACGAAGTAGTACTAATATTTACTGAAAACTTCTTAAAAAAAAACATAGAAATAACTGAGGGATTATTGAATAATAACCAAAAGATAATTACGAGTTAAGAAAAAAGCAATTAGTCAGCCATATTTGAATAAGCACGGAATAGACAAACGGAGCGTGACGTCACAGCCGCCATGTTGTTATAGTTCACTTTCCAAACAAAGTTTGTGGGGTAGTGTGTGTTCTTTAAAGTTATTTGAAAAATGTTTGAGTATTTTTGCAAAATTTATCGAAGTAAATACGAAAAAATCACAAAATAAACATACATCCGATCCTCAATGCAGTTAAAATTTTGTGATACCTGACCTGCGCTAACAATGGCGGTGTGTGACGTCACAACTCCTGTAGTCTGTCATATTTATCTAAAAATGGCGGCTAATTACGAAGTATTAATAAGTATTTACCTAATGTTTAATTAAAAAAAAACATAGAAATAACTGAGGGTTTATTTCTTAAACTTGAGTTATCTGGAGAATAACATTTATCTATCGAAAAATAATTACGAGTAAAGAAAAGTAGGGATCAGTCAACAATAATCACGGAATTATATTTATCTGAAAATATCTGTTCCTTGTCTTAGTCTTTACATATTATTCCTCTCTTTAATGTCAGTTTTTCTATGAACAAATGACGAATGTCATTTAGACTGTATTTGTATGTAGAAGAATAATCAAAAACAATGCGAAACCTTACTCAAACCCTCTATTATACTTTGTCTATGGAAAAAACTCTAAGTTAGGTATATTTAAATAAATAAATATATGATAATAAATGATTTCGAAATTTAATACTTCGAAAATGTATTTTGTCGTTTTTAAAAGGAGAAAACAACTACTTTCCTGGCTAATGCCTCGACGAATATTGAATTACAACCTCTCTGAAGGTCAATCAACCTTTTTGTCGATACTAACATCCCCAATGGCTCGCAATTGAAGACCAGCAGAATACATTTTCGAAGTATTAAAGTTCGAAATTCCCTCAAAAGTGAATAGTAGAAAAATGTTAATATCGACAAAAAGATGTAATTCAATATTCGTCGAGGCATTAGCCAAGAAAGTAGTTGTTTTCTCCTATGAAGAACTGCAGAATTCATTTTTGAAATATTGAATTTCGAAATTGGAAACAATTGCATCATCAAAGTTTGGAATTACTTACCAGAATTGTGTTATCGAATTCAATACTTCCCTTTTTGTTACAGTGAAAGAAGAAACTACAGCCGAACTAAAAGAACCAATATCTTACAAAAATAACTTCGTACCCATATTCGTAATAACTATGTTAGTTATAGCTGGAGTGATAGGAATAGTAGCTATAGCACTCAAGATCGTCGGTAAAAAAATAACTAAAGAATTTGACAATGTATCGATTGCCTCGGATCTATCGACAAGTAGTTGCAGTACCATTACGGACGTCGAAGCAGCTTGTGATAATAATAAAGAAGAAAAGAAATTACCTAATTTTATCTAATAACTAAAAGGTATTAATTTGATAAGAAAAATGCCGATACGAAATAATTTATTACAAAAATATCTTCTCACATACGGTACTTTCTTTAATAGAATTTAGAGGTTATGTCAAACCAAACTGTTATTTAAAAATTGACAGAACGGCATATAATTGAAGTTGTTGTATGAGAAGAGAGAGATAGGACAACGGTTTACCTCTTTCTATTGGCTATTTAAATTTTTGACGTCATGACGATCCAATCAGAACAGAGGAAAATAGAAATTGGTGTGCGAATGTTCTTTCTCTTTCTATTATCAGTGCAGGTCTACTTGAACAAACTCTATCTTTAATAATAACTCTATGAAAAATTCTCATCTCCGCGAAAATATAATTTTATTAATATGACATTTAAACAAAGTTCATATCTACGTATAAAATTGATACTATACAGGGAATAATAACGATAATACAGGGTGGAAATATGTTATGAAAAACACTTAGATTCTTCGGAAAATACAAGACATATATCTGATTGGTATGTGTTATAATATAAATCAAAATCTGCTTTGGATAACTGTTATTACGAAAAACTAACAGGTATAAATGAAAATTCCATAGAGCTTATATAGAAAGAGGGATATATGAGTTGTGTTGTACTATTGGAAAAGAGAGAAAGAGCATCAGTTTATCTACCTCTCTCTATTCGCCATTGAAATTTTGACCTCATGGCGATCCAATTAGAAATTAGAATAGAGAGAAACAAAAAGTGTTGTACTGACGTTCTTTCTCACTCTATCAGCAGTTCGGACTTACTTGAATAAACTCTCTCTATCCTTTATATTAACTCTATGAAAAATTCTCATCCCTCTTTGTTGGCCACTCGCTTAATAGTGATTTTAACAAAAAAATGTAATTGTGATAGAACTTTAATTAATGAATGCAGATTTAATTTTGTAATAAAAACATTGTACCAGAAGCAATATAAGAAAATAGTTGTTGGTATTAGATACAATGATAATGTACGAGGGTTGTCCATAAAATAAGATTCCCAAGGAACTGCGGACGCTAGTTAGGCGGGATTGGCAAGAACTTTGTGCAGCTTGATTCATTTTTATGTCTTCCGTTGAACATTGATTCCCAACTGTGTGAGATGTAAGGGGAAAAGTCTATGAGTGTGTAACTTGTGCGCAAATGGGCAGATTTGAATTTAATACCATCTCACACCACCCTTACAGCTCAGACTTGACCCCCAGTGATTACCATCTCTTCTCTGAGTTAAAGAAAAAGCATTGGAAAATAGAGGAAATCCGAGTTTTTCAAACTCGTTTTATTTAATGCCAATAAACGTGTTTTTCATTGTGAAAATTGTGGAATTTTATTTAATCGACAAGCCTCGTAGGAATAGAAGAATGAGTTTAGATGAATGCGCATCCAAAGTCAATTAGATTCCAAGTGTATCTAATCAAAACATCGAGGTGAATCGATAAATCAAAATAAACTTAACGCAAACTTTTAAATTGATAATTCTTTATTGTTTGAAAAACGTACAATGTTTTTATAAACAATAAAAAAAATATTTACTACCAATTTTAGGTACTTAACTTAAGACTATTGCATATTAACTGTGATATACTAGGTGTTGGATCGCACTGGATACTTTGGTTTTAAAAGTACGTACTGTTTTAAACACCGGGTATAGTATGCAATTGATATAATATATGTATTTATTTTGTATATTAAGATAGTTTAGGTAACGATCTTTTTTACGGATCTAAAGACTTAAATAAATATTTTTCTAATTAAAACCGTTGTTTTATTATGATGCACGAATGTCAACTGTCATTTGGGATGTACTACAACTACAGTTAATCGATTCTTCTGTTTTCATCATGGAATATAGAATCGTCCGATATTGTTGACGTTAGTCTTTTATCGGCTGAAGTACCAGTCCATGTAACTGTATGATATAAAGCCAAGACAAAACTTCTTTTTAAATTACTTTTTGACATTAGCAAATGTCAATTAAAAAAAGAAGAATGAACAACTATCAACCTCAATGTAATAAACAATTGTTCTAATCACTTTACATTAACATCATAATTGATAAGATAAGAGTTAATTATAAGAGAAGAATCATAGATCAACCCCATTCTATATTGAACATTGAAAGTTCAGGAATATCTATTTCTGTGATTTAATGACGTTTTTACTTTTATAAATGCTTAATTAAAAGAGAAGAATGAGAGATAACTGCGATAATCATTAAATTGGAAAAAAAATACGACGAATATTTTATTGATATTATTGATGTTTATAACCGCTCAATTGAGGTTGAAAAAAGAGCATGTATAAACCAATACGCAAAGACAAGTTTATTGTTTGAATGACTTGAATTTTCATAACGGCGAAAATCAAATTTAAGTAAAGAAGAATCAAAGATCAACTTCATTCTATCGAACACTGAACATTAAGAAATATATATTTCTATGACTTAGTGACGTTTTTACTTGTTATAATCGATTAATGTAGAGAAAAGAAAAATTATTTTTTGATGTTATGATGTGTCAATTAAGAAATAAGTGTGAAATTACAACTATTAACCTCAACAAAAACTTGATGTTTAATGAATTTATATTAAAAAATTTTACAATTGATGAGATGAGAATTAAAAAAGAAGAATCACAGATTAACTTCATTGTATCGAACAATATTTCTATGACTTAGTGATGTTTTATCTTGTTGTTGATGAGAAAATAAGAAAGACAGATAACTGTGAAACTTATAATATTGAAAAATAAAAGATTAAAACAAGTATTTTATTGATATTATTGATCAACTTTAATGTAATAACAAAAACGTCTTCTATTTTAACGAATTCATATTAACAATGGATAAAACTTTATTAAAAAAGAAGAATAAAAGATTAACTTCATTATATTGAGCATAGAACAATATATCTATGACTTAATGACGTTTTAACTTGGTTAATAAGAAGAATGACAGATAACTGTGAAACTTATAAAATTGAAAAAAAAAAGATTAAAACAAGTATTTTATTGATGTTATCGTCTTTTGCCAAGACAAATTTTATTTTTCATAATTTTTTGATGTTATGATATGTCAATTAAAAAAACAAGAATGAAATTACAACTATCAACCTCAACAAAAACTTCTTGTTTCAATGACTTTATATTAAAAAATTTTACAATTGATGAGATGAGTATTAAAAAAGAAGAATCACAGATCAACTTCATTGTATCAAACAATATTTCTATGATTTAGTGACGTTTTATCTTGTTGTAATCGGTTAATGAGAAAAGAAGAATGACAGGTAACTGTGAAACTTATAATATTGAAAAATAAAAGATTAAAACAAGTATTCTATTGATATTATCGATCAACTATCAATTTTATTGTAATAACAAAAACATCTTCTATTTTAATGAATTCATATTAACAATGGATAAAACTTTATTAAAAAAGAAGAATAAAAGATTAACTTCATTATATTGAACATCAAGAAATATCTATTTCTATGACTTTCCGACGTTTTCACTTTTTATAATCGATTAATCGAAAAAGAAGAATGACAGATCAATAGTAAACTTTCATTTAGTAATTTCTTGAGTTTTCAGGAGTATTTATTTGTTATGGTATTGGGACTATTAGGTAAAATGAATAAAATCAGTTTATTAAGCATAAATGTTTATTTCATCATTTTAACATAACGATTTTTTTATCAATATTCAATTTTGGAGTAGGAAATACAAAATTTTTCATGCTCTCGTTCAATTCCTCTAACGCAAGTTGTGCCTGCAGCCTCATAACGTCGTCTTTATCATTATTATAAATTTGCTTCAAAGTCCTGTAAACTGGTAAAATGTCTTCTTTGAAAAAAACGATTATATCTTGATCTAATCCGACAAATAACTGTCTTATTACGGTCACAGCCGCTCGACGAGCTTGAGGTGATTTATCAGTAGATATTATCGCATGTACACAAACTAATACCTAAAAAAATTGTTAAAAAATTTTGTCTTTATTTTAGGTCTTTTTTGATTGAAAATTGGTCTCGCTCATTTTCAATTAGAAGAGACTTAAAATTCTGACGATTTATCAACAGAAACATATAAAAAGGCTTTATAACTTTTTTTTGATTTTTACACTGTTTTCTCATAATTTCTTTATCCCAAAATAGACTTAAAATCTTGACGATTTATCAACAAAAATGTATAAAAAAGTTTTTATTGGTTTTTTCGATTTTTACACTGTTTTTTAGTAATTTTCTGTTTTGCAAGACGATTAATCAAAAAAATCGAAAAACTTTTATTACTTTTACCGATTTATACAATGTTTTTTCGTAATTTCTTCATTTTCCAAGAAGATTAATCAACAATTAAAAAAAAATTATGACGCTTTTCGATTTTTGTTTTCTCGTAACTGTTTTTTTAATTATTATCGTTTTTTAATTCTAATATTTACTATCTAATCGATTTAGTTTGCCCCCTTTTTACAATTTCCTGAAAATTTTTTTATTAATTTGACTGATTCCTTTATTAGCGCCCTTACTGTATATTTATTTTTTTTTTTCGTTTTTTTAATATTTATTTCCAAATTTCCTATAATTTTGCTGATTGTTATAATTCAATGGTTATCATTACTTTCTTTCGGTTTTACACAGTGTTTTCGTATTTCTTTATTTTCATCATATTTTTCGAGATTTTCGATATTTACTTTTCCATTTTCGAATTTTTTGTTTTATATTATACTCGATCTATCGAAGTAAAAAGTATTTATATATACTTAGAAGCATGATTTGAATTAATATAATTGTTATAACAGTAACAATGTAAATATAATTGAAGAAAAAACTTGAAGAGAAGAATTGGAATTCTTCACAACTAGCAGCTGTGACCAAACATAAAAACTCATCCGAACACGATACGTTTTTCAACAGAATAAACATCAAAATCAGTATTTGATCTGATAAAAATCACGTTTTACAACCAAATTCAATTTATTTTTTGTCAATTAAACAACCGCAATGATTCAATTCCATACAATAAACAGATAATTAGTTGACAAAAACTGACACTATATTGTCGTTTGGAACCACACGTAATACAAACTCAATAAGTCGTGTGACTAACTAAGAAAAACAAGATTTTTTACGAAAAATCGATTTTATTCATTCTCGACGTCGTGCTCGTAGAAGGATTTTTCTTTCGCTTCAAAATAGGCTTCAGTTTCATCGATTGCTTCTTCATTTGAGCTGAATTTCTTACCGAATAGCCAGTAGTCACTGGGGGCCAGATCTAGACTAAACAGAAGCAATTCCTTCAATTCAAACATCGGCTTATGAATCGGTGCCTTGTCTTGATGAATCATTGGTTTTTTCTTCGACATATGAGGGATTTTTTCCTTGATTTTTGCATTAAAACGATCTAGATCCATTTAATATTCGCTATTGATTGTCTCTCCCTTTTGGAGATGAACAATATTCCATGCGCATCCCAAAAAACCTTCCAGCTGACGGTTGTACCTTTGGACGTGGTTCACAGTTCAGATGATGATCGTTTTGATTCCGGAGTGAAGTGATTGATACCTTAACGACCTGAGCGATCTCACGTAATTTCAAATTACGATTGGATATAACCAATTTGTGGACTGTTCCCTTCAATTGGACCACCAGAACGTCCATCATTATCGGTGCCTGTACGATCGCGTTTAAATTCAGCAAACCAATAATTAATGGTTCCTTTCGATGGAGAAGAGTCCCGACAACACTTTTAAAGTCATTTCTGAGCTGGTACGATACTTTTTTTCATCAAGAAGCAATGATAAATTAACACACGAAATTGTTTTGAAAATAACTAAAGTAACTTCACTTAAACGGCCGTCACTTTTTTCTGACTAATCGAAATAGTGTTGGTACTTCATAAAAGTCATTTGGATTTGACAATGACAGCGCCATCTGTGTGTCAGTCACGCGAATTATTGAGCGATGGTATGTAAGCGTTAGGGTACTATGAAAAACATTGAGTGATGAGTTTCGAAATTTGACATAATGTACAATTTACAGAATAAACCATTAGAAGAATTGCTGATCAAAAAGCATGAGCTTCACATTGGTTAACCTTTTCACGAGACGGAGCAGTTTCAGGATGATATTTAGCTAACTTTTCCTCGTTTTCTCTATTTTTTTTTACCATCTACTAAATTCAGTAACTCGTAAGTAACACAGCGGTATTAATTTTTTAATCGATTAGTAAATAATTTGTTTTAAGGGGTTTTGGGGCTAGTAGGTACAATTTAATCTCAAATATCATATAATGTAAAAAGATCTGGCGCAATTTACCTCGGTAAATATTGATCCTAATTTATATCCAAGCACCCTACATATTTCACCCAAATTAGATAAACTGGAGGATCTTATCAAATCGTCATCGTCCTTGGCCCCTATTAAAAACGTGTTGAGTAGCAATGGCTTGTATTGTGGTGCCATTTCACCTGAGGTAATAAAAAATTAAATATAATTATTTGTTTGTATTCTATTGATAATTATAATCACGTATTTAACCTTGGTATCTGAGTGATTCAAAAACTAAAGTCCCAATCAGTAGCGGCGTTCTTATTAGTGAATTCTCTAAATCTTCATGTTGGCAACACTTACATGGAACGCAGTATTCAATCCGTTCGATCGGAGCAGTGTTGCCACCTCAATTTTAATAATGGGGGATGTTACTAAAGCCAAAAAGGGCTAAGGCAACATTTTGTTCTAATACATAGTTTTTAATTTGAATCGCAATCAAACTAAATCGATGCAGTTCGTTGGGATGAGTGCAACGCAAAATTTTTCGCACTGAATCATTAAACAATGATTTCACTTACTGTAAAAAGTGCTAGATCTAACCCCCAAAGGGGTTAAGTGGCAATATTGGATCGGGAAACTGCATTTTACCGGGAATCCCCAATCACGGAGACTTACTCAGCAACTTTGTCAATTCAAAACGAAATTGCTGAAAACATGATAACCTTACAAAAGAGACCGCTGATAGAAAGACCAGAAAAGCAAAATTTTATTAATTCTATCAAATGAACGGTTATTTTTTGATAATAAAGTACTTGTCCCAATCGTAAAACCCAATCGTATCAATTGAATAGCTTGTGCTTTTTACTTCAATATCAAAGAGAAGACGAAGAGATTAAGACGTAGGGTTTCTTTTATAACCTCAAAGTGTTGACGTCTGTCAATATAATAACGTCATAAAATATGACCAGTCAAAGTCAAGGCTAAGCTGACAATCTCAACGCGCATAGCAATTATGGAACAAACGTGGGGTCTTCTGGAGCTAGGGATGAAAATAAATGCAACAACAAACCGTACCTACGCGTCAATACAATATTCCGTCCAAATCGGTGATTTGGGAGAGATACAAGGTCTAAAACTAGACTTGTTATACGCCGAAACTAATTTCAAATACTAATACTACTCAAAATATGAGATCCTGTCTTTGCAATGACAACCAATAGGTTATGCTATGTATGGTCGGTTATGCTGTTCGGAGAAGAGAGCCTCTTAAGGCCAGGACGATCGACCAATTGGATGCATACGAAATGTGTCTTCACTGGACATGTTTCAAACGAGAATGTACCATGAAGAAAGTCAATTATTAACTACCGTAAAATGTCGGAAAGACACCATATTTTGAGAGGTAATAAATATCGTCTAATCAGATCATAATAAAAGGGTAAAAGGGATGGAAAGTAACAGTCGTGGCTCAAAAATCCTCGAGACTGAGCCGGGATAATAAGGGCTAGTAAACTTTTTCGCTTGGCTCTGCCAAGGTGATCATAAACGTCAATAAGACTGGACAAGGTTCATGAAAGAAGAATAACTTAACTCACAATATATCCTCAGTGTATTGACACTCTAAATCACATCAAATATACCTACTTAAATGATTGATTTTAATAAAATAGCCTTAAAAGTCCTTTTTATTTATTAAGCGGCGAAGATTGAACAATTTAAAGATAAACAATGACGAATATGCACTTAGGGGATACTCCTCAATTATATGTTACATACATCTGCAAATCGTTCTGATTTTCTTTCAACTCGAGCCAAATCCAACAAAAATTGTTGGCGCATGAAACAAATCGTTGCCTGTTTTATCTGAATAACTAGACATGTCGCCACCGTTTCATTAGAGCAAGGAAGAACGCTCAATTCTGAATGGTACACCATCATTTGTTTGCCAGAAGTGGTCGAAACAATCAGGGAAACCAATCGAATCATTCTCCACAACTACAACGCGAGCTTCTACACATCAGTTCAAAAAAAAAACGATTTTGAACAGTGAAAACATCGAATCGATGGGTCATCCACCGTACAGTCATTGTTTGGCACCCTTATTTTGTGTTAACGTGTATTAACGTGTTTCTAAATCTGAGGAAGCCATTGATTCAATGAAATCGTACGTTTTGAAGGTTAGAACGCATGCAAAAATTTATTGATCTTAATTGAGACGATTTTGAGAAACTATAAAACCATATACAAATATAAATATTTGTTTTTTTTTTGACTGTATGCAAATTTAAGTAACAGACCTCGTAAATTTTCTGTTTTTATAATTATTTGAACCGTGAAAAAAAAATAAGATGAAATATACTTCACTTACCCAATACTTTAGTAACTTTCACTAAAACTTCGCCTAATTTCATCCTAACTTCCGAATAATCTACATTATCTTTCCTAGTTGTATCTAAATACTCTTCACACAACAAATTTAAAATTTTATTAGGAAAAATATCCGCCATCGCCGCTAGTCCATTTATAGCATTTAAATAAATAAAAGAATCCTTATCTGTTATATTTTGCTAAAAATCGTATTTGGAAATTAATCAAACACTATACGGGAAAAAACGTCACTACGTTACGGTACTGACATTATTCATTTTCTCTCTCGTTCGAGACACTTTATCTACACTGCGCATGCTTCATGCGCGCAGAAATAACTGAAACGCTTAAAGCATTCTCAAGCACGCGCAGTATAGATAAAGTGTCTGGAACGAGAGAGAAAATGAATAATGTCAGTACAGTAACGTAGTGACGTTTTTTCCCATACCAACTGTCCATATAGGAGTATTACATATATGGATAAAAGTCCCTAAATTCGTTCAGTTGGCGCAACTGCTTATATGTCAATAGATTCTACGATAATTTAAACAAAAATATATATATAGCCTGAAAAAGTTTGCTTTTTTATGCAGAAGAATGGTTAAACAACATTTTAGTAACTTCATAGTTTAAATTTTTGTTTAAAAAAATTGAAACAAATCAATTTATATAGGTATAATTTTTTATCAGCTTTTTATATAATATGAAATTGCAAAATCCAGTACAACATCGTAAATCCGATCAGATTTTTCTGTATTTTAGGAACATTCAAATGCATTTATGGTAGCGCCATCTATCACGCTAACGAGAAATCATATCGCATTACCTAATAATGTAAACAGGGAGAGATATACATAAAATATAATAAAATCCCGTTTAATACTGCACAAAAACACATTTATAACATAATAATAATAAAAAAAATTAATACTTTATAAAAAACAGTTAAAATAACATTGATAACAGTAATAATAAAGAAATATGGTCTCGCCATCTAGTGTCAAATAGTGAAGCTAAAAATTACGATACGAAGGAATCAGTCCGGATTTTAGATATCCCGCGTTTTAGAAGTTGTTCAACAAAAAAAGTTTCCATTACTACATTTTCTTTCATGTTATTAAGAACTCCAAATGTAGTTTTCCCATTATATTTTTCGTTGTATTGACGTTCGATGTCCTTGATGAAAACATTGTCCTTATTCTTCTGGATGTACTACTAAATAATAAATGCCAAAAAGAAAAGGGAATCGAATGAAGAATTGCCAAAAGTAACAGCCTTAGAAGAATATTAACATCGAAAGAGATATTCAGATCTACGAATTTATAAGACAATGTTTTAACCCATCCTAACATACGCTTTTGAAACTTGGATAATGACGAATAAAACGTAAATAGAAATCGGAAATTTGGAAGAAAAAAATAATAAAAATTTTTGGAGGAAATCAGACAGTTAGAATGGGAAAGAAGATCAAATCATGAAATTTATACACTCACTGTATTATTTATTAATCACATTTTTACATTTAGTATTTACTTACTTAAGCCCCTCGTATTTTCGAAGCATTGAATCGTTCATCAATAGAGATAATCATAAATGTGGATGCTATAGGCAAATTGCTGGAATCAGCCTTAACAAACCCGGGCTCTAATCACGTTGGTATTATTTATTTTTAAAGAAAAATGATTTATTTATATATATAATTAATAAATAAAAACTTACAACAACACACGCTACGTTACAGGTAGCTATAACCTCGTGATCAAGCAGACGACTGTTCAATGGTTTTATTAGATCTATGACGTCACAAATGAAAACCAATGAGAATCTTTGATTCTTTGAATTTGAAATTTTTGCGATTTTCAATTATATATTTAGATATTACTTTTTCATTTTTTATTAAATATTTCACTTAATGATATTATTTCATATCAAGAACTTATAAAATAAACAGAAAAATACTTTCTACTATCAGTAGATGCTGGATGACAGTTCCGCCATCTTATTTTTTTTGCGATATTTTTAACTTTTAAATTTATTATTTATTATCATAACTAGCACAAAAGCAAACTTTTTAAGGATCACAAAAGAAATTTTAGAACAAGGATAATTTTTTTTGTATTACCTGTAGAATGTTGAGAACAAACTGTTTTCTCTCCAAAACCTCCTTATCCTTCTTTTCTATCAGTTTGGTTAAAGTTAACAAACCATGTCCTCTGGTAGGTAACAGACAATCACAAATATCATCGATAGCTTTATCTAATTCTGATCCGTCTTCAGGTTTCTCAATTTTATTTCCTTCCAAGCATTCCAATATGTTTTTAACCAAATATTTCGTTTCGAAATCTTCAGATTCATCACGAATTAATTTCAACGGTTCCAATAATTCTTTGAAATATTTCTTATTATCTTTTGAACAATTTGATAGTAAATTATCGAGGATCATGAGAATTGTAAACATTGATTCGGATCGTACTTCTAAAGTTCTTTTAATATATTTTACAATACCAGTAGGGTTTTCGTTTAATTCTTTTCGTATGCATTTTTCTGCTGCTAATTCAGCTAATAATTTATAAACAACTATTTTTCTTTCTAAATTAATATTTGTTATAGATTCTTCTAGTACTAAAAGATCTTTACTAGATTGTTGGAAATATTTTTTTTCGTTTGTAATACAATTTAGGAGGTACCAGAAATATTTGATTAATAATTTAGGTTTAGATTTTAGTAATTTGTACATTCCTTCACAATTATCTACGGATGAATATTTAATTGATTGTTCATATGATTTGATTTTAATTTTATTTATTTCAACTTCAATTAATATATCGTTTCTTATAGGTGAAATTTCATTTGATTGTAAATCAAATAAAAAAATATCGAATATATTATTATCTAGTTGTACTTCTATAAAAAACAATAACAGATCTCTTAAATCATTATTCACAGTTTTAAATATTGAATTTAATGTTAATATATAAAATTTAAAAGTGACATTAATAATTGGTTGAAGTAAATTAGCAGGTAAAATTAATTCTTCTGTATTATTGTCTATAAAAAGAGCATGTAACATCCTTGATGTAAATTCAACTTTTTCTGTTACATCTTCCTGACAAAATTTATGAGATTTATATGTAAAATGTAAAAAATTAGCAATGATATTTTTAACAAAAACTTTCTTACATAATTCTGGATTTTTTTTATAAAAAGTTTTTGTACAATAAGCGAAAATCGTTTCCATAAAAGATTTGTTAATTGATTGCTTGTGTAATAAACCAATCAACTGTTTACATATATTTTCTTCAAAATCTGGGAATTTTTCACAACTAATTATAAGTTTTGAAAAAACTTCTAATATTTTCCAATTTTGAGTGTTATTATCACAATCTCCGAAAAGAGATGTTACCACAGTCTCAATTCCATCTTTAGATCGAAGGATGTTAGTAAGATCTTGAGATATTTGTTTTTTAAACCACAGTGGGGAATTTTTATGTAAACATAACATATTTTCTTTAACGAAAATATGTGGGTGAATAGTTTGTTTTAAATAATCCAAAATATTCTTAAATAACTGTTGCTCTAACAATAACTTTTCATATATTTCTTGATTTATTTCGTCACCATCAGGTTTCTTTAACAGACAATAAGAAATCTGATATAAAGCTACTAGAATTTCTTTAAGGTTCTCCGGTAATATTACAAACCTCAAAAATGGTACTTTAAGATATTCTGTCAAGCCAAAAGTTGTACATTTCAACACATTATAATCCCAATAAATATCTTCAGATACAAAATATTCAGATTTCATTTTAAACGGTAAATTCGGTTGTAGTTTTGTACATATTCCAACTATAACTAGATTTTGTATAAAAATTTTTAAATCTTTAGTTTCTTGTACACTCAGAAAAATATCACCAGAACTTTCTGATTCTCTCGATAATAATTTCAATATATAAAAACCTAAGCAAATATAGTTCCATTCTAAATTCACGTTTTTTGAAAAATTCAACTTAGTTATATCTGATATACTGCCTAATATATATTCATGAGTTGTTTGTAGTTTTTCGTAGACTTCTTTTAGTCGAGTATCAAGGAAAGATGTATAACTAATCCCTAAAATAAATAGAAATGTGTCACATTTAATTGATACAAAATTATTTGGTGTAAATTTAAGAAGTATTTTTCAATTTTTATGAAAACAATTATAATGTGAAATAGTTTAGAAACAAAAAACTATTTACAAGAATAAAAAAAAGCATTCAAAGTTAATTAAATCAGAAAAAGTAATACAAGTTGATAGTCCCTCTTTACTAAATAAATGCTTATATTATCGTCTTAAGATATGTAATTATAAACATAAACAAATAATGTTAGGTTAGTTTTTAAATGTAATCGATCATTTGGATATGACGATCTACCTTTTGCATTTTCCAAATTTAATATTCTTAAGCACTTGATTAACTTATTTTTTTCCATATTTTAATAAAAACAATTATTTAAAACACACTTTTAACTTTAACTTTCACACTTAACCTGACACTAATCAAAATGTTTAACCTTTAAAAATCTAGTATTGCGATGAACATTTTACCTACAGATTTCAATGTAATAGTTAAATTTGAACTTATCAAAATATGTCTTAACTATTAGTTAATATGTGTAATAATTAGTAACAAAAGTTAATATTAAAATTTGTTTGAATATATGAAAATAGAAGTCGCAGCAAGTATGAATTACAACCTAGTTACAAAAGCTTCGACTATTCTATCGTAGATGACGCCACATATATATATCACTTATACGTTTTGATCTTACTGTCTCATACTGGATATGAATTTCAATACTTCAGCTTTGCGCAGTGGCGATATCGTAACCAATGAGGTTTATCCGAGGTGCGATTATTGCTAGTTGAAAACTTTAACCAATACCCCGCCATGTGCACGTGAAATACCGTGCGCAACGGCAATTTTTGAAAACTCCTGCGGGAGTTCGTAAAATAATAAAAACACAACTATAAACGAATTATCAATTGTAACCGTGAACGCTTGCTTATAATTTGTTATGTTATTTTCTTGGATTGTCAAATTTAGAGGACATTTCTTTGAAACTAATTATTTAGAAAATTTGTTTTAACGTTACAGAAGTGTCATTGAGTAGATAGTGTTCAAGTTAATTTACAGCCCGTTATACTCGTGTGTTTCATTGATAAAATATTTGCTAGTATTTATCAGTTTTCGTTGAACGATATGGAGGAATCTGGAACTTCATAAAATTATTAGTATATTAACTATTTACAAAAATTCTAACAAATAAACTTCCAGAAGAATTTATTTTATATACATATATGTATTTCCCATTGAATTAATATTAATGATATTTCTATATTATGCTGTAAAACAACTTGTATAACGTGTTGCCGACATTTAGGGACCTTTTGATTCGCAATCATAACATTTTGCAAGCATTGGAAACAAAGGCAAGCGGATCAACACGTGTAGCAAGTACGAGTGGTGACTCTCGTGTCACACTATCTTACACGTGCTATACGTGTCCCAATTTGCACCTTGCCTTAAACATAGCTTTGTGGGTACACACGTGCATCTGTAAGTTTTGTGGACAGTTAGTATGGGAAAAAAACGACTCCTCGTTACGGTACCGACAATATTAATTTTCTCTCTCGTTCCAGACACTTTATCTGCACTGCGCATGCTTGAGAATGCGTATAACCGAGCTGGACATTAGGAGGATAGAGAAATCGTTGCCATTCTGTCTTCCTTAGCCGGAACAGCTTCCACTTATAGAAACTGTCCATATAGAAGTATTACATATATGCTTTTATCACGAGTTGGATATTTTATAAACTAACCGGTAAATCTGATAAATATGAAATAATTCGGTGGTGATAATTAACGGTAATTTTACATAATCACAGAATTTATTACTTTTACCATAACATGTTACAAAAAACTCCATTAAGTACTGAATTTTTTGCTAATCGATCAGCTTTTTCATTACCATTTATTCCAATATGTCGTTTAATCCAAATGGAACTCATATTTAATAATATAGTTTTGGTCAAACTTGATTTTGGTATTAAAATAGAACTTGTATGTTCATGGGTTAAAACTAAGTTACTGCGAGACATTCTTATGGATAGGAGCAGGCAGGTGACTAACAGGGCCGATAATGTGTAAGTAAGATGATTGCAGGATTCATACTTGGAAGACCATCGTGCTCCATTTGATACTCTCAACTGTAAATGACCTTTGAAAAGTGAACCAGACACTTTGGCTTGAATCTTTTGACGTTACTAAGCAAATTAAGAGTCTTATCCAAGTGTTTGAACCTCGCAGGTGCGAGTGGTGGGATTTTATAGATGATGTTGTTTACAGTTTGTTCCTTCTTATTCCTATTTATTGTGGACATGGCGTTTTATATGACCATGTTGAATTTTGTGTCTCTTTAAGAGTTTAGATGTTTATTAAGAGAACCAGTGAATTTCTTGATACCAATTTGATGAGCTCACTATTTCTTGTAGTATTTTTTACATTCCAACACAAACCTAGAGTACACCATTTCAGCTGTTACAGCAGCTCTAAGCAGATTGAGATGTCGATTGAGTATTGCACGTCCATCACAGATATTAATGAGGCTTAGAATATGGTAGCATGTTTCGCATGCTTATTTTGGGGTGTCCTTCAAGGAAGCTTGTTTTGGTCAACCCATTCATCCCGAAGCCATCTATCTACCTTTGATTGCAGGATTGTTTTTATTAAATATCACAATTATTATTACCGTTGCTTTTGTATAGATCACTACCTTATGGTACAAAATTATCATGTTCTTACACAATCTTTTTGAAATGAGACTGCATAAATTCGTTTTCTCAATATTATGAAAACCCATTAATAAATTGTACCACAAAATCGATTTTGTAAAATCTATTGTCAACTTTTGGATAAATCATTACCTGAAACAAAAACTTGTAGAATCAATCGAAAATGAAAATCAATTAAAAATAAAAAATGCTTTATTCATCAATTTGTAATATTTTTTCACTTATCAAGTACGAATTAAAGTATAATTTAAAGAATCCTAGTAAACTTTTATGTATACACATAATTATACAGGCTTGCCACCGCGAAGTGCCAAAACTAAATGCAGCACTGAACCTCCTTGTACTTTATAATCTTGTGCAGTTTTTTCATCATTCCTGAAACAAATAATTTTCATTTTAATATAAATCTTTACAGAAACAGCACGAGAGAGGCTCTAAACTGATTAACTCTCTTAGTTCTCTATATTGTGACAACAAACGATAGTAATGAAAACATGTCAATGAATATTTTAATATCTGTAATGGATACTGTTATAATAAAGCTAAAAAAACGATGTTCCAGGTGTTTAACTTTCCTCTGTAGACACCTTTATAGATTATATTGAACACACACAAATAAATCAAACTAGGAGAGCATACAAATACCCCTGGAGCAGAATTGCAAACTATTAAAGAAATTTGGCACCAATTCACTTAAAAGCTTATCTTCTTGATCCAGCAGCACAAAATTGTAAACTTAAATCCCTATAAATGAATTTATATTATTTTATGAATTATGAATTTATAAATGCATTTACTGTAATTTTTGCTCAATCATTCAGAAAAAGGTTTTTTTTTATTGAATTATCAATGAAATATTCGAATTATTGCTTAATATATTTTTTATTCTATAAACAGTACCAAATAATACACAATTCCTTCCAGACAACATTTCTATATTTATATAAAAATATTATTTATGATGAGAGTTGGCTAAAGGCCAATTTGCTTCCACAATCTGTTTTTTTTTAATTAAAGTATTGAAATATTAGGATAAATTATGTAGAATCTACATAAAATACTATGTGTTTGTTTAATAACATGATAAGTATCAAAAAATTTTCATTTTTAACAATACAAAAGGCATTCTATAATTGAATCTTGAATTTATTTTTGATTATAACTTCTAGGACCGATATTTCTAAATTGAAGTGAAACATTGGAAAATTTCATTGAGTTCTGTTTTATTTTGGCTTTACTAAGCTAAAACAGTCATCAGATGACGACGCCGTGGAAATCATACTCTCCCTAAATTTAACATAGTATTAATAGAAAATTAATAGTTCAGAGGCTGAATTTATGAAATCTGAGTTTTTATGTAAAATACAAATTATTTCTACAGAAACTATATACTCATTGCTAGGTAAAAAATCCTTGATGAAGCTCTAACTATAACAGAAGCTACATAATTATTAATAATCTAGATTTGTATTTAGAAAAGTGAAAATTGACGATTTTTTAAATAATAATTGTTTACATACATTTGCTTTCCTGAAAATATAAGCCGCTGTTGTTGAGGTGGTATTCCTTCTTTTTCTTCAACTCTTTCCTTTATTCGTTCAACTTTATCTGTAGGTTCTATATCAATTTCGATTTCTTTTCCGGTGAGAGTCTAAAAAATTTTTTTTTACCTAAAAATCGCTTTGTATATATATTGACAAGTTACCTTAACTTTTATTAGCATTTTGATAAATTATATAATTATATAGATATAAAAGTAAATATAAATTTGTATTAGTTTAATTGGATTTCGGATTATTTTCCAAAATCTAAATTGGCATTGAACCTTTTTAGCCAGTAATTTGACAGTGACTTATTTGACATTTGACAGAAGAATATTGGCAATTACATGATATTATATTTAGGAATTTATACATATAATAAACAGTCCTATCCATAAATTTATTATAATAAATATTTGTTTACATGTACATTATTTAACTTATTCGTTTTAAGGTTAATATTTAGATGTGTTAGCCAAAGTGGTTGACAAATTTGTACAACATTTCCAAAGTGAGGCAGTTTTTCTTATAAAAAAGAAGAAGAAAATTCACTGAAAATTTGTGTTTATGAAACTTATTGCTAACTATAGTTTTAATTTATTATTATCTGGATAATGGCTACACAGACAGTAGTTGTAGAAGAAAAAAATGATGCGATTGATAGGCAAAAAGTATTAACTATATTTTATATTCTATTACTGTATATACTTGAAAAATTTGCATTTCAGGTATGTCCATTTTTACTAAGAGTGTTTGTTTCCTCGAATGGTTCACATCATAAACCTTCAGATTATAGTAAGGGAAATACTCCTCAAAATGAACTTCAAATTTATACTTGGAAAGATGCAACTTTACATGAACTTACTCAATTAGTGAAAGAAGTGAATCCGGAAGCTAGAAGGAAGGGTACCAAATTCAGCTTCGCTTTTGTATATCCAGACTTGAGACAACCTGTATATAGAATTCGAGAAATCGGAAATACAATGACGGGAGTAAAAGGACCTGACGATTTGAAAACTTTAGGTTTACTAAGGTTGAACATTGGGGATTACCTAGATATAGCTATAACAGCTCCAGATACTTGGAATTCGGGAAGAAAAGGATACTCGAATAATTATAATAATAGGTCAAGGCCATATTAATTGTGAAATATGTTTCTTTTGTCAACTTTCCACTTGATAATTATAAGTTTTTCTTGAGTGATTATAATACATTTTTTTTGTATTGATTTATAGTGTTTATATAAAAATCCTGTATTTATTTGAAAATATCGAAAAAAAGAATAGTGGTTTGAAAATTGTGATTCTTCAAGAATAAAAGTATCAGGTTAGTAAAAACATTTATTCATAACATTGATGACATCAATATATTAACAAATTTTCACGTTTTTTTCTGAAAAATACTAACAAAATTATGATTTACAAAATATATTTATGTCGGAAGACAAAATTTATATAACAATTAAACTTATAAATGAAATAACAAACAGTAAAATATCTTTAATTGCATAGAAAAGTATAATACTGCAAATGGACTAAGTTGGGCAGTTAAAACTGTGGTGTATGCTCGAGTTTTTGATTATTTTGACTTGCTCCTACAATATTTTATGAAACACAGGTTTGAACTAATCATTTTTAAATTATAAAAAATATTTCAACTGCCCTACAAATACAATAATATACACTAATTTCTAAAACTGAAAGTATCTCTATAAATACGGGTACTGCGTAATGTAGACTTTGTTTAAAAGTATTTAAAGAGGTGAACCTTGTGTATCCAAATCGTTTTAATTATGGATATCATATTTTGAGTCTGAATCTTGACTATACTGAGTGAAAAAGTTGATACATCCACATACATTTTTTCCTAATTACATCTGGTATTTGGTTTGGTTAGAATGAATCGAGAGGAAATGTTACTGTGGTGGCTGCAGCGATTTTTGACCCGAAAACTTTGAAAAATTTTGTTCATGTGCACTAAAAACACGTGGAAATTATTTTCAGAATGTTAGGTCCACTACTAGAGG
Organism: Diorhabda carinulata; assembly: GCF_026250575.1. Lineage (NCBI taxonomy): Eukaryota > Metazoa > Arthropoda > Insecta > Coleoptera > Chrysomelidae > Diorhabda > Diorhabda carinulata. The sequence goes on along the minus strand of NC_079461.1, from coordinate 34,621,245 downwards.
TCGTATCTGCAGATATGAAATTAAATAAGCTAAATTTTTCGAAATTTACCAAATTAAGTAGTAATTTATGAACAATAATCAACTTCCTCTATAATTTCTGTGCATTTTTTATTCAGCAAGCTTTAGTATATCTTTTCAAATATGAAGTAGGAGAGAGTGGGAACCTTATTATAATAAAATGCCTGTAAGCCCGATTGTTATAACCTTTTCTTCAAACGCCTATTGGGCTGGTTCGCTCAAACGGAAATTAGAAATTTATTCTGGATGGAAAGTTCTTACATTGGCTAAGTTAGGTTAGGTCATTAAATAAACCATGTAACTTATCTAACAGTTATCAACTTAGATAACTAGCTACGTAAATAGTGGCTCCCTAGGTGTTCAAATTATTATCCATCATTTTCTCTATATGAAATCAGACGCCGATGAGTGGATAAGACAGATCAACTCTTGTCGTGGATCTATTGGTGTAAACGAGAGCTTTTATTCGCCCCAACAAACAAGAAGTTAGGTCTGGAGATCTGGGTGGCCCAATAGGGTACGTTTGATCTAAAAAATGGCAAACATAGCAACCATCATGTCGTAAGAACATGTCACGACGAATGACAAAGGGTATGTCTTCTAAAAGGAGTGGCAATTCGTTTCTGTGAATGTATTTTTGCCCATTAAAACTATGTCATTCGAAAAAAATGGCCGCTTAGAATTCCCCACTATATATTTACGATCAACGACCCTGATGTTGGATTTCCTGGATCCAACGAGAATTGTAAGATCTGTTAGATGGTTCATTTAATTATTTATTCCCATTGTTAGTAATATAAGCTTTACGTTTCCCTGTCTTAATGTTAATTTAGTTTACTTTCAAAAGACATACTCAAACTTTTATGTTTCAAATTTACAAGAAAAATCACAATATTTAAAATATATAAAACATATGAAACAACGCCTTCTAGAATTTAAGTAACATCAAGTTTATAAAAATTCTTGAAACTGTAATATAATCCATTGCCCACCCGGTACTGTCAGCTCTAGAAATTAATGAACATAACTCCGAACTACCTTATATAAAAGCTGAAAAGCTAAACAACTATCTAAAGATTTATATATAAAATATATACTGAGCAATTTTTAAAAATTGAACATTACAATGAAGATAACATTTGAAATACACAGTATTAAACATTTGATTAAAAATTATAAACATCTAGACTTGATTTTTTTCCAGCAAATACCAAATTATTAGACACATTTTTTTAATAATAAAAATACACTACTAATGCGGTGTATACACGACGTGTGGCTATTAAATAACGAGACTAGCGCTGTTATAGAAAAACTACGCATGCGTTAAAGATTAACGACCGTCAGCTGTTTACCTTGAAGCGTACTCTTGAATGCGATCTCTACCGTGTTTGTATATAAACCAGCGTAGTCGTAATCGTCGTTTGTTTTTTTGTTTTGCCGTTAAAATAAATCAACTGATTGTTGTGAAATTTCTCATGAAACTTGAAAAAACTTATAATTTATTGAAACAAGTATATAAAAATGAATGTTTGTCGCGTCGATGGGTTTTTGACTGGTTTTCAAGATGGCCGAGAATACGTTGAAGACAATCTTATTCGATCTGACTGTGGGTTAAGTTTGCCTGCGATTGTTGAATCTATAGAAATTGACAAAAAATGTGTTACATGAAAATTGTGTGCAGAACTAATACCTTGAATAACAAGAAGCTCGCGAAGATGTTTGTGTTGACATTTTGAATGTGATTGAAAATGACTAAAACTTATTAGAAAAGGTAAAGAATCAAATCTGCGTGAGGGACATATGTTGAAGGTGATAATAAATAAATATACATAATATTGAGATGAAATATTTTATATCACCAGTCTAGTTATTTAATAACCACACCTCGTACAGTATGTTCACAACATTAGTGATTTCTAGTAATTAGAATATACTTTTTTCACTGAAATACATTTTTATTGGGATTTGAAATCGAATCGATTTGAAATAATCGATATATTTTGAAGTCCTAAAAGACTAGGTTCGATTTTCATTTGAAGGTACTGATTTGACACGAAACGGTAAATATAGATCCTTGTTCCGTGCATTGACGTCAAAGACTCTTCTACAAAAAAATAAGACGATCTACTTTCATTAACCCCACACAATCTAATTGTATGACGTCACAAATCACAACAAACGTGTAGCCATCTTATGAAAGCTTTCATCTTGGTAAAGTTAATATTTCTCAATGTTTAATTTTTTTGGTTCGTTTTTCCAAAGTTAAGAAGGTATTATAAAGTAAAGTTTACACTGAAGAAACTTTTTTACTATCAAGTGAGATAATGTCGTGTAATTTGTGACGTCAGAAGACAATCTGACAGAGAACATATTTTCACAGGTGAAACATTATATAGGCATTGTCGGGTATAAAAAAACAATTTTACGAAGCGAAAAAACAAACAAATATTCTAAACTACTTTTAGGAGCCGAACCTCACATTTTTCCCTAACTTAAAAAATGTAAAGTAGATCTGTCATGAATATCACGGAACGAGGGTTTACATTCACTGCTGCGTCTACATTTACCGCGTTTTGTGAGCTGATTTCATTGTTGCCAGATTTATTTGAGTCAAATTGAGAATGAATTAGTATTAGTATTTACTAAATATTCATCATGAATGTACAATGTGTCGAATATCCAAACTGGAATTGTATTAAATGATGATAAATAAAAATATTCTTCTTCGATGCTTGAGTTTTTCATTTACCAAAACATTAAGAATTGAGTTTACATTTTAAAACCTTTCGGGTAAGTAATATAATTAGTTCTTTTTACAATGTTTTTTTGAGCCTTAAATTGTTATCTAAAATCTACTTTTGACACATACACGGAACGGATTTGTTATTGAGATCAGTCATCCATATATAACAATTACGTATCTGTGAAATATTTTTTTTTTTCAAATTTGAATAGCGTAGGGAGTCATATCTTTCCAAATTTTTTTTTCATTTAGTTATAGTTTTAAGTTTTCTCCCAACTCTATTCCTTTAACTAAGTACCCAAGTACGCAGCTTGTCCAGGAGTGGATGAAAATGCACACAGCGCTTCTAGGAACGGTAATGCCTCGAAGTATGTTGGAAGCTATGCTGTCATCGGTCCTTCTTGCGAGGTACCTAGTGCCTTACGGCGGTTCCGCAGGTTTAGTTCAGAAAACTTGAATCTTGGTCGACCAACCTCTGCCTAAGTCGATGAAATTCTCAAAAAAATGCGAGATATTTCATCTCGTGACATCGCTATAGTTAGTTTTGAACCTGCGGTGTTTTTACCTGTGAATCTTTGCCTAAACGCTTAAGAAGTAATTCTACAGTAATGGAAATGTTATTTTACCAGAAAACTGACCAATTCTAATACTCGAAATTACCTTATCTTAAATCAATAAGGAAGAAAAACCAGTAAAAACGTGTTAAAAATTCAATTAATAATTAATTTAAAAATTTTTCAGTAGAAACATTACATTTCACAGTCGTAATCATTTTATTTGGATAATATTAAAATTGTTTTATACATAGTGTCTCACATTGTTTAATACACGATTTAACATGTTTAAAAAGTTGCAAGACAAATTGTATATATCATTAAAATACACTTAAAATTACGGAACAACTGCCAAAGTAATAATTTTGATTATTTATGAATATTCAAAGAAAGAAACTTCATCTGCTTTTACGTATTTTGGATTCAAATGGAGTTATTTAATATTTTTAGGTTGGTTTTTTTATATATGGTATCAAACATAGGAAGATATAAACCACAAATCATCTATTTTATAGTCGGTTTATGCAAATTACACAAGTTAAATTTTTATTTTAGATGCGGACGTTTGTCTTTGGTTACTGATAAACTGGTTCACACAATAAGGTCCTTACATACTTTTTTATACCTTAACTACGTCTAGTATATCGTTCTTAATTACACACTATTTTTTAATTTTTTTTAAACAGTATATCAGTTCACAAAAAAGAAATGAATAAATTTAAATACCTAAATGACGCGCCAAAACGTATTTGTTGTCACATGACTGAATGTGACGTAGAAAGTAAGTAAACAGCACTGAAAGATGATACAAATGTTTTAACATCAATAGCTTCAATCAAAACATAACCTTCAAAGCTATCATCTTTATGACTATATTTTAATAAAGTTCAAGCAAACAAATTTGATAATGACGTTACTATAAGAAAGTCTAATTAGTAGTACTTACTTATCTGCTTTTACCCCACGTATTTCAGCCAATGTATCTATTTTAGGTCGATAAATCCTTTCTCGGCTATCATTTCAACTAGAATAGTCTTTGAAACCCTTACATAAACACAAATCGCACTAAACAACCAATTACCTCCACTCAGAACAACAGAATGGCGTTTGAGGCGACACGCGGCGACCACGTTTCAGTATTTACTTACTTTTTACGTCACAACCGCAGTAACCAATAGAAACATCTTTTCTGTCACTTGTTATTATCCAAATTATCATTAATTACTGATATTTTGAAATTTTCAGTCACGTTAGGCCTCAAGATTCTTACTTACCAACACAAAAACAAGGTTTTCTTTCTTGGATTGTCATAGGGATGAAATTGGGGTATCTTACGATACCCCAGATATTAAACGACAATCAATGACATCGTCTTCAATGTAAGTTAAGCCTAAGCGAATTTTAACACATCGAAAACTCATTTACCCCATTTTTCGGGACTGTAGAGACATTTTGCTAATTAATTTTTTACCACGAGGCAAAACAATCAATGCACAAAACTCATACAGGTTATCCTACCGACTTTCATTTTTTTCAACCTTTAAAATCTTTCCTTGGTTGCCAACACTCAAGAAGGCATACAAAAAATTGTTCAATAAATAGTTTTTCTGTACATGTAGACGTTTTTTATACAACCAAACGGAACTTACTTCGTAGATATACCTCGTATTTCTAAATATGATCATCTTAAAATTCCAATAAACAATATAAATTTGAAAATTTATAAGTCCTGAGTAGTTCTGAATTACAGTGAAATAATATTTAAATTTCGCGCTATTGAAAACATTAAAAATCGGCAAAATTTTTTGACGTATGTCAAATTAGTAATAGAGATTTCTCCACACAGATGGCGTCAATTAAATCAAAATAAATAACATCAGGTTATCGATGGTCTACACCAACTGTGTTTCTATGAATTCTATGACAAACCAACCAGATTTGATTCTTATTCTAGCTGTAACTAGTATTGTTACTTTAATAGAAAGATTGTATGATATAGCTAGAATCAGATTTCGTTTTATAAATAATTGTATACAGCGACAGTTGTTCCGACAAAAACATGTCATGTGAATATATAAATACTGTCATTTGAGCTAATCAGCCATCAGATAAACTCGGTGTAACCCAACCGTACTTGTCGTGCGTTTTAACCAAAGATCTGAAACTTTCCTCCGCAGTGCGCCTACTGAACACTTTTTGGCCTTTATTTTTTCTTTGTATTCGTCCTTGTCCTTTAACCACACTAGCTGCAAATTGCATTATAACAGCTTCTACTGTGTAAGCGCTCGCCCAACCCCTAGGAGTTAGGAGTTCCATACAAATAGCTCCTCCTTCCATTACAAAACCTTTTTCTATTCTCGGGGAGATAACGCGCATAAATGGCGGAGCAAATGGGAAATTTTCAGGAAACACTAGATGAAGAAGGATGTACGTTACTCCCAGCTCATGCATATCGTTGCCTAGTTCACTATCATTGTCTATTTTATACAGTTTCACGTGCCACTCAAATAAATTATCTTCTACTAATTCCACGGTAAACACTGGATCCGGTTTGGAATTTTGGAACCTTTGGAGATCTCTTAATTCTTTCATCAGTCTTTTTGCTCGGACTGTCTTGGCGTGGTTTTCATCTTTTTTGGTTTTGGAGGTGAAAGCTGGGCTACTTTGTGAGCTATCGGCGGGGGCTACGCTATCTCGACAACCGCGTAAGAGACGTCGAGCTGGAGAACCAGTACCTGACGTACTAGGTTTACTGGGACCCTCGCCTTCTTTTGCAGATGATTTGAAAATTTTACGAAATATGTTGGTAACTTTTTCTTTTGGACGACTCATTTTGTTGCCTGGATATTTATTCCGGCGCAACAAACATCACAAGTACGTTTGATATCGAGAATCTAGAAAACATCAAAACATCAACATAGTTAAGTCTTGACTTGACCCTCTGGTTAAGATCAACTTAACATGGAATAACTTGAAGACGTAGTACTAAAGATAAAATGATTTCATTGTATGAACCTTCTACAAGAGATATGAACATCATACAAGAAAATTGGACTACGCGAAACATTAATATATAAAAAAAATTAAGAAACACTTCCGATTTTTGTAATACGAGGATATTTTGATATCTAGTTAGCCTAGACCAGTTCGATGCATAAACAAAATATTACGTTACCATAGCAACGAACAATAACTTATTAGAAGTGTAAGTGTAAAGTTTGACGTCAAAAAAGTAAACCAGAGTTACGCAATAAATTAAAAGAAAAAAGATGTCCACCGAAATTGTGAATATCGAAAAATTGGAGTATGGAGCCATCATCAAGTACCTGTATTTAAAAAAGTTAAGAGGTAAGCAGATTCACGAAGATATGCTTAAGACACTTGGTGATCAATGTCCTTCTTATGCGACCGTGTAAAATTGGACTGCAAGCTTTAAAAGAGGTAAATTTTCCATTGAACATGATGACCGATCGGGAAGGCCAGTTTCTGTGTCAGTCCCCGAAAATATCGATTCAGTTCATGACATAATTTTATCAGACTGTCGAATTGGGCTAAAATGGATATTTGAAGCACTGAATATTTCATCATATAGTTCACGTCAATTTGGAAATGAGAAAAATTGCTGCAAAATGGATCCCCAAATGTTTGAATTTTGACCAAAACCGTACAAGTGTAGAAGCATCGATCTGTGCTCGATTTGAAAATGATGTAGACTTCTTAAACCGAATTGTTACTATGGATGAGACTTGGGTACATTTCTACGATCCAGAAACAAAGCAACAATCGATGGAATGGCGATACTCTGGTTCTCCAAGACCTAAGAAGTTTCGTGTCCAAAAATCTGCTGGAGAAGTTCTTGGTTCAGTTTTTTGGGATTGCCATGGAGTAATCATGATTGATCTTTTGGATAAGGGTAGAACAATAACTGTAGATTATTATTCGTCATTACTGATCATTCTACGGGAAAAAATTAAAGAGAAAAGACGCGGAAAGCTATCTAAAGGTGTTTTGTTTTTGCAGGACAATACCTCTGCACACAAATCTCATGTTGCCATGCAAAAAATTAGTGATTTAGGATTTGAATTACTAGAACACCCTCCTTATTCACCAGATTTGGCTTCGTCCGACTATCATCTCTTTCCTCAACTGAAAAAAAGGTTAAGAAGGTCGTAAATTTCCTTGAAACGAGGAAGTAATAAAATTTGTGAAGGTCTGGTTTGCAGAGCAAGAAGAAACATTTTTTTTGAAAGGTCTAAAGACGTTGCAAGTTCGCTGTAAAAAATGTATCCAATTAAGAGGAGAATATGTTGAGTAATAAAATATTTCGACATTGAAATTTTGTTTGGTTCTATAGTAGGCTAAGAATTTTTCAATATATCCAAGACCAGTTAAATACTTGATAATTTGTAAATATTAATTTAAAATGTTTATTATTAGTTTCACATTTGATTTTCTTTGTATTGTACTTGTATATTGATACATTTAATTATTTTGAATATTCATTTTGGTAAAAAATGTAGTACCAAGGAAAGTAGAAACAATCCTAACAATAAAACTATTTTAAATTTCTTTAAATGTCCAAGTTTTTCTTGAAAAATCGTTTTCATAAAGACCGGAATAGGTGGAAACGTCAATTTTCACCTGTTTTTGTAGCAAATTTTCTTTCAAAGAGACTTAAAATTAAGACTATTTATCAAATAAAAATATTTATTTATAGAAAAATGCATTAAACCTGAAAAAATTGGAAAGCTGCGATGAGAAAAAAGAAAATGATTTGGATATAATTTCAATAAACAATATGTCGAGTAAATATATAACAAATTTGTTTAAATGAGTACAGGGTATGTATGAATTCGAAAAAAAAGTCAAACGGGGCGTACCTCATGTCACAAAAATACGGAAAATCGCTTTTTCAGTATTTCAAGTCAAAAACACTATATAAAATTGATAAAAAAAGTAAAAACAAACTCACCAATGTTTACAATTAAATCCATTGATAAAATAATCCTTTTTGACAAGTCAAGAATCCAGTAGTTGAAAATTAAACTGCAAGGAGGCACGAATCGATGTCCGGCGACTGATCTTTGGACGTCGACGACGTCGAGATGCCGGAAAATAATGGCGTCGCGTATCAGTTAACAAAAAAAAAATCTACTCTATATAATATACTAGTGATATTATATTTAGTCAATATCGAGCTACTTTTATATATAAACAAGAAATGTTATTGACTTAAGGCAAGAAGATAATTTTATTTTTAATAAAACAAGACGGGAGATTGATGTAATGCGCATGTGACGGTATCGTACTACGAATATTACTGGAAATTTATTATGATTAGCCGAATCAATGTTTTCAAACAGATCAAAGTTTAGACTTTGCGATACGGAACTATCTTTTGAGCATGACTTGTAACGTATAATTTATTACAATCGAAACTAATTTTAAAACCACTGCATCGATTGCAGAACAAACATTTAATTTGCTTTTAATACGTTTTAGGTATTATATAAATACTGATTTATCCATACTTTTACGGATATATTATAGTAGTAAGAAGTTAACTTTATCCTCAACTGGACACACTCATTAGAACGAGGTTTACACATTGTAACCTTATATTTCCGCTCTAAACTTTTCCTCAATGTGTGATATTCGGTCCTAAATGGGGCGCCAATTTGTAACTTCTAAATAATCTTCCTCGCGAATCTTTTTCACTTTGGGAACACGTCTTCCAAGACGAGGTATTCGCTGTGATGGAATGCTCTAGACTAGTGCTGGAGTGTGAAGGAGTCCTTCAAAATCCAGCTCGTTTGGGTGCGCGGCCACTCGGGCAACAAAGGCAACGACGAAGCGGACTCACTCGCTAGACTGTGATCGGCGTACCCACCAATGGGCCCAGAACCAATGGCCAAAAGCGTTGTCATCACGTCTCTCAACAGCCTTCTCGCAAGGTGGGCTCTGCAGTGATGGATGGTGACGTCTGGCATGAGCCAAACGAAGGCTCAAATAGGCGCGAAATTAGACTAGTGGCCTGATTACTAACAGGGCATTGCCATCTAAGACGTCACCTTCACACCATGGGCATCACGGATGATCCGGTGAATGGAGGAGGACTAAACTGCCAACCACGTTATCTGTAAGTGTCCTGCATTCATAAGGGCGCGGTTTAAACTCCACAACCTGCTAAACGACATCAAAGGGTTCAAGCCAAAGCGTTTGATCTGCTTCTAAAAGGACATCGAACTTTGGTAACGTCAAGTGGGGCTTATCTGAAGGCCTATGGGTTCAACGGCTTTACAGCCGCCCTCACCTACGAACTATGATCTAACTATACTCTTCCTCAAGAGATGAACCAAAGTTTAAAATAAGGGAGATGAAAAAACCACCATGAACTGTCCTGGAAAGTAAACACACAAATCTCTTCATATTCTTACATTCCGAAATGAACCTTTCAAAGAACGATGCTTTCATACCACTCCGTTATCTCATCCCTTGATGTCGGCTGTCTTTTTGTTGCTCGTTCACCTTCCTACTTACCATGTGATCAAATTTCAGCCGGATTGAACGAAAATTAAACTGTAATTTCACTAAAAATTTTATTATAACCTTCAAAAAAGCCAATAGAAGGCTTAAACAATATTTCCACATACTTGTTCAAGCCTCGGATGGGATGGCCTTAAGTACTCCAAGCGAATTACTTTTTTTGCTTTGCTGACGAGTTTTTCAAAGTTTTTGAACGAATTAAAAGTCACAGAAGTTATTGTGGTAACAAATCCGGTCATTGCTTTACGTAGATGCCTCAAAACGATCAATTAGTACGAATAATTGACCGTTCGACCCTATGGAACGAATTAATGATAAATGACGCCAAGTTAATGTTAAAAAATGACCATTACCTTTATATTTATGAAGCGCCATATTTTGCAAATTATTCTCTTGGAACGAGTTTAGCTTCTTACTCAAAACATGTTTAACGACGTGACTGTGATTGACATTGATTCTTATTGGACTCATTTCTACTGAAAACCGAGTAAAAATCTTTCTACTCGAAATCCTATCAATCTAGACAAATAAACAAGTACTCTAATTGATGGCCCCTTTTTTGTTATCGTCACTGCTGGTCGTGATTGTCACCCTTGAATTCTTAGTCCCTCAGGTGCTTTAGTTACACGTTGGAATGGGTCCTCGGCTCTTTAAATCTTTTGGAGGTGTTGTTCATGATCACACAAATATATGTATGATAAACTAAGGGATTTATCTCAATAAGATTGAGTTTTTGCAACTTTCAACGGTTACTGGTTCTAGTGATGATCTCTGCTAACCCAGCAGCTGTGGAGCTGCGGAAAACGAGAAAAGTAAATGCAGGGGGATAACTAAGGAGGGAATAAGTAGAAATGGAACAGATCTGAGTAAAAACAAGTCTTAGATATATGAAAACTGAATTTTCTTAATTTGATTAATCTCTGATTAATATTTAAAAAAAATTCTTCTCCCTTCCAAAAACCTATTTAACACTTTTACGTACTTTGCTGCATGATTCATTATTAATTTTTTTAATGCGGCACGAACTGTATAAACTAAACATAAATTCACCCTCTTTTAATTAGGGAGGCCCCAACATTCTGAGTCAGCCTATGCGGTGTCTTGCACCCCTTTCTATATATTCACCCCCTAGATCAAGATAATGTAAATCCATTAAGTCTTTCATACTATAAAAACCAATACTGGAGGGAAGATTCGTAAAAATGCGTAATTGTGAAATTCTTTTATTGTTTGAAAAAATTATGCTTCATGTGTACAGTTAAATTCTAATTTTCAACTCGTTTATTCCAAAAAATGTGAATGTTTCAGTAACTAGATAGTAAATTTGCGCTTTCACATTCAATTTATAAAAAAAAAATGTTTTGTTTGATGTTCAACAGAAATTGAATAAGAATTTAATCAGAACAACCTGATAATATTCGAATTTACAACAAAAATTGACAGCATTTTAACAATCAGAGATTTTTATCGTTTATTTATTATTTTTTCCGTAGTTAAAAGAAAATTAAAGAACAAATAACGAATATTTTCCCTTGTAAATTATAGTCCATACTTTAATTAATTTTTGAGGTTAAAGTGAACTTCTTTCATTTATCTATTAGGAACAAAAATTACACAACCATTTTGAGTAAATGTGTAAAGTGAAAAAAAGAAGAAGAAAAATTCGAATTATAACCTTATATATCTTTGGATTGTTTAAGTTTATATTGTTTTGTAGTACTAAAGCATAAATAACAAATTAAACTTTTTGTCTTTGATTCTTGTTACAAAAAAATTGAATTTCAGTCTCTTGAAGGAAATAAAAAAATACAGAAGGTGTCTTAAAGTAATGAAAAGTTTGTTTCGCTTCTTTTAAATCATTCTCTTTTTGTTTATTGAAATCGTTTTGTTATTTTTCCGTAGATTTATGGCGAAGAAATTCCTGCGAGGGAGAAAAATTTGAATCCAAAAGAAATGTTGCAAATACAGAGCCAGAAGGTTTTTGTTATGATTATTTAATAAACAAAATAAACATTGCACATCTTCTATATTATAAATTCAAAACGGTTTATATAGTTTTAATAAAATTTGACATATAAACATATTAATATTTTGAGAAAATGTCATATAATTTTTTTACTTTCTGTGGTATTTTCGGTAATACAGATCGTAGAAATAGCCTATTATTTCACTAGTAAAATAATGAACGCTCATTATTGAACTAGTAATAAAATAATGAGAAACGATGGTCAACGTCCTTATTATGGGCGTTGTAGTAGGCAGAAACTGTCATTTAATTTGTTGTTTGTCAGTTTTGGAAGGTATATTGTAAAAATGTACCTCCACTTAAAGAAAAAATAGTATATGTCAATCGGAGCAGAATATATGTTTGCAAACGCTTCGATAGTGCTAGAATCTGGACTCAAAATCTTATGCGAAAATAGGAAATCAAACTGTAACCTTTGAAAAATTTCTCCTGTACCTTCAAGGTTATTTTTTATCGTATAAAATAAAGTTAATCAAAGCGGATACACATTTTTTTACAATGTAAGATTAGAAAAAAACTTTCGTCACATTGTAGTTACTTAATATTATCTGTATTGGGGTCAACGCACCCTAATTTAAGAGTGAATCGACACACTTTCGTTTCATCCACCATATCAACCCTCCGTGCGCACTTTTCTTTCTCTACGACGCTGACGTCGACTAACTATTCCAGTGAAGTACTGAATAGAGAAAATTTAGCAAAAAACTTGATTTTTATAAGGTATTTGCGATATAAAATATTTTGTACAACTACTAAAATCGATTTTCATCGCTTAGATATTCGAATAATCAAAATCCAATCTACTAGTGTGAATTTTAAGATAATTTAACTGTTCCATCACAACTTTGGTTTGCTTTTAATCCTTCAAGAATCAAATTACCGGTTTAAACACTCGAATCGGGTAACTCCATCGCCAAAAAACCTGGTGTAGCTACCTCGAATCTTTAGAAGAAACTACCACGCTTTCTTTGAGGATTTTCTTATGAAATCCACATTGGTTTTGTTACCATTCGATACACACTTAACAACCATATTAAAAGCATGCCAAACTAAACACATTTCCATCAAGTTTAATTCTTGTTGAATGCAGAAAATCCAGAAATTAGGGCTATCGACACAAACTAGTAATGATTTGTTACTAGCAAAATCCAGATCGAGGTATAAACTTTTTATGTTATGGCGAGATCTCAAAAAAGTTAAAACTGTAAGTGTTGATATTCTCCTAGTTTATTTCGTCGATAAAACCAAGAACATGAAATCTTCCACGTTATGGAGTCAGTTCTCAATGCTAAAGAGGTTTTTAGTTATAAAAAAATTGCTGGCAACACAAAATATCCAAAATCTGCTTTATGAAACGTGAGTCTGTGGGCTATAGACCAAAAAAGTCCATGGAACCACATTTTTATGCGAAGCTTCAGAAGAAGTTAGATGATTTCGAAGATACCATTGATGATCTACGGACTAAAAATATGAATGGCAGAAGATTATTTATTGCATGCTGAAATCGTAGGTGTAACGCTTAACACGTTGTGTACCATACAATCAGCGCTGTCTCGAAACTCGTTGCAAGAAACCTGAAACTAATGAATCCTGAAGAATGCGTTCTTCGGCTAACATGTTGGTGAGAAGCGGTTTTGATTTGCTCACTCTGAAAACGTTCTTCCAACGTAGCAAAAGGATATATAGTAGAATCGATACAAAGAAAAATAGAAGTAGCTGAAAAAATTGTTTTTACCTTCAGGAAAATCAAAACATCTGCTTCAACATCTTTAATTCTAAAGAAATAAATACGGAGGGGACTAAACTATTACTATTATTAACGACGATACTAATTTTTAGAGGTACTGCGACCTTGTAGGAGCGTTTCCTGGTGATGTTTAATTATATTCACTATGTATCAACAAATAGTCGTTTTCTCATCAAATTTTTCTAGTAACTTGTGCAGAATATTTTGATGAAAGTACGTCAATGTAAGTATAAAAAATTTGGGTGTAATTTATCTATCATATATTTTTGATTTTCCCCATACGTCCACCTACAATCCGCCGCTGATAAATCCACCCCTCCATGCGCGTTGAGACGTCCGTCGCCGCGACGTCATCTACAAAATACTTCAATGAAAATTGTTGTATCGCCAGTAGAGTGAAGAAAATAAAAACGGTGCTGTGAATAATAATAAAAATAAATATGACAAGTGTACAACCAAATAAAAGCGAAAAAGAATTCATAATTCAACGGTAAGTAAATTATTTTATCATTTTTATTCGAATCATTTTATCAGGAAATTAAAATCGATAAAAGCGGCCATAATCACCTGCTACGTATCTAGGTACTTGTTGTATACTTGGGTTTAGATTAACAACATTTGGAATAGTTTGAATTGCGTTAAATCAAATTTTGTATTAGATCCAGGTGGTAACGCAATATTTTTTTTTAAAGTGAACCTTTCAAAAATAACTTCCAGTATATAGTTAGATTCAAGTTATATCTACCATAAAATAGATTAAAATCTATACTTGAGGATATTAAATTTTCAGACTATCGATTTTTATAGCCAACAAATGTATTAAGTTAATACAAAAACACTTACACTGATTAAAAAACGGCCAAATATTCATATAACTTTTTATTGTTGTTTTTTTTGGTGTTAGTTTGACTTTTATTATTTTATCTTCCACTATATCAGCTCTATTCTATTTATTTATTTTTAAAAACAACAAATTAAAAGCGGCGAACTTTCAAAACACAGCTTATGGCTACCAATGTTGATTTTATTGATAGAATCATTTTTGGAACGATTCTTTCGGAATTTGTTCAATCTGGAGGGTGGTATAGATAAACGGGAAGATGAGGCATGTATTTTTCGAGAAAAAAAACTCGTTTTTTGCACATAGGTTCCTAAAAAGTTCAGTATTTCCTAGTAAAACTCGCGATCATGTTAAAATTCATTCTTTATTGGTAATTCACACACAAAGTAAAAAACAAAAAAGGATAATTATAATATTGATTGAAATTTTAATGGTACTTTTTGTCCCAAAGTCCATGCAAAAATGAAGACCGAGAAAAAGACCGAAGAACTTGATGGTATTGAACATCAGATTCATAGTGAATTTTTTGCGTGGGAAAACATTTAAATCCAAAGCAGATATTGAAAAAATGGATTGCTACAATTTAGTACAGAAAATGGTGCCAAATAACTAACTGAACATCGGATTGAAAACATAGAATACTTCAAATATTAGATATTTTCTTGTTTAATTATTTAAAAAACATTTAAGTGGACATTATTTATAAAATACTTTCAGTCCTATTAGATTTATGTGGTGCTTTCCGAACGCCTGTAGTTGATTTAACAAACTTTGTTTTCGAGTGTAACAAAATTAAATTGAACCAAAATTACTTTGTAGTAACAACCAACAACCAACGGACTTCAATCCTCTTGTCCAAAATCTGTAAAGCTCTACATCTGTAATGATCTATACTAAAAATCCAACTTGTTACTGATATTTTTAGTGTGGAAGGTCTTCTTCAAGCATGGAATCCAGCGTCGGAATAGCATTCGGCCGAGATGTCTTCTACCGCTGGAGAAGACGTCGAAGATATGGGATCAGCGGATCCGAATCCACTTCGTAACGGTTGCGACGACATCTGGACTTGGGATAGAAGAGAAAAAAGCCCCGAAGTAAGTAAAAGTGGATAATTAATCGTTGAACTGAAACTAAAAACGATCCGTTAGGTAAGACTACATGGACCAGGCCTTCGTATCGCTCATTTTCATCCCAATTGGAGTAGTGGTACGGCTGGAGTGAGAGGCACCAAGGTACTTAACAACGGACGCTATTTCTGGGAATTACATCTGTCGAGAAGAATTTTCGGTACCAGTATGATGTTCGGAATAGGTGAGGTCATACCACTCAAATTTCCTTATTTCTTTCCATTGCTTTACGTAGTGAACAAGACATTCTTGGTACCTATATTCATATGATACCATCATAATTCTTTTGTCTCTATACAAACACAAAATGTTATCCTCAAAATTTCAATCTATGTGTCAAGACAATGGAGTCAAGCGCGAGGAACCAAGTTAGATAATAAGGTCTATAATAGAGGTCCTGGTGTCGCCTCAATGGACACCTGAAGATGCCATATTTAGAATCCAGCGTGGAGGTTCTGTTGTGCAGAGGACGAAATCTCTATCCACATTGTTTCGAAATGTAAAACACTAAAAAACTCCAGAGGACTACAGAGCGTATGAAAACCAAGCAATTTAACACTTCATTGTTCGAAGCAAGTGCACAAATTCAACCTTACAATCCTGTTTCTATGGTAAAGGACTAATTCGAAAAGTTAATCCAGCTACTTCTTCACTGCCACTGCCCTAATGGAAAGGTTAAAAACCGTACCTAAGTAGATTGGATGTTTGGATTTTTTTCCATTGTACATCTAAGGAAAACTTTGGTAAATAAGTTTGTGTCAGAATACAGAGGATTGGATCAACTAACATAGGATTAGTCGGAGTTAAAACATCAACTATCCTGTGCAACTTCATCTTGTCCACCAAGTGGCTGGTGATTGAATGAACTTATATTACTTTGACGCAAGTTTCGTATTTGTCTTTTATACTGCGACACTCCAAACCGGCTCTTGGAGTTATACTTTCAGACTAAGGGATTCAACCGATGATTTGTAATATCAATTTTGAATACGATCATTGTTAATTGTTCATATTTTTTAATAAATAATATGTTTAGGTACAAAAAAGGCACGGCTACACGCAGATTCATTCACCAATCTTCTAGGAAAAGATAACCAAGGTTGGGGATTATCCCACAAAGGTCTTCTATGGCATAGCGGTAGATGGACACATTACACCAAGCCTTTCCGAGAGAACGTTCCCACGAAAATAGGTATTCTCTTTGATGGGATAGCAGGCACAGTAACTTATTATAAAGACGAAAAATGCCTCGGTATCGCCTTCAGAGGTCTAAACGAAATAAAAGAACCGCTTTACCCGGTAATTTGTTCAACGGCAGCAAAGACTGAAATGCTTCTAGATTCTATGAAACGGGACTTTGTCAATCTACAAGATCGATGTAGAGCTGTTATAATTAAGCGAGTTAAGAATAAAGAAGATTTGGAAAAATTATTTTTACCACCGCAGGTCAGACGATATCTTTCTGAAGGTATTCCAGAGATTGCGCAACCGTTCAAACCAGTTAATATAAATAAGGAAGATACTGATCTTTAATTTTATTTCCCATTGACGATTTAGTTAATTCAACGACTGTAATTTATCTTTTTCATTCGACGATAGCCTTTTATTAACACCAAAAATGAGTTTCCTTTAAAGTAATTTAAAACACACGGTGGTTCCGCTGTCAAATACTGCACTTTTGGTTGATGGTTCGCCGTTCAAAAATGTCATGTCCGATGGGAGCCCTTCAGGAGACATTATTTGAAGATTTTGTGAAAATTAGATTTGTCTTAACTGATTAATGTTGATTCGGGGAATCGAAATTTGATATCACTGATGATAATCAGTAAAATCGTCGATTAACACAACTGCCGTATTCCTCAGACACCCAATTGATAGCTCAAATTATGAAAGGAGCCTTCACGTGGTTTTTCGGTGACTTCCAATGTGATTTTGGAATCTATTTCGTTGAAGCTCGGGTTTATTCACCAAAAAAGATTTTGGAATGCTATTGAGTGATCTAATCTGCATAATTCAAGTTAAGAACGTAATTTTTTTCTTTAGAAAGCGTTTCTTCAATGAGCTGCAATTCCTGAACCTTCAGTAATATTTATACTGAATCACTACTACACCGGTGATTCCCAATGTGGTGCAGGTGTTATCCAGGAGGCTCTTCAATAGAAGTTTTCTTGAATTTCCATAGTCAGATCTCACAATTGTATTGTCTAACGAACTTTTCGATAACCAAGTTTTTATCTTCAGTGGTAGAAGTGTCTTGTTTATGATTATAATGGGATTATCGACGTTATTTTTGCTCTAAGTGAAAAAAAAAGTAGAGGACGGTATTTTTTTGAAACCCGGGTTGAAATTCCAAGTTCAAACTATTTTCTTTGCACATTTTGGTGCTTCTAATTTTGTTACCGATGTAGAACCTTTGGCTGTGTTGCTTCTTTTTCCAATTTTGATTTATTTTTAACTCAAATGACATCATTTTCGTTGAATGAATCTGGGTATCGAGGAAATAGACTTTCTAAACTTAAAAATTAGAAGTTAGGATAGACTACGCTCAGGGGTGTCATCAAATAGTCAATTTTTAGTCGGCACCAATAGTATCTTGAAATAAGAAGGCGCTCAGGAAGCCTAATTTGTGTATTCTGTGATATCTTCAACTTCAATTTCCATACAATCGTTTGCTTGTTCTTTTACAATGAAAAATCTCCGGCCAGTTTGGATGTGTGTACCATGACGAAAAACAGAGATGCTTCATAAGTCTCAATAAGAAGACTCAAAATAACATAATAGTGAAGTTTACAAGACGAGATATGTCTATGGAGTGTGTACAGCCATAGATAAAACAGTAAAGGGTTTGAGCTGATTGTTTTTTTTTCATACTATTAAAATAATTTTGTTCCTTTGGTATTTTTTTGTTACCACATTTACTTTTTTCTCGTTGGGGGTTTTAATATTTGAAACAAAAATTTTAAATATACATTTTTCGAATTTATATTCAATTTGGAAACACTCAATATTGTAGTGATGTAAAAGGCTATCTAAGTTGTACTTGTTTTCGTCAAATATGTTTATGCAATGATATTATCGTATTAAGGTTATTTTTTGTGTTATATTTGAAGGCTTTCGTATAGAAAAAAACCATGAATGTTGAAGAAATTGTTTTTAGAGAAAAATGAGACTAAGGAATGCTGATATATTTAGGAACTTAAGATAAATCGTATCAGAACATTCGATTTTCAGTCACGATAGAACATACTTGTTAATGTTTTCACAATTTTTAATACCTTGACTACCAATATCCATCGTTTCCTTCTTTCGCCTTCTGTTATGGCCTACTCAATGTAAGGAATGGTCTTAAAACATTGCAGAACATATTATCTTCAGGCCAGAAGCCCCACGGTACTAGATATGGTGAGTTTTAACAGACAAAAATACTTTAATCATCCAAAAACTTGCATTTGAATAGCAAATATTGACCCGGTGCGTTTTTCAGTTGTCTTTAATGGAAGATTTGTTCATAAACTTTCGAATCCTTTATTGAATTCGTAGTTTGTGCTATTAAAATGAGGTAATATCTCTTTTTGACGTCGAAGGACGTTTCATTTCTTGTCCTAAATCTGAATGACTTATTTCGTTCTTAGAATCGTTCATGAAAATCTTCAAATTCACAACATTATCGTTATGAACTTTACGCGAACTTCTGATGATGATTTGTTCAAGATCCATATTTCACGACACCTTTTAATTTGATCTTACACCGTATATTTAAGCGGAATATTCGTAATCATTGTTGATATCCATACTGAATACCAGCACTCACTATAAAACTGTCTAATACGTAATAATTGTGAGTGTTGGAGTAGTGGTAGTGTAATTCGGATCGTGTGATAGGCCCTTTATATTTAATGTGAGAAATTGATTTCGTTTTGTATTGATGGTTTTAAAAATAGTGAAGACTTCCTTGAATATTGAAATTTTTGTTCTATGAGTGGATGAGATGGTCCCAAAAGAACCTAACCCAACAAAGAAAACACAAAAATTTTGAAAAAAAATATATTCATTTTCCTTTTAGCTCCATACACTTTTCCCATCGATGTTCAATAAGTTCGATACTCTTTTTATAATAAGAATCGTCAAGGTCTTCAAAATAGTCATTAACTACCGAAATCACATCTCCCTTTGACCACCGAATTATTTATTCAAGTCTAGGTACAGAAAATAATCCGAGGGAAACAAATCTGGCGAATAGGGTGCATGATGTAGCATTTCAAACTTTAATTCATTCATTTTGGTCGTGCTGGTCTTCACAAGTCGTACGTCCTCGTTTAAACTTATCTACCCAATATTTTATTGTTGTTTACAAATTCGCTGATAGCTAACAAACAAATTATAAACAACGTGACGTCTTCAAACTGTATAGAATGTGTTCTTTCTAATATATTGTTATATTTCAAGCAACTACCGCCATCTCTAGGTCAAGTCAGGTACTTCTGGGACCTTCCTCGTTTATTCAATTAATTTTAAACTGAAATGTTTCTTATACATTTTAAGAAATGATATTTATTTGTAATATGAAGAATATATTATTCTAATTATTATTATTTCATTAACAAACGATATTTGTATAAACTCTGAACAGGAAATGATAGCCAGTGGTGAAATGTTACCTTAACCTCACATTTGTAAAATACTAATATATAAAATTTGTGTGCCGCCCTGTATTTATATAATTATAGGATGGTTAAACATGATTCAATTTTAAGATACTTGTACTTACATTTGCACAAAGTGTGTATTTTTGGCCAATTTGTGCAATAGAAATTGTAAATAGAATATTTGATGTCTGATACGTCTAAAGCTAAATAAATTAAGTCTTTTAACATAATATTATCAATCATATAAACTTTATATAACAAGGCAAACTTTTAATTTATATTCTTTGATTTAATTTGAGAAAATATTGATTTTTGTTCACCCAGTACACGATTATCTATGGATAATATCTTTTGAGCTAAATTAAACGTATTAGAATCAATTGATAATTGTTTAAACTCACACTGTATATAGAAATTTTAGTTGGAATGGCTTGTGAAATATATATATATATATATATATATATATATATATATATATATATATATATATATATATATATATATATATATATATATATATATATATATATATATATAATCATCTTGTACGTACGAGTGGAATTCTACATATGTACTTAATCATATTAAGAATCTGAATGAAAACTATTGTGTTATTTTTTAATAAAATTATACTTTTTTATTTTGTTATTCAATATATTGAATCGTCACTTAATCTGTTTATCAATTAACCTCCTACCTTTCCTTCCCTGGTACATATTTTACCTTTGATTTACTATCAAGCATTGTATCTACATCATCTTCGTCAAAGATATATTTTTTTTTTTATTAGCATTCATTCTATTCTGAACCTGAATACTGGCAGCTTTGTCGTAAGTTTCCACTGATCAACAAAGATTATATACACGGATAGATCTTTGACGACAAAGTTCGATACTAGCGACATCTCTCGGACTGGCTCTGTACCAAGAAAAAAGATTTCTACTGAAATACAAAATAGTATAATAAAACTTGAAACCGAAGATGTCAGCACTTACAATATAAGTTGGTAAATATATTTGCGCACGCACTATCCACTTTGGTAGTGGAACAAGTACAAATACAAGGCGTTTCTTTCTCTATGAACCTATTTAATGTTATATTAGAAATAGTAGCAGTAGATCAATTATCTAAGAATAACCATAAAATCTACAAACCTTGAATGTAGCACCGCTATCCAAAATACTGGGACCAAATATTCAACATAAATATGAAGTTTTGTTGAATCTTGCTGCTATTTCATTTTAAAGGTTAGGTCGTTATGAATGAAAATTAATTTTATAGGTTAGATAAGGTAATAAGGTTAGCAACGTTTATTTTTCTATATAATTTGTATCTCCCAAATCTAAAAAGTATGCATTGATTACACTAATTAGGAGCAATGTGCGTTCTTTCAAAAATCAGGCATTTTTGTGATTGTTTTCAGTTGTCAAAACATTGACAGATTCATAAATTCATAGAATGAGATCCGAAACTTCGTATGAACTGGTGTTCAAGTAATGATTGTATGCTGTGTTGCCTATGTACGTCAGTGTGAGTGGTGTGGAAAATATTGATTATCAAATATCGAAGGATGTGGTTAGTCAGCCACAAAAAAGGTTATGCAAATCTGATAAGCCCTTTTTTATGTGAGAGAAGAGAAGTATTATTCATTAAAATTCGGTACCTTCTGCTAACTAAGATTTAACTGATGATGTTTTTCTAACTATTACATTTATTTATTATATTATTATATTTTTGGTAACCATGTAACGTTCACAATCGCCAGGTTGCTTCATTATATTCGACGGTTGATGAAAGATCAGGGCTTCTTCCAAATAAGCTGGTACTTGATGAAACTCTAACTTTGATTGTTAATTTTTTATGGAGGATGTGAGGTTAATTAAAAATTGAACTGCTTGAACTTTGGTTAGCGAAAGAACGTGTAGGATTCCGTTTAAAAAAGTATGTACTGATTGAAGTTTGAATTTCTCTTTTAGCATTACTTGGATATTGAATCAGATAATCATCAATTTGTAATGTGGATTCTTTGTCTTATGTGAAGAAACTAATGCTGTCCTATTTAGGTATAAACATAGAAAACAAATTACTCAGAAAAAAACAACACCAAGTACAAACTGTTTTAGGGGGTCATCCCATGTGATGGGCTCAAAAAATCGATTTTTTTCTCATAAATTACTTTCTTAACATGTTTAGAATACGGTAGTAAAGTGATTTTTGAAAATTCCAAGTCGTTTTAAAGATACAGCAGGTAGAAGAAAGAGCTGTTCGGAGCGCTGAGCTGGCAGTTGGGGTCCAGGCTTTATACGTGGCCCCCCTTTTATACATGCTTGAACAGAAATTTCTATAGTTATTAAATATGGACCAGGCATCGCCGATTGATGGTAATTTGAGATTTTCATAGTTTTAATTGGACTTGAAACTTTTTTTTCTTCTCAAAACTGTGTTTTTCAAAGTTTCCTCCATCATATCTCAAAAACGGCTTGACCGAATGACTTGAAATTTATAGGACACACTCAGCACATGTAAACGCATGGAATGAACTATTACCAATCGAAAATTTCGATTTTTTATAGCAAAAAACTTTAAAAAAACGCAAAATTCGCAAATTTTATTTCAAATGTCTACTAAAAGTTCAATTTTTTGTATATACATTTGATAATAGTCCATTCCGTGCATTTAGGCTTACAGATTAGAACGCCTTGTTTTTTTTTTCAGATAAGCTAATCAGCCGGAATCGTGGTGGAAGTGCGAACGAGGGGGTGTTCAGAACGCTGTAACTCAAGTTCTACACAATATTTTTAGCTTAAAATTTATATTTATACTGTCGAAATATATGTTAATAAATGATAATAAACTTAAAGGTCTATCTATTTACTGGTCGTAGAAAAAAAAGTCTAAAAAATATGCCGTCACATGGGATGACCCCCTTAAATATGTAGGAGTTTGTTAACCAGTTAATTGTAATAATAAAATGTTACGGTTTTCAATGAATTAGATGAATTGGTTTCGTAATTATTTAAGAGAAATATAGAGAATTGGAAACTGATGGTATTTCAAAATGTTATTCATTAGTATATTGACAATATCTCAGAAACGAAGTCGATTTAATTTTGGAACTCTCGACTGAAACCAAACTAAAACTGAAGTAGAAGATAAAATAATAAGACTGCGTGATGGAAAAGCAAGCCTCTAAAGAAGATGGGATGTAGACTGAGCTATGAATATAACGAGGAAAACAAATTTGTGTTGATAAGTGTCAGTTCCTCCGTAAATCTTGTTGAAGTTTAAAAATTTGGTGGCAGTAATATTGATTCTATTCTAATACCTAGTATACCTAGTGATGAATTTTGGTTGATCCTTATTGTAAATTCCTTGTAAGAAATGAAAAATTTCTCCTGAACATCGGGCATCCTGAACTTACTTTCTAACCTAGATAGGATTTGCCTTTCCCTTAAATAAAAGTGACAGGGGCTTAGGATGAGGTATTTTCTGTTTTTTTTTTGTTCCATTATTTATTATTAGAACCAGTTTTTTCTGGTTCCGGTTTGATTCAGGCTTTTAACGTGAAAATTATTAGCGTTAATTAGATGTTTATCCTTGTCAAAAACTGGTATTAGTATTCAGATAAATGGTTTGACCTTGAACGGTGCTTGTGTTGGGTTGGTTGCCAGCCCTCTGATGAGTAACAGAATTAACTTATGTCCTTATGTGTTTTCCAAAACTTTTCTGACGTCCTTTTTGTTAACTGTAATAATCCAGAAATCCATTCTTTTTTACTCGAAGCTAGACGATTAGCAAGTAGATGGCACACCTGATTCGTAAAAAGTATAGAGGTAAGCCCTTCGATATTTGGTATTTTGATATCCGGCCCATCTAGCGTCTTGGTTTTGAAAAAAATCAATTTTTCATAAAGAAACGTTGATTGGATTTAAATAGTTCGATGTCTTTTGCAGGAAAAAGTCGACAAAGCATAAGTTAATGATATTTAAATATATGATATAATAAAATAAAACACACCTTCTTGAAGGCTTTTCATACAGTAGTTTCAAAAAATAGCGTCCTCATGAACGATATCCAAAAATATTTCTCACGAGAAGTCATATTCCGACATTTCCTACGCAATCGCCATCTTGTATTGATGGAAATATAAGTCGTCATGGAGGATTCTTCTCAAGGAGTGATTGCAAAGTCTAAGGGCTGATCTTAGTATTGAGGCACTCACTATCTCAATGTTCTCAAGTGATCTAATGAACCGAGGGACTCTAATAAACGCTTCTTACTGCTCAAACGCATCATAGCGGACTGAATTGTGTCTGGACAACGCTTTATAACCTCATTTCTCGAACGAGACCTCTAGCGGTCCTTTACGAAATCAATTAATTGAATAACGCGCACTTATAAATATAGTTGTTGTTGTATAGTGTTTTCTAATGAATAGCTTGTCATTTAGTACGACATCTTGTTTAATTTGTAAATTTATTTAATACGATACAATGTTGAACATATAAACCGTAGAATATTGAATTAATTAACAATGATTACGATGTTAATTAACCACATAATTCATATCGGTATCATTGAAATACCACAGAGAAAGTTCCGATTTGGTACGTTTTCTTCAGTACCACCATTATTCACGATTGTTACAAACGATCGTACGGCGATCGTTTTTGTTTTGTTTAGAAGTAAGAGGAAGTTTGTGGTGAATATGAACAAAATCAATGTGAGGAATTATAAATATTCTCGTATAATCGCGGATTCTGAAAATGTCGGAATGTTAACTACAACTTTGTTTCAGCAAAACGATTGCGTAGAGGTATGAACTTAATCATTTTATTAAATCTGTTTTTGATTGTTTGGATATTACGAATAGTTTTCAAATTCTAATTCTAGCTAAAATTGCGACCAAAACACTTTGTATAAATAAATAGAATTTCATTCGATCAAAAAGGTCAAAAAAGGTTAATTGGTTTTGTCTATTTGGTTCATAAAGATTTTATTCCGTTAGATTCGATTCATATAAACATTCTATCTATATAGATATCATTTGAATCGATACGATTCGTCATCATTCGATTTATATAGATTCGATTCATGTAGATTAAGAGATCCGATCTATATAAATTAACTGGTCGTATATAAATTTGATTAAAATGGATTTACACTTAATCGATTCATCAATTCATATGTATCAGATTCGTACAGATCAATTCACATATAATCGATTCAAATAAATTTGACAATTGATTCTATTGATGTCAAATCGATTGATATAGATTTGCTTCAAACGAATTCGATTCGTATTGATTCGATTTATATAGATATTCGATTCAATCCATATAGATTTGGATGTAAAAAACCCCTGTTGCTTTGCTTTGTCGATCTCAAGAAAGAATTTGATAGAGTTCAAATAACTGATTTGATAGGGGTTTACCTAACTGTGAACGACAACCCCATTCACCGGTGTATACTTAGGAGTCGTGATGACGAGCGCCAAAAACTTGAAAACATTGAGAACTATAGAAGGAGTGAGCCTTAGAACGATGGAAGATCGATGATCTAAATGGTCCAATTTCAAGGAGACCTTCCGGTCTACCTCCTAAGAGATAGCACGAAATCTGGACACCTAGTACTCAAGAGACTCAAGAAACAAGACTTAGTCTTAAGAAAAGAGAAATAAGATAGATTTGGTTCATATAGATTTGATAATCGATTCTATTCATGATATTTCGAAACAGTCGTTTATACGAATGATGAATGATAAAAATCAGTGTCAAACAAATATTTGCTATACATGTACTGATGACACTACTGTTTTCACACCTCTTGAATGACATTTTTTGGTGTATTTGATGTATATTTAAGATTAATTTGAAGCGCCGGCAACGTGGCTAAATTTACAAGCTGGATATTGATATAGGAGAAAAAATTAAGTAGTTTGATTACTTATCGACCGCTTTTTTACATTTTTCAAAGGTGTCAAGTATGTAAAAGACATTTTGGCGCCTAGAATCGTTGAATGAATTATGTTTATTGCGACAATATTCGAAAAAAATTCATTGATGGTTAGACGATGATTTTTTCACATTCAGTCCTTATATATAACCCATTATCTACGCTAATGTTAATTTGCTTTCGGCTTTCGAGGATAGACAATAATATAAAAGTTATAAAGTAGATAAAAATGTATTTTTGTAAAAGTTTGGCGAATAACAAGTAAAAAAGTTTGTTTAATGGAACTTAGACAAATAGAAATTGTAAATAATGAACCGAATTTTGTACAGGTAACATATTATTCTTTGTTTATTCAATAATTTGTTTTAAACATAATAATAAGTTTATTTATCTTCGAGAAATAAGTTTTTCTTGTGTAAGTTTTAAACGATTATTATTTTCAAACTATAAATATTTTAATGAGATAGACAGTAAGTTAATGACCATAAATTTTAGATAAGAAAGTCGATATAGCCACAAACTCATTTACATGTAGATAATAATTTAAAAAACAAATACTGAAACAACACGCTTTATTAGAAAATCGAACGTGAATTGAAAAATATCCGTTGCGGTGGTTTTTGTAATAAAATCAACAACGAAAAACTGCTATCATAAACGTGGGATGCTTTTCAAGTTTTGTCCTCAAAAAATTTTGCTAATTATCTAGGTTACACCCCTCCGATTTCGTTAGAATTTTAGTATGTTATAAAGAAAATTACGCCCTGTATACATAGGGCGCGGAAATTATCCTTTCAGGTACGTTTAAACAATCAAATATTTAAATTAATCGTTTAAACCTAACCTAACCTAACCTACATTCTTCTCTACAAAAAGAAATCCAATTACAAGCGGGGACTGCTGTTATCGAAAACTCTTCCATGGTTTTTTCTTGATGAGGTGTGAACTGTATGTAGAATCATCGCTTATTTTATTTATTGGATTTCATTTTGTAGAGAAGTATGTAGGTTAGGTTATGTGAAAAATTGAATGAACCAAGTTATCGGTTTTATCTTTTACAAATTTTTTTACGAAATTTGATCTTTATGTCTCAAATACACTGTTATTCATTTATTTTGGAATATTTATTTTGTAACCTTATTTTGACTGAATATCTGATGGTGTGAAACAATTTTACTATCACTATGGTAAATTTTCTCACAAAAGACAAAAATAAAAACGAAAAAAGGTTAGGTTAGGTTTCAACGATTAATTCATCATTGAATCATTGAAAAATCATAACAATTATTTGATTCTTTCAACGCAAAAACGTACCTGAAAGGATGATTTCCGCGCCCTATGTATATAGGGCATAATTTTCTTTATAACATACTGAACTGTTCTTGAAACTCTGAGCTCCAGCGCTTTTTTGAAAATTTGTCTCTTGGTTTGAGTTCTGGTACACTCCACAATGAAGCCCGTTTTTGTAATCACTTTCCGAAAAGAAAGATTCTTCGAAATAAATTTTTAAGTACAGTTTTCAGGGACGAATCGAGGAATTTATCATTTTTCGATTTTTTTACATTTTAATCAGTTAAAAATCATCGGATGGGTTCAATCATCATGAAAAGTTTGTCTATGTATTTGTTTCGAAAAAAAAAAATTGATAAATAATTAATATTTTCCCGTGTAATCAATTTCGCAATCGAACTTGAAGTATTTCATAATTGAATTTCGTTCTATAATTGGAATATTGAACGACAATTAATTATTAAAACGAAACCAATGGTTTTTAAAGAGAGAATAAAACCCCACCTGAGTGTCCAACAATAACTGTTCGCTGCAGTTCTGCTTCCACCGAAGTCTCAACATTCTCATTCTCACTCTCGCGGTCGTTCTACATTTACATTCAAATTTTCGTCAACAACAACGAGACCGCGAGTCAGGGATAAAAAATTATTTTTCTATTTCATTATTTCCATTATTTTTAGTATAGTTTTGTGAAAGTGTGTTTATATATTAATAAAAATGACAGATGGAACTATTAACAGAAATATTAGCAGTGATATTAATCCCACTGTAAATGGTAGTTCGAATTTGGAAATCGCGCAAAGTAACCAGGTTAGTTTATTAAATATTCCATCAACTATTAATGTCGATTCAATCAAAAACTATCGAGGAATTGTGAATACTTTAAAGACTCAACTGTTCAAAGTGGATGTTTCTATTTCGAAAAATACTTGGGTTTTATTTAAATGTCTATATAATTATAAAATAATCATAACTGACCTTCGAATGCTATTCAAAGTACCCTTGGATAAAATGAAAACTTAATTTTTAAAAAAATTATAATGTGTGTGTTTATTTTCACACACACATTTGATAACTTATTTGAGAAACATTTTTTTCTGTTTACTCTTAGTCCAGATCAAAAATAGATGCTAAGAAATGTAATTCATCATTATTTTAAACAAACGATTTTATGTAAACAATGCATCCAAGAAGTTTTAAAGTACAATGTGATGTTTCGAAAGCCAGATGAATCACTGTAGATCAAATTAGATCTATTTCGAAAAAAATACACATCTGACGTAAAATAATCCACTTGGGTTTCAATTGAATTACTATATTATTGTACAATAATCATAATTGTCCTTCGAGAGCTATTCAAAGTATACTTCTAGACGATACAAATGTTTGTGTTTGGTTTTTTATTTGAGAACTCATTTTGGAAGCTATTTTTTGCACTCATTCAATGAATCCCAAGGAATTTTTGGTATATATTGTTTTCTAAAATTTTTTCCAGTTATCAGGAGTAGATGTTAAGTCTTAAGAACTTTTTGCACTCGAGTACAACATAAATTAATTACAAAGTGTGATTTATAAATACAAATTCCCGTTGTCGCGTTCAAGGTCTTGCCTAGCTCGCGCTGGAAGATATTCGAAGCTTGTGTTCGAGCGCTTAGCCAATGAACACAGGTATCCAAGTCATATGACCACCCACGCATGCGTAGTAGTAATAAGTTTTCTTACTAACCAAAAAACGTTTTCAAGAAAAAGTACAAAAATAAAAAAGAAAAAGAAAACGAGATTTTTCTAGTCAATTGAATCTCCAGCGACAAAGGAAAAGGTCAAAAAAACCGTTTTTTTGCAAAAATCTCGTTTCTTAAGGCTTCTAAACTATTTAGATTCAGTATAAACAATATAGAAAATTAAATACATATTGTTTTATCCGTAATAACCTTGAAGTTAATGTTTTCCACTCATCAAAAATATATTTCATTAATAACACTTAGATTTATTTGTGTACTTTAAATGTTGTTAACTGGAATATTGAAAGTAGATTTTAATTATAAACTAATAAAGAAGAAAAAACGTCAAAATTACAGTTGCATTTTATACAACGATTTGTATGTGAATAGGTTTTACAAAAAGTATTAAAAAGACAGGTATAAACGTTGTCATCATTGTGTTTAAACACTTATCATCATCAAGGGTTTTTACTTTCAAATATTCATCGGAGTCGTTTAGATATAGTGAAGAAATGCCGTAATTACACTGATACCAGTAGCCACAAGATAAATAAGATTTTAATCCTCAAAATCTCATAGTTGCATAATATTGATTAAGGCATTGCCTAATCAAGTTTTAACTTGATAATATATAAAGTTGCCGCAATTGTTAATGGAAAATTGAATAAATGCACAGATTTATTGAGCTTCGTTGAATTTAGTGTCACCGTTCTTAGTTTCGACAAGACGCATACTCCATTTTCGGTGTTTGTATAAAACCGTTTTTCTTATGAAGTACTTGAAGTAGTTGATTCGAATTCGGGAGAACTTAGATAATATTTAATCCATACACGCGTAGAAATAACCCCTTTTGTATACGATGCAATCTAACCATTTCAGAGGGGATAAATCACAACAATATAATCTTGTTTTAGATAATTGGATCCAAATAAATATTGATTCTAATAAAATTCCTAATTCTAATGTTTAATGTCTAATGTTTAAAACGTGTAGATGACGAAACTTTTGATAGAGTATGTGATATAAAATTAACGAATCTTCAAAAATTATCTACTTATTAATACTTGGTTTGTATCTTATTATATTAAAATATATATAAATACTACAACTGGGCGAACTAAAATCAACCCAATTCAATAGTAGGAATTTCTACCTAAACAAACATCAACCACAACAAACTTTCTCGCTGTTTAATTAAGAAGTTTTTTTAATGTATTTTTCGCTTTTCAAAAAAGTTTAATAATAAATGGTGGTTTTATTCAAACTTTTGAAAGATTACTATAGTTCAACATTTTCTTAACCTAAATCCCATTATGACAGAAGATCTGTCATTTGTCATACTTTCAATAGTAGTTTCTATGATTACACTAAGAATTTCGCGTTCTTTTCTCTCAAAAACCATTTAATGTATAAAAAATTTCTTAAACGAAATTTGTTGGAAATATAAATCTCTTCAATATTTAAAATAGTATTGAAGCAAAAAATCGACTTTTGTGACATTTGACATTGAATATCTTTAGACGTGAACAGATATTTCATGAGATTTTTGAGATAAACCCAATCAAATAGTAGGAATTTCTATCTAAACAAACATCAACATTAACAAACTTTCTCGCTGTTTGATTTAGAAATTTTTTAAATGTATTTTTCGATTATTCAAAAAAGTTAAATAATAAATGGTGGCTTAATTCAAACTTTTGAAAGATTACTAGAGTTCAACATTTTCTTAACCTAAAGCTTTTCCCATTCTGACAGAAGATCTGTCATTTGTCAAACCTTAATAGTAGTTTCTATGATTACACATACTAAGAATTTCGCGTTCTTTTCTCTCAAAAACCATTTAATGTATAAAAAATTTCTTAAACGAAATTTGTCGGAAATATTAACCTCTTCAATATTTAAAATAGTATTGAAGCAAAAAATCGACTTTTGTGACATTTGACATTGAATATCTTTAGACGTGAACAGATATTTCATGAGATTTTTGAGGTAAAAATGAAAGTCTTAAGTATTTTTAGGTCATCATTTCGCATTCAGTAGTCGACCTTTGTGTTAACATTGCTTTCTTCACTTTGCTTCGTTATTTGTTTGTGAGTAAATCTCGCGACACAATTTTCACTTTATTTTACTTACACACCTCAAACTTAACTTCTATGCGATCTTCCAAAATCATCCTATGGACTTAAATGCAATTTTTTCCCACGCAAGAATTTCCCCACGTATATTAATATATAGTGATCTGACAGTACAAGGTCCGGACTTAATGCTGGATGTAGTAGGTGTTCAATACCACCGATTCATTGGATATTATTGCGAGTAACTTTCACAATATTTGGTTTAGCGTTGTCTTGTTATGAAAGATTAATTATACCTGGATAGTTCTCCTTTAAATCCTTTTGAAATACACTAAACCTTCATAGCTCTACAAGACACACAAAAAAACTTTTTTCTTGGATCGACGTCTGTTTGAGACGGGTTCTGGTAATCATCATTTATTCAGCCATTGATTTTGCATGTTCTAGTTGCTTAGATAACTACATTTTTCATTGCAAATAACAATGCATCTAATAAAACGATGATGTTTCGACTGCATCGCTACTCGACGTTTTTTACTTATTAAGCCTTTTACGTTTCATGCGTGACATATATCAATGATATATAACCATAATATTATAGTTTATTATACCATTCTGACATAAAGTGTCTAATAATTTGACTTTAGTTGATGGGCTGTAGATTCTTTTTTGTCCGCGTACAATATTAGCCTACAATGAAGCTTTTTCGAGTCTGTCGGTTTTTTTCTCAATTCATATATTGCCACGTGGATATTAAGTAATATTCCGGATTTTTTTTGAATAAATTCAATTAATAAGATTTAAAAAAGTTGCAAGGTATCGTGTACATCTATATATTCATATTTAATATATTATATAACGTTGTAGATTAGTGAAAATTGATGATAAATTATGCAATTTTAATAATACAGAATCGTAAATAAATTTTCTATTAGCGTAAAAGTCTAATTCAATTTATTTAATTGACTAATTGAAGGAAACAATTGGTTATTGAATATTTTCATAATTGATAGTTGAATTGATACTGAGTTACATCTATTTATACAAAAATCAGCTGTGATTATAGATGAAAATAAGAGAAAATTTGGAAAACTGGAAAGTTTTATGTTATTCTATATCTCTGTTAATCTTTATCCTCATGAATACAGTTCCGTAATATAATAATTATGGTGAAAAAAATCGTATTTAAAATTTTCTCTAATCGCCCCTACTTTTAACGGATGCAGTAGTAATTTGTTGAATATAAATACAAAAGCAGTTGGCCTAAAAAGAGCATTTCATTCTCTTCTTATCTATATCTAAACATACCAGTATAAAAGCTGACGTGTAGTACAAAATTTATAAAAATTATATTACAGTGGCGTATCTGCGAGGAGTTTGTCCTTTTTCAAATTTGAGTTTTTAAAAAGTTCAGTTGATGAGGAAAAAATAAAAACACAGTATTTTTTTTTGAAATATATAAATAAATAAATAAATAAAAACGTCGTAAGAAATAAAAAAGAGAATTTTGAGAAATTGTTTATAAAGAAAAATGAACTTTTACTATTCAACAAAAATAAAGTTTTATTTACTAACGAATATAACCCTAAAAATGGATTGTCTGAAGTAGTTTTAGGTTATTTGTAGCTCGTAGCTTGTACTATTTTTATATGGTATTCTACAACAATCTTATTGATATATGGACTGTTATTAATACAATTAATGGCGCAAGAGGTACCACAAGACCTCAAAGAACTTCTGTATGGTATTCTACAACAATCTCATTGATGTATGGACTCTTATTAATACAATTAATGAAGCGAGAGGTACCGCAAGATCTCAAAGAACTTCTGTATGGTATTCTACAACAATCTTATTGATATATGGACTGTTATTAATATAATTAAAGACGCAAGAGGTACCACACGACCTCAAAGAACTTCTGTATGATATTCTACAACAATCTCATTGATATATGGACTCTTATTAATACAATTAATGGCGCAATAGGTACCACACGACCTCAAAGAACTTCTGTATGATATTCTACAACAATCTTATTGATGTATGGACTGTTATTAATACAATTAATGAAGTGAGAGGTACCACAAGATCTCAAAGAACTTCTGTATGATATTCTACAACAATCTCATTGATGTATGGACTCTTATTAATACAATTAATGAAGCGAGAGGTACCGCAAGATCTCAAAGAACTTCTGTATGGTATTCTACAACAATCTTATTGATGTATGGACTGTTATTAATACAATTAATGAAGTGAGAGGTACCACAAGATCTCAAAGAACTTCTGTATGATATTCTATAACAATCTCATTGATGTATGGACTCTTATTAATACAATTAATGGCGCAAGAGGTACCACAAGACCTCAAAGAACATCTGTATGATATTCTACAACAATCTTATTGATGTATGGACTGTTATTAATACAATTAATGGCGCAAGAGGTACCACAAGATTTCAAAAAATATCTGTATGATATTCTACAACAATCTCATTGATGTATGGACTCTTATTAATACAATTAATGTCGCGAGAGGTACCACAAGACCTCAAAGAACTTCTGTATGGTATTCTACAACAATCTTATTGATGTATGGACTGTTATTAATACAATTAATGGCGCAAGAGGTACCACACGACCTCAAAGAACTTCTGTATGATATTCTACAACAATCTCATTGATGCACGGACTCTTATTAATACAATTAATGTCGCGAGAGGTACCACAAGACCTCAAAGAACTTCTGTATGGTATTCTACAACAATCTTATTGATATATGGACTGTTATTAATATAATTAATGGCGCAAGAGGTACCACAAGACCTCAAAGAACATCTGTATGATATTCTACAACAATCTTATTGATGTATGGACTGTTATTAATACAATTAATGGCGCAAGAGGTACCACAAGATTTCAAAAAATATCTGTATGATATTCTACAACAATCTCATTGATGTATGGACTCTTATTAATACAATTAATGTCGCGAGAGGTACCACAAGACCTCAAAGAACTTCTGTATGGTATTCTACAACAATCTTATTGATATATGGACTGTTATTTTTACATTAGCATAAAGTTGGCGACAATGAAATAAGAAGTATCACATCTTTAATAATATCATATCTTGAATAATTTCTTCCAATGCATCGAAACACGTTTGTAGTATTAATTAACACAAGGTTTGATTGCGTAAATATCAAAATTGAACCACGTAAAACAAGTTTTGCGAGATTTTTGACGAATTAAACTCGATTGAAATCATTTGTTGATTTGTTATGTAACACTAATTAGCGAATAAATTATCGGGTATGGAAATTGCTTTGATTGTTAACGTTCGACATTCAAAATTCAAAATATATATATAATATATATGTTGAAGCTATAAAAATTATGAATGCTCATTAACATTAAACATCTATGATTACATAAGTGCATTGTATAATGTATTGGAATTGTAGAAAATTGTTCGAATAACAAAATACCAACGTAATATTCCCTGTTGCGTTTAACTTTATCATAATATAGGATGTCCCCAATTAAAAATTTATATATATACAGACGGAAATTGAAACATTATGAGTTTCAATAATGTTATGACAAAATTCTTAAGGATAGATCAAAAAATTGTTACAATATAAAGTAAGGTAATGTAATCTCTGAAATAAGTCGGATCAAGGAAGAATGGTGGATGATAGCGCACGCAAATTGCAGAATGAGCAGGTACGTTATCCTTGCAACAGGACCTAGTGCCCAGTTTTGCTAAATTATGGTCGATTACCCTGGATGCGTTGCAGCAACTGTTTCCAAACTTCCTTTTAGGATGTTCAGGATTTGACCTTTTGAAACGAACTCCTCAAAGATGCGATCAGCTTTGTGTTGACCTTGAACTTCTGACGGCTATCCAATGATCGCCTGTGACGTTCTTATAAACATCTTTTGAATCGTCTCGAGCTTTTTTTGAGCGATTGTCAAATTATACGGTACTCAAAGAGAACAAATCTTTATGATATCCAAATGATCATGCAATATGGAATGTATGCAATGGAACTAATGCCCAAGTATGCCTTAATCTCACGATATGTCTCATGACGATATCAGTTTACGATATCGATGTTTTCTTGTACAACAGCCTATTTTGGACGACCTTCACGAAATTTATCATGTAGCAAAGGACGACAACGATTTAATTCGGAAAACTAGCGAAACACGTGGTTCGAATGGTGGTTCATCACCAAATGTCGAAGCGAGTTGATCGGCAAACTGCTTTTGGTTTAATCCACATTGAAAGTCATAGATAATCGTATGACAATACGTTCTAAGTACGTTCACCATTACAAATGTCAAACATTATGATGACAATGTCAGATTTGACATATTCACGTCAGTGTTGCCATATCTTAAAACTTAAATAGCAGTCCGTCGTACAACATAACATAGTCTTCTTCTTTTTTATAATTTCCGTGGTATTATCTAAGTAGTAAATTTTTCAACAGTTATAACATATAGTATTTGTCTTTAAAACGTTCTATTTCATTCACTATTCTTATTAATCTTATTATCTACTGCAATACGATTATTTATAGAAAGATTTTCTAGCGTGTGGCTTTAATTTTATTAAAAACACACTTCCTTTATCACTAATCGCTATTTTAGTACGTTTACTTTGCTAATAAAAGATTTATCTTTTCTTTTTTCCCACGTATACGATAATTAAGGCCACACAGTGAAGGTAAAGACAAGTTTCTCGCATACTACTCGTTTTTTATTTCTACAAGATTCGAGTAGATAATATAAGCATAAACAGTGGGAATACCATTAGTCATAAACGAGTAGTTTAAACACCATGAAATTTGTACAAATTTACTATAAAAAAGTAACATGAATATTGAAACTTCAACATGCCTAAACCACAAGTTATACCCGCTCCAGACACAATCTTTATGTATTCAATTGTTCACTACGTCTCCTACAAAAACGGACGTGATTCAAGTGACAAGTTTTCTTCTTCAGATATCCTCTAGAAGTGGCAATCATCAATATTTTTTTAGTTATTATCTGATTCCACGTGTCATTCACTTCATTTTCATTTTCACTTTGACACGTTTCCGAAAAACCGACACGAAACGAATCGATTGTGGATCCAAGTGCACCCTCCATACTCTCGAACTGGGCTTTAGCTACATTCTAATGTATAATATACTTTTTGTTTATATGTGTCTATTACTTATGTTAACTTCATTCTAATTCTGAATTGTTTATGTCATCTTCACCTTCATCGATAGTATCTTCATCTAGATCCACATATTCTGCTTTTCCTTCACTACATGTTCGATAAATTTTATCCACAACTGCGAGGTTATTCCCTATCTGTTTGTTATTCATGATTTTTGCTCAATCAAAATATTAGAAAACGATTAATTTTGGTATTTAAAGATGCTAGTACAAAATTTGTTATATTGAGGACCAAATGTCGTGAACCTGGACAGCGTTTCCTCAATAATTATAAAGAATTTATATAAATCAAGGACAATTTCCTTGAAAAACATACTACGGATCGCAATAGAATTCAACAATTTTTATTTGAAATCAGACAAAGTTGAAATTCGCTTAGAACCAGAAGGTTTTAACTACAACTACCCCAACACTCACACTTATACTGTTTGACGGGCGTTTCGATAACCAACTTATCGTCCTCAGAGACTCTAGCTTCATATAGGGCAATACTATTTAGAAAGTAATTGCCAATATTAAAAAATCGATTGGTTGAAAACTTCTGGAACCATCGTGTACGCGAGGAAGTCATACTTTTTTATTTAAATTACTTATAGGTTAATCTGCTATTCGAGCATAATAAATTCCTCATTTTTAGCTCGTAGCTCGTCTTTTCGAGCTACATACCAGGGTGTATTTAATTTATTTAAAATTCCAATTATATAAACTGCTTCGAAGGTTTCACTGCGTCGTGTACAAGCCGAAGGTAGATAAT
Organism: Diorhabda carinulata; assembly: GCF_026250575.1. Classification (NCBI taxonomy): domain Eukaryota; kingdom Metazoa; phylum Arthropoda; class Insecta; order Coleoptera; family Chrysomelidae; genus Diorhabda; species Diorhabda carinulata. The sequence goes on along the minus strand of NC_079461.1, from coordinate 34,583,955 downwards.
CGCAGTTGCTTCGACGACAATATAAATAACAAAGTAAAACAAGGTGGAAAACGTAATTGGTATTCTATTAATGAGTAATAGCTATCATTATTCACTCATACTAGTTATGTATAAGTTCATCCTCACTAAATCATCCTGTATACGTACATAACAGCGTATTTTAGTCGAAAAAAAAATTGAGGTCACTGTGAAAACGACAATTGTATATATGAACCCTTTTATCGTTTATAATGTTTGAATGAAACAATTAGAAAAATGATTTAAACGACTGTGGTAATAAATATTCAATTTTCTTCATTATAAATTAGTCACTTTTCATTTCCGTGTCGTTATTGCCGTATAATTTGGAAGATTATGGAAATTATATCATGCTTTTCACATTGAATAATAAATTAATCTACAGCTCAATTTCGAAACAATTCATTATTTTCCCAACAATGTATTTTAGATAAAAATCCCGCAATGGGATTTTTTATTATCATTATTTTTAATTTCAAAGTCTTTCAATGATGTATTCAAAAATAAAAAATTATTCAATTGATTCAGAAAATGTTTTTATTATAAACAAACTGTTTAAAGTTTTCCATATAAGTTTCCAGTTAATGAAGTTAATCAAAACATCCTGTACAGATACAATTTTAATGATTATTCTGGTTATTTTTTATCTTTAAGAATCAACTTTTGATATAACTAAACTGGTATTCATGTTGTTTACCCTGATGATCGAGAAGCTAACGTACTTTCACTATTCATTTTTGTAACCTTTTACTCGTTGATTTATCTTCAATAATTACAAGCGTTGTATGTTTATTACCGGATATTAAATAAAGACATTTTGAAAAGGTTTTATTCAATACTACTTGTTACCAACCGTCTAACTAACGCCCTCTATGAGAGTCAGACATAAAAACAAATTCATTGCTTCCTAAACATATAAAATTTCAATACCAGTTGTTGCGGCAAAATCGTAAAAAATGAATATTTTTTACCGAGCAAACCCCAAATATTTTTCAGTTTTCTATCTATCCTTATTATGAAACACCCTCTACCAGTCCAAATTATGAGCCTCTCAATACCTCATTCTTTCACCGTGGTTTCTTTTGGTCTCTTTCACACATTTTTATACCTTTCAGTTTCTAATATTCTGGTCAATGTTCTGTTTATGTTTATCTTTTATTCCATATATCTTAAATATTTAGTTTTCTCTTACTTGGTCTTCCCATTTGATCTTGATTGCCTACTTAGTTTACCTTTAATTGGTTTCCAATTCGCATTTTTTTTTATTTCTGTCGTCTGTCGTATTTCTGTTAATTTTTAACCTGGTTTATTTATTTATTGATATTTCATATGGTTTTCGAATAGAGGGCGCTTAAAAGGTATACTGTGGTACTGATGACAGTTAAGCTAGTTACGCCACTGAACCATAAAAGTTAGTAATTATATGTTTTATTGATCTCACTGTATATGTCCGTGTTTCTAGCGTGTTAAATTAAAGTTTGAATATTAAAACACGGTATTCAACAAGAATATTAAATTTAATTTGAATACTTTTGATCCTTTTATAAATGATACATGTTTATATTGTTGTATGATGTACAACTAAAAATAGTTATACGAAAAGGTAAATAGTCTATTCAACGTTAATAATGAAAGTTGTTATTCTGTTAGATTGTAACTGAATACTCTTTGTTATTGTTTATGGTAAGATTGGTATAGTGGAAACCTTTAAAAATGATAAAAGGTGATATAAAAACAATGGCAAAATGAAATCCAAATCTGTACTTTCTGATTTTAATAAATACCTAAAAACTGTACAATTGATTAAATAAATTCGCACGCGACTTGCGTTTTTTTGTCTTTTGTGAGAAAATTTACCATGGTGATAGTAAAATTGTTTCACACCATCAGATATTAAGCCAAAATAAGATTACAAAATAAATGAATAACAGTGTATTTGAGACATAAAGATCAAATTTCGTAAAAAACATTTGTAAAAGATAATTGTAGAAAACCGAAAACTTGGTTTATTCAATTTTTCACATAACCTAACCTAACTTTTGATGGCTTGTGAAAAAAGTGTAAATACAAAAGTTGTAGCTACAACTTTTGTATTTAACTTTTTTCTAGTTTTATGGGACATCGAAATAAACCGTTTTTACCCTCAAAAACTCACTTCCTTTCCCTTCCCGACCTCAGATACCCGGTAAATTATTTTATATTTCATTTTATATATATATATTAAATACTGGAGTGAAAGTAAATTCACATAACCTCCTTGACCGCTGATTTCAAATGTAAAGGTTTAACAATATACTTGAATTAATTAAAAAAATAAACTAGTCTTCTGAATAATGAATATCATTTGCTAGTTCCGTTTAAAAAAAGACTTGTATTCAATAAGAAAAGTCGTAATTGATACATTAAACATCTTTGATGGTGTTTCGTAGAGTTTAGAAGGTAAAGCAGTCTCAAGAAAAAACTTAACCTCATTTTATACCATAACAAAAATAGCGAAGAAACAGTTCAAAGGCCTAGGACCTCATCTTCTCTGTAATGATGAAATTACATTTCTGTTAATCAGATTTGATTTTAAATCGTATTAGGTTACTGGTATCATCTACTGTTGACATAAGGTTCGTTCCAATCCATCAAAAAACTGTCTTAGATACGGTGACGATTCTGCGCAATCGAAATAACGTATTCAACCCGAGCAGTTACCAATCATCTTTTCAATACTTGGTTGATAGCAAGTACGTTTACAAGAACCGTGCATACCCGAAGATTGCGCAGAAAAAATCATTTAAACGCTTCCAATTAGATATGTGTTTCCATTTATTCTTTTTAGTATTTACCTCATACGTGGTGTTTATTTCGTTTATTTCTAATCCTATCGCTAATTATAAGAGTTGAGGTAAAAAGATTTTTGACTTTTTGAGTTGTGTATTTTGAGATTTGTCATGATTATAATTCTAATACTTTTTAAGTTGTGGTATGTGTCTTTTCGATTAATTAGATTCTAAATATTTGTGAGAACAATTAATTAATTATATGTAACAACAAGTTATACCGTTTCAAATGATTCGAATATATGTTTTTCAGTCGTCTTTGCCTGTTCTAACAAAATGATTTCGTGATGCGGTAATTCATAACTCATTCTTATCACGATTTTATTTGTTAATGTACAGTTTATATGTATGAACAATTATGCAAGTAAAAGTTTTACTTCAGCTAATTGAAGAAAACATTATATAATTACGGTGTAGAAATGAATTTAAATCGCATTTTAATCACGATTTCTGTATATATAATTCACCTTTACCCGTTCTATGTAATAATTGTTAATATTCAACTGTATCATTTTTTGTTGATTAAAAGTTAGATCTCAACGAAAAAAGGACAAAATACAGAGTAAATTCTCTAATCGGCTTTACCTACATAACCTAACAGTTTTGACTGTCTTTCTGTCTATTATTTTATCATTGTAAATTGTCTGGTGAATCCTCCTCCGTAAACTAAAGTTCTTTTCTACCCATTGTCCTTTTTAGTTGATTATTCAACACCGCGCGAAGAATACCATACAAGAAAAGCATTCACGAAGATTGTATACCTTTTCCTTTTGATATTAATTCACCTTCGAAGTCAAGAGGTAGTCATTTCTTTATCTGCCAAGCGAGCCTTATCTTGTAATGGCGTGACCTTGATAGTTTTCATAATAGAAATACATTTTCTGAGCTTCCTATCGTCTTAGGACATTTGGTCATTGTCTTAGTACTTTCCCAGGTTAACTTGATGGATGTACTGTACATAGCACAGTAAATTCTTTGACTGATTTATACGATCGATTGAAGACAGTTATTATTATCGAAAACTGGGTGTTTTAACAGAAAATGTAGGTTGGACTACTTTTCAAATAGGCGGAAAAGTATATAGAATGTGTATTTACACGTGTTTTAGTAGTTGTTCTGAATTTACTTATCTTAAACAGTTCACGTAGCCACAGAAATTCGAGTATATACATAAGAAAACGAAAGTAGGTCAAACCAAGGTTACTAGAATAATAGAAGGTTTGTGACATGCGCATGTTTTTGTAAACAAACGATCAGCTGCTAGAACACCAGCTACGTCATTATGTTTACATTTTTGTTTTGTTTATATTTTTATGTCAAACAGAACTTCACTAACATTATGTTCGAGTTATGAGGATGTGTGTTATTTCTTGCTGATCTGGCTATACAAACGAATATATTTCTAATTGAAGAATTTATTAAGCTATGAAGAACCGGTGGCGTCACTTGTCTACTGCGCATCTCGTTATTGTCACCTTATATTATTCTAGTAACCTTGAGTCAAACGAAACTGATTCTTATTCAACGACAGGATAAGAATATAAATTGTATTTAAGGTGATATCACGTGTTGAAATGATCGTATGTGATAATTGACACTTTATAATTACTTGCAAAAATTCTAACAAATTCACAATAATTAATTAACGTTCAGCGTTATCTCACAGTAGCTTTTCTAGGTTATATTCACAAAAATATTTTGGACTACGTGAATAGTTTATATTTTGGTAAAATTCTGGTCAAATTTTGAATTATAATTTACCGTCTACAATCGGAGAGTTTTCAAGCTGTACTTAATGTTTTGCGGATGCCCTTTTTCTGTTTTCCAATATTTATATGTCGCTTTCTCGAACTTTAACTCAAATTTTTTCGCTTTTTTTATGTAAACGAATACACGACTTTCGTTTTTATAATTTTTCATTTACTCATTTCTGCTATAAAGTTATCGAATTCCTTAAATTGCTTGTTTCCTTCCTTGCAGGATTTAATTATTTCAAAAGGAAGGCCGAAAAAGAGAAAATGGCTAGTAACTGGCGTTATAGTATTAGTAGCAGTGGGTTTGGTAATCGCTGCGATTATCTTGTTATCAAAAGGAGATGATGCCCATCACAAGGGAGCAGTGGCGGCGACGGCGGCAGCGCTTAACTTAGAAGACTATCTTAACGGTAGATTCCAAGCCAGATCGTTTAATGCTACATGGACTTCGAGTAAGTATTTAATGGCGATCCTGTTCATTTATCGTATGGTGTTTAGATCCCTTATAAAAATTGGGGTAAATTTTTTTGATGCATTATACCGAGACATGTCCCAATCTAATACCATTAACATAACTGACAAATATGTGGGTTTTAAAATGTACTTTTGGGACATCAAAGTGTTTTATCTATCTAGAAACCTTCTTTGAACTTAAAAATAGTGTTTGCGACATCGATGAGAAGAGGTTAACGTAACCATTTGGACATTGACGTAAAAAATATAACCTCAAAATGTAAAACTCTTTTCCCAGAACTGCTGGGTTGATTTTAATACTTTCTTTATAGAAGTTTATCTTTTATTTTATGCCGAATAAATAAAAATATGAATCATTGCAGTAGAAATAGTAAAAATTTCATAAAATTTTTCTTTTCAACATTGGATCTTATTTCATTATTAATGTTAACCAAAATGCAGTAGCGTGCATGTATAATGGATACATTTCGATTTCAACCTTTGAATATTCAATTATATTTTTATGATTTTAAGTTCGTTCCGCGATAAGGAACATTTTATACAGTGAATTAACATAATTACCAAAAAATAATATATGCAAATGCTATTCCAAATTTAACATAAAACAATATATCATGTCAAAATGATGAAAAGCCATTGTAAATTTTAGTCTGCAACGATTTATATTTATAAAGCACGATTTAGTTCTACTTAGGTGTTTAATGAAGTAATTCTCGGTGTTTAAACCATTCAGTCTGAAACGCAACATGTACTAAATACAATTATTATAAGTTTATGGTCTTGATTGAAAAATTGAGCATGAAAACTATGGCATTGGATTTTTCAATATGAACTTTTAGCTTTGTCAACAAAAAACAATCAATTCTTTTCAATTCTAACATCTTTTTATTTGTTTTTGTTGATAAATCGTCCTGATTTTTTATTCCTCCTATAAATGAAAAAGTGAAATATTCATTGCAGAAAAATTAGCAAAGCAAAATACATATCGATACATTTGGATGGTAGGAAACTCCAAGTTAATGTAGTATTGAAGTAGATGAATGAAAAAAGGGAAAAAGAATAGAAAAGATAAAGGAAAAATTACAAAAATTCAAGGTTATACATAACGATAAACAGGGCAAGAGAAGCATTGCAAACTATTGACGAACTTCATAATTAAAAGGGAGAAATCAAAAAAGTGGAAAAGCTTAGAATGTATAACAAAAGTATTGGAGAAATCCACAGCTTCTTTAAAA